>NC_139234.1:98270591-98870591 GCF_977018435.1 Lepisma saccharinum
AATGCGTACAGAGACATGCAAAAGCTAATAACGTACACATGAAAGAAGATTACGATTCAAATCGAGCATCGAATTACATCTTCTACTCTGATGTTAATAATCTCTACGGACATGCCATGGTACAGAAACTTCCTTACGGGGGATTCGAATGGTTAGATCCCACTTCGATAGATATTATTCGTTTCGACGATAGCGAGTGTGGTTTCTTCGCAGAGGTAGATCTCCAATTCTCCGACCACCTGCACGACACGTTTTCGGATTTGCCTCCGACTCCCGAAATCAAATGTCCACCCGACTCGGTTCAAGACAAGCTTTTGTTAACATTGGACCCTAAACAGAGATACGTCGTCCACTACAAGAATCTCCGGTTTTTGATTGGGAAGGGTGTTCAGATAGTAAATGTTAGAAGAATACTAAAGTTTAAACATTCCACGTGGTTAAGACCTTACATAGAAACTAACACACAACATAGAACAGCTGCCACTTCCGATTTAGACAAGGACTTTTTTAAATTAATGAACAATGCGGTGTACGGAAAGACCATGGAGAATGTTAGAAAGCACGTAGACGTGAAATTAATTTCCGATAAGAATAAATGTCGGAAGTGGATAGCCGATCCTAGATTCAAGTCGAGAAAAATTTACAACGAGAATTTGGCACTTTTCAATCTAGATATAAAATTGATGAAATTCAGAAAACCAATTTACGTTGGCGCAACGGTTCTCGACTTGTCGAAACTTTACATGTTCGAATTTCATTACGACGTGATGAAACCCTTCTACAATGATAAGATATCACTTTTGTACACGGACACCGACAGCTTCATTTACAGCATACAAACACCTAACCTATACGAAGACATAAAAAATCCTTCCATGCTCGAGTATTTCGATACTTCTGCGTATCCTCAACCCAACAGATTTGGAATTCCATCTCGTAACAAAAAAGTCCTAGGTAAACTGAAAGATGAATGTAACGGTGATATTATTGTCGAGTTCGCGGGTTTGCGTTCGAAGATGTATGCCATGAGAACAGAGAGTAGCGTCACGAAGAAAGCAAAAGGTGTGGGCAAGAATACGGTGGAGAACAAACTCACCTTCCACGATTACATCGATTGCCTTTACTCACAATCGACGATACTAAGTATAGAACAAAGAATCCAAAGTGTGGACCATGTGATTACAACAAACGAAGTTAGGAAAGTAGCATTAGATCCGCATGACGATAAAAGATGTATTTTGTCTTGTGGAATCCACACGTTGCCTTGGGGACACTATTGTTTAGAAATCAGTAAAAATTGTAGGCAATGCAAATGAAAAAAAAACTTTAACTGTCTCACATACACAATAAATAACTAGCAAGGACAATGAATTTCTTTGGTTTCCGAAAGCAAACAATGGAGACTGTACACCGCACGGTAGATCATGAATTTCTACCTTCCATGTTATCTAAACTCAACGGCCTGTTGATCAATCAATTTTTGGAACGCTGCTCTTCTTGCTGGAACAGTGACGATTTCGGATTCGCGACAATCGACATGACGAGGAAACCCAACGACGGAAAATACAGAAACAAAATCAACGACTTTCTAAACGTTGCAACGTTGAAACGTTTCTCACAACGTTGCAACGTTTAGAAAGTCGTTGATTTTGTTTCTGTATTTTCCGTCGTTGGGTTTCCTCGTCATGTCGATTGTCGCGAATCCGAAATCGTCACTGTTCCAGCAAGAAGAGCAGCGTTCCAAAAATTGATTGATCAACAGGCCGTTGAGTTTAGATAACATGGAAGGTAGAAATTCATGATCTACCGTGCGGTGTACAGTCTCCATTGTTTGCTTTCGGAAACCAAAGAAATTCATTGTCCTTGCTAGTTATTTATTGTGTATGTGAGACAGTTAAAGTTTTTTTTTCATTTGCATTGCCTACAATTTTTACTGATTTCTAAACAATAGTGTCCCCAAGGCAACGTGTGGATTCCACAAGACAAAATACATCTTTTATCGTCATGCGGATCTAATGCTACTTTCCTAACTTCGTTTGTTGTAATCACATGGTCCACACTTTGGATTCTTTGTTCTATACTTAGTATCGTCGATTGTGAGTAAAGGCAATCGATGTAATCGTGGAAGGTGAGTTTGTTCTCCACCGTATTCTTGCCCACACCTTTTGCTTTCTTCGTGACGCTACTCTCTGTTCTCATGGCATACATCTTCGAACGCAAACCCGCGAACTCGACAATAATATCACCGTTACATTCATCTTTCAGTTTACCTAGGACTTTTTTGTTACGAGATGGAATTCCAAATCTGTTGGGTTGAGGATACGCAGAAGTATCGAAATACTCGAGCATGGAAGGATTTTTTATGTCTTCGTATAGGTTAGGTGTTTGTATGCTGTAAATGAAGCTGTCGGTGTCCGTGTACAAAAGTGATATCTTATCATTGTAGAAGGGTTTCATCACGTCGTAATGAAATTCGAACATGTAAAGTTTCGACAAGTCGAGAACCGTTGCGCCAACGTAAATTGGTTTTCTGAATTTCATCAATTTTATATCTAGATTGAAAAGTGCCAAATTCTCGTTGTAAATTTTTCTCGACTTGAATCTAGGATCGGCTATCCACTTCCGACATTTATTCTTATCGGAAATTAATTTCACGTCTACGTGCTTTCTAACATTCTCCATGGTCTTTCCGTACACCGCATTGTTCATTAATTTAAAAAAGTCCTTGTCTAAATCGGAAGTGGCAGCTGTTCTATGTTGTGTGTTAGTTTCTATGTAAGGTCTTAACCACGTGGAATGTTTAAACTTTAGTATTCTTCTAACATTTACTATCTGAACACCCTTCCCAATCAAAAACCGGAGATTCTTGTAGTGGACGACGTATCTCTGTTTAGGGTCCAATGTTAACAAAAGCTTGTCTTGAACCGAGTCGGGTGGACATTTGATTTCGGGAGTCGGAGGCAAATCCGAAAACGTGTCGTGCAGGTGGTCGGAGAATTGGAGATCTACCTCTGCGAAGAAACCACACTCGCTATCGTCGAAACGAATAATATCTATCGAAGTGGGATCTAACCATTCGAATCCCCCGTAAGGAAGTTTCTGTACCATGGCATGTCCGTAGAGATTATTAACATCAGAGTAGAAGATGTAATTCGATGCTCGATTTGAATCGTAATCTTCTTTCATGTGTACGTTATTAGCTTTTGCATGTCTCTGTACGCATTGCACCATTCCACCTCGTATCCCTCTTTCGATAAATAGCAACATGTCAACGTCCGATATCAGTTCCAGCTTGACCTTTGTCTGGAATAACATTGCCGACCACGCTAATCCCGGTAGACTGTAGAAATACGCTGGATCTAATTTATAAATATTCGTTGCCGTTTTCCTGAACGCTTGAAAAACATCCGCGAGTATCGTCACGTCTAATTTTAAGTAGGCATCGTGGTAGTCTCCGAGTGTCCTACATCCTAATTTCTCCCACATGAGTTGCGCGTGTTGGTATTCTTCGTCCGTGATTCCTTTCTCTCTGAGTCTGCTGTAAAATTCTCTTGGAAGTGGGAGAGCGTCGTCGTTAAATTTAGAACCATCACTAACGTATTCGTAAGGATAAATCCCTTTACGTCTAACGAGTTCTATGTCTACGTTGGGAAAACTAGCTACAGTTATTTTAAATTGATCGTTGGTGAGTTTGTTCGCTAAAGCATCCAGACTTGCAGAGAGAAATCTATACGAATCCAGGAAGCGCATCTCGATTGTATTTTTCGTTCCCGGAATCGACACTTGCTTGCTGAGACTAATGTAGCGTTCTTCATTCTCGGCCAAGACACCTATACGTTTCGGATCGTAGCCAAGATGTCTCACCAGGTGGTGAAAATCATATCCGCTTCCGTTGTGAAAGAATATGGGGATGAATTTAGGTTTCTGGATTTTAAGATTGCACGTGTTGCAAATTCCACCTATGTAGTTTCCGCTGAAATGATCGTGGTGGAATATTTTTTTGTTCTCATCAGTAAAACTTTGATCACATACCGGACACACCTCAGTGGAATTGTAATTTTGAAGTTCATTTTCAGTTAAAGGTACCATCGGTTTTGATGTAAGCAGTACGCTACCAATTACCTCAACCTCCTCCACCATTTTTTCCAGGAAGTGTTCGATTACATTTGGCCCGCGGTATATATATGCTTCATTTATTTTATCACGTCGCACAACAACATAGCCGAAACTATTAGGTTGATGAAGCTGGTACGGTGTTGTGGAGGAAATTTCAGGATCCGGTTCGCAGTAGGAGAGTGGTTTGAGGAACGCCTCGAAATCTGCGACGATGATTGCGGGATGTTCCAACAATGCCTTGTGCATTTTGAATTCTTCGACTTCGTTCGTTTCGGGCATCAACATTCTAGCCGGTCTGTTGTCACCGCAATAAATTTTATGTTCGGCAAGTTTCTCCAGAGCAATTTGACGACTATGAAGATTTTGATGATCACGTCGGTCACGATCGTCGAACGTGGTTAGGCATCTCGGGCAAACTTCGATGTTGTTTGCATACTTGGTAGTTTGACTTCTGACCAAACGTGATAGAGAACGAATTAGCGTGTAGTGATGATCATCCTCGTTGGAAATAAGAAGGAGATTTATTACACAAGCATCGTCATCGTCGATATCGCTTATCCTGACAGGGTGCACGAGATATTTATCTGACGTGAAGGAATACACATTAATAGCGATGCGTTTTCCTGTACGATTTTCGAACTTTGTTATATCCGACAATGTCACCGGGTATTCGATGTCAGACATTACACTTTCAAATTCGGACTCGTATTGCTTGTAATGATAAATCCGTTCTGGATTATTTTTGCAATAAACAGGATGCAGTGCAGCCAACACACACCAGAGAAAACACTTGTTATCGCTGTTCTGTATATTTAACACAGCCCTCTTGTGTTGAATGTTCGGTGGAAGAGAAACGTAGCTGGAAGCTCGAAGAGGCGAGAATCGATTCACGTAAACAGTTAACGTGTGAGGACTTCCACACAGAGACTATCCCGACCCTTTAGCCTCGAAATCGTCGTGTTTCTTAACCAGCTCGTTGGAAACTTTATAATAGAAGTTGTCCAAATTTTCAACGTCAGCAAAATGAAGAGTCTGATTTTTTGTACAATGATAAAAAATACTCGTTGTGCCATCGACTTTCTCGTATTCGGAAAACAGAACAACATATACTTTTATAGAGTTGTTTTCAAGTTTATCTTTCAAAATATTTAGTACAGGTGTTTTCGTTTCGTCCAAGAAACTAAGGATGTCACGGCCTGGTTCTGACTTAATTGAAAAATCCTGGAGTTGGTCGTTAAATGCAGATCTAATTGGTTTGCCTTCATTGGATAATTTAATTTGCTTGGAAGTAGAAGCTTCCGTATCTGCATTATCGATTTTTCTTTTCGATGCTTGTCCGGTCGATGGTTTGCAAATTTTGAGGTGTTTACTTAAATTTGCAATGCTAATCATTTTTCCGCATCGCGCACAAAGCTTAGAAGGTAACGAACGATTAATTCTCGAACCTGTTTCGCCACATCTTGCCCTGTGTACCGATAAATTGTTCCTTGAGATTAGCTTCCCACAAGTAACACATTCAGTTTTATCATTTTTACAATTGAAACTGGTGGTGGATGCCATTGCTTTTTCGAAAATAACAGAAATCAAAAAGTCTAGTATATAGCGATACAATTTTCAGGTATGTTATTTATATAGAATTTCTTGAGGTGAAATAGAAAATGCACGATCACGTCAAAATTCAATCTGGTCGAAATTACTATGAAAAACCACGTGAAACACCTTTGAACTTGAAATAATAGATGGTATGTGGCTTCAAAGAAAGTTAAATACCTATTATTTTTACAAAAACCAAGAAGCACTGCAACAGAACGTCCGTACTCTTCGGCTGCTCTCACGAGACTGACTGATCTGCAGTATATGCCGTCTTATATAATAAAAGCGCGGACCGTATTGAAACCACCTGTTTCATATACTTTTATAGAGTATATATGCTTATAAGTATACCCTTATAAGTAATACAATTAAGAGGTACTTAATATGAGTCATCACAATGTTAGTTACATGGTTCTAGTTAGGATGATGATTTTTTTGGTTTGTTAGATAGGGGTTGAAGAAGACTATTTGTTGTAGTGACCACAGTATTCTTTTTTTTGTTTTTTTTTTGTGTTTTCTGTTCTCTTACGAGAATTAATATAGGTTGCCATAGAACCCTCCAATTCATAACTTAGGAAAAATCTGTTTGCGGATTCATCACGTACGCCTACATGTGAGAAAAAGTATGAATAGAACCTATGCTCGGAAATCCAAAATAGCAACCAGAAGTAGGATTATCTTGGAAACAGTAAGACTTAGGAAGAATCTGTTTGGTGATTCATCACGTACACCTATATGTGAGAAAAAATATGAATAGAACCTATGTTCGGAAATCCAAAATAGCAACCGGAAGTAGGGTTATCTTAGAAACGGTAAGACTTAGGACAAATCTGTTTGCTGATTCATCACGTACGCCTATATGTAAGTAAAATATGAATAGAACCTATGCTCGGAAATCCAAAATAGCGACCGGAAGTGGGGTTAGGGGCCAGGAATCTTAAAAAAAAATATTATTTGTTTGTTTGTTTGCGTCACAATATAGGCGTGCACGCGCGTGTGTGTGGCACATCGTTCCCGAGAGAGAGGTTTACAAAAATCACGATATACAAACATTTGACCGGGGCTTGGAAAATTACGATAAGGTGCATTCATCCTTCAAGAATAAGAGACTGCATTATTTACTCATCACGTTGTGTCAGCGCAATAAATAAGGCGCTGAACATGGAGAAAAAATAAGAGTTTTTGAGGTTTGGTGAACCTCAATTAATAAAAATAAGTTTTTGAGGTTTTGGTGAGCTCCAAATAATCAAAATAAGTTTTTGATGTTTTGGTGATTTTTTCGAGTAAGCAGCTGGCAACACTGCAAGAAAATGAGGCTCATGCCTTACGAGAGAAATCCATTAAGGCGAGCCTCACCGAGCCTCACTTTCGGTCCGTGAACTCTCTAAACTGGACTACTAGTTATCTTGGAAACGGTGAGACTTAGGAAAAATCTGTTTGCGGATTCGTCATGTACGCCTATATGTAAGTAAAATATTAATAGAACCTATGCTCGGAAATCCAAAATGGCGACCGGAAGTAGGGTTATCTTTGAAACGGTAAGACTTAGAAAAAATCTGTTTGCGGATTCGTCACATACGCCTATATGTAAGTAAAATATGAATAGAACCTATGTTCGGAAATCCAAAATGGCGACCGGAAGTGGGGTTATCTTGGAAACGGTAAGACTTAGGAAAAATCTGTTTGGTGATTCATCAGGTACACCTATACGTGAGAAAAAGTATGAATAGAAGCTATAATCGGAAATCCAAAATAGCGACCGGAAGTGGGGTTATCTTGGAAACAGTAAGACTTAGGAAAAATCTGTTTGGGGATTCATCATATACACCTATACGTAAGAAAAAATATGAATAAAACCAATAGTGTTCGGAAGTCATGCAGGTTTGGACGTGACGACGCAGTTCAATAACATAGGTTAGACCAAGAAAAAAAACCTTGGTGATTTTATTTCGAGTAAAATGTTGGCAACACTGCGAGAAAATAAGGCTTATGTCTTACAAGAGCAAACTATTAAGTCGAGCCTCACCGAGCCTCACTTCGAGCCTCACTTTCGGTTGCAGCTCTGTCTTTATGGTTCTACTCTAAAGTAGGTCAAAGCACGTAGAGGCTCTCGTGTAGTTTAGCACGAAAAAAAATGAATAGGTTAAGTTATATCACGTAAGATCGCGGCATTCGTGCCAAGTACGAGTGGGAAAAAAAAAAATAGGAAATTTTACAAAAACATCGCTAAACGCTAAAACATCGACAAAAATTTGTCAAAATATGTCAAAAACTGATTTTCAATTGATAAAAAAAAGGCTACAAATGCATACCTACCAAGTATGAGTGGGAAAAGAATGAGAAGCGGTGAAAATTGCACTGAAAAATCGTCAAACGCTAAAACATCGACAAGAAATTGTCAAAATATGTCAAAAAATAATATTCAATTGATAAAAAAAAACAATACCTACTAAGTATGACTTTGAAACAATCCAATTACACTACTTGCGACGGTTGGGAGGGAAAGATTGCAATTCGTAACTTTCGATTTGCTCCATTTTACATGTATGGTTATTTATTATACGTTGATCTCCACGATGGCCGTCGTAGTGGCACCTGCGAAATCCACCACGTCTCCTTTCTCGTTCGTCACCACCAACTCTATGTCGTCTATGCGGTTGCGACATACTGGAAAATAGATCGGCGAAGAGGGCGTGTAGATGATCGGTTCCATGAACTCGGAACTTGGTTTGAAAGTGGCTATGATTCCCGTCTGCTTGTGACTTCCTAATAATCCGTCCGAGGATTTCGTGATCATTCCTTCCGCCACGTTACAGTGTACGTTCAAAGTCTCTATGGCCAAGAATTTAGGAATGTTGGTTGCTACGTGCTTGATGCCAGCTTCGAGTTTGGTGTCGTTCTCGAAACCTAAAAGTTCTCCTATGGTGCCCAGGTCCACGGTCTCCGTCGCGGATAGGATTTCCACTCTGTGCGTGACCGAATTTTGAGAAAGATATGTGCCTTTGGGTAATTGAGCTTGCAAAGTGGAAAGATTGTATTGTCCTGGCGTGACGACGATGTGTTCGCTTCCGACGCTAATTTTGTTGTTGTGCTGCGTAACATTGGGTATGAGGTACATGCTGTAGAATGCACGCAGAGCCACGGATTTAGGATAGACGATGTCGTCGTGCAGCGTGAGTTTCAAAATTGAAGATTCGCTCGTGAGATGGAACACACCCATCCTAGTGATGCTGTTTGAGGTTCCACAATGCTTTCTGGAAATCCTCGATCGTAGGGTTATTTATTTTAGAGAGAAACGCGAGCACGGAGAGGCAGAGATGACCGCAGTTCACGTCTCCGAAATCTTGAATGCGTTCGTCGTTGTAGTATATGGAGGTTTTGCCTGTTTTCAGATAATGAACTAAATTTGTAGGTGGAACACCTCCGAAAGAATCGAAAACGAATGCTTTATCATTATCGTTTTTGTGGTAACATATCCAATGCGTGCCTGGATTTTCTTGGCCGTCCAAGTTGACTACTCCGCATTCTCTTCTTTTGACGCTTGAAGGTAACGAGTCGGACATGAAAACTCCTCTGAAGTGTTTGATTTGTAACGGTTCGATCAGAGATTCAATGTCTAGGTTGGTGAGTGCTTTTGTTTCTTTTTTTTATATTTCTTCAAAGCATCGAGGTTGCTTTTTTGTTTTTTGGTTATACCTTTCCCCTTCTTCTCCATGGCCAGGTTGTGACGTTTCTGTTCTTCCAATTCCGCCTTGTTCTTCTTCGAGTCGATGACGGTTTTCGCAATGGCGGCACTTCCGCCGGCCAAACTTCCAACGGCCCCCAATGCTGCCAGGATGGCCGGGATGCTGAATATGAAACCTCCGATCTTTTGCTGTTTCCGCGAACGCTGCAACCTTTTCAATTGAGGTGTGCTGAGCAGCAATTTCATTCCATGTCCTTTCGACAAGCAAGAACGTTTCTTCTCGCGTTGTTTCTTGGTGAGTAACCCATCGATGGTACCTAGATTTTTTAGATTCGAATATGGTATCTGGTACACGACACCCTTGGGCTTCATGTTGATGCTCTATGTGTTATTTTCACGGTATGTTATTTATATATATTCTGAGATTTTTTCTTGTGTAGTTTTTTACGGTATGTTATTTATATATAAATATTCTGAGATTTTTTTTCACGGCCCCGCAGTCGCTACACAAATTCTATTACGTGCTTTGTTTTCTTGCCAAGAAGTTCCTTTGTCCCCTTGTACACGATTCGAGTTTTGTTCTCGATTAAAATAGATAGCTTCTCATCCGATAACATGTTAGCGTATCGATCTGGTAAAAATAGACTGTATTGTGCGTTGAGCAACAGGCGTACCTTGGGACCATACTGGGTAGAAACGATTGAACCGGAAGTTATCGTGTAAGATTTGTCGACTTCCAATTCCCGAATTTTTACATACTCGACTGACAAATTTAGCATTTGTTTTAATGCTTGGAGATCACTCATTTTTTCAGTTGTCATATCGAAGAAGAGAAAAATTTCAGAGTGTTAGAGAGAAATTTAATTGTTTTTTTCACGATGTGTGTTATTTATATATACCGAAGATTATTTTTTTTCACGATGTGTGTTATTTATATATCAAGTTTTTTGGACATGTATATATATATTATTATTTTTTAACAGAGGAAGAAAGTTCGTGCTTCGGAAAATGCGATGATGTGCGTAATGATATCTTCCGTCTCCTGCATAGATTTGTACCAATCTACTGTGTACCATCTTCTTCCCTGCCTTGCCTCGTGCAGTTCGTCCGACCTCTCGTTCAATTTTTCCCCTGCAGCCGAAAGCAGAATGTTGAGATCACCGCACCTCAGACCACTGATCTCCCGAAGATGGTCCTTGAGAACCATTTCACAAGGGATGCGAAATTCCGGCGTTGTTCTTGCTATGATTAGAAGTTTATTAACATCTCCGTTTACTATCTTTTTGAATATTTTAGATAGTAGCTCGGGTGGCAAATCAATTATACGAGACATGTTTATTTTTTACGGTATGTTATTTATATACCCCACCCCAATTTTTGTTTCGTGTTCATGGCGATGGTGGTGCCTAGTGCGGCGACCCGTTCACCCAGCGATGCGTCTCTGCTCACGAACCTTTCGAAAGCTACATGTTCCAATTTTCTGTCTGCTTCGTGACGTGCATCCAGATCCGTCTGCGTGGTGTTGTAGGCGATGTCGTGATCTTTGCATGCCGCGTCCAACGGATTCACACCCTTGTCTCCTCTCTCCAATCTTTTCTCGAGTTTGGTACCCGGTCCGCAGTACTGATGGCCAGGTAGATGCATCTCGAAAGGTAACTTGTTGATGATGTCGTTCACGAGTCCCTTTCCTTCGGCCACGTTCCAAAATTTCGGAGGCAGGGTGTTGATGATTTTGATTAGGTAACCTATGCCCTTGTCGTCGTTCACGATGAAGTTGGAAAGTTTCGTGCTGATCATGTCCACGATGCCAACCTTCTCGTTGTAGAAATTACCGTTGCCTGCATTCTCTTCGCCGGCTATCACCAACAATCGGTCCACGAGTTTCCTAACGTCGTCCACCCAAACGAATTCTTTGGGTAACGTGTTGTAGCGTTTGACGCCGCTGCCTGTTTTGACCTGGTTCCAAATCGGTTTGATGAGATTCCTGTACTTCTCGCCGCTGCTCGATTTCACCCTATTCTGGGAGGCGTCGTTGTTCTGGTACAAGGCATCCGTCATGATCAGAATTTCCTTGTAACTCTGGTAATCTTCGTCGGTGTAATCTTTCGGCTGCTTTTTGGCGACGAGTTCCCACAGTCCCACCGTACCCGGATACCTGGTCCAACTATCCTTGTCGCCTAAATTGACTTTAATGTCGTTGCCTTCGAAGGTCACCTTCGATTTCCCAATCTTCCACACCACACCGCCACCTTCGTTGGTTTCCATGCTGGGATACAATCCGAACACTTCATCCTTGTCGAACTTCCCCGTGCTCAGGTAGTCTCGTGCCAAAGGTCACAACTCGATTTTATCCGAAGACGACTTGCTACCAATGGCTCGACGTCGTACCGGTGCATCCTTCAGTTCGAACGGTGTCGAAGGAATGCTCGAAATGGGCGTGGGTACAGCATAACTTTTAGCTGCGAGCGGTACGAGTTCATTAATCAAATTTTTATTTTGTTCCGTGACACTTTTAATTTCTTTACCTAGACCGCTGATGGCATCGATCACAGGTTGATCCTGACGTTTCTTCTCTTCGTAGAATCCGCGATTTTCGGATTTCCAACCTTTGAAGCGTTTCGCGAGGTAATCGCGAAGCTTGAGATTTTCGTCTTCGATTTTTCGTTTCGTCATGACGTTATTTATATACGTCGTTTCTCACAACGTTGCAACGTTTAGAAAGTCGTTGATTTTGTTTCTGTATTTTCCGTTGTTGGGTTTCCTCGTCATGTCGATCGTAGCGAATCCGAAATCGTCACCGTTCCAGCAAGTAGAGCAGCCTTCCGAAAATTGATTGTAGTTCATGTCTCCGCCTACGTAGTCATCGTATGCGTGCTTGAGGTTGGTGTGATCTTGACGAAACAAACATATGAAATTAGCATTGTCGCGTACTAACTGTTTTGGAATTTTGGAAAACGTTTGAGCTAGGTAGAAGCAATCCATTCCTTTGTGACGACCTTGCGTGAAAAAGTTGCGAATTTCATTTTTATTTTCCAGGATGGCGTCGTCGAACACAACGACTGAATTTTCACGACAATCGTCAAGTGGTTTTATTTCCGAGGCGAACGTTGCAATGTCCAGACCATCGTACAGTTTCATCAGTTGTTGGTATTTGGATTGCTCCAAACTTTTCGAGAACACGTACAGGTGCCTGTTCTTCCAATCTAACCAATTCGGTGCGAGGAGAAAATTGTCCACGAGCAGTGTCGTTTTCCCACACCCCGAAGGACCTACGATCAGACAGCGGATGCTGTCGGGAAGCAATTCGCCGTTCTTTTTTTTTCTCGTTTGACTTTCCGAATTAGGTAAACGTTTCACAACATTCCACGTACTCATAGAATCACTTCGTTTGAATCGATCCAACTTGTTTCCGGAAGTCCCAGCCATTTCACCAAAAGTTTGTTGCCTCTCTTGCGCAAAACTTTTTCAATAAGGTACGTGTCGGGGTATTTAGTTTTAGAGATTCCTCTTCATAGAAGCGCCCCAATAAAATTTCACATCCACTGTCCTTTATTATATACGTGTGACGGTTCCCGGGTAGAACTCGAACCACGGTAAAAAGTTCGGTGCTCCAGTTTCGTGTGAAACCCCTGTCGAACGTTCGCTTCAATTTACTGACCCTCACCTGTTCTCCAATTTTGTATTTAGCCTTTTTTGTCGTGGGCGTGTATTTTGGACAGTAAACGCTAGAAATTAAACGTTGCTCGTCAGACTTGGTAACGTCAGCTGGCTTCATGCCTATCGTTGCGTGCCGTGTGTGATTATAGTCGTTAACAAGTTCCGGAAGAATAGTGACTAACTTGTAGCTTCCCTGAAGCGTGAAGCGTGACCACATGCGCGATTTCAGAGTGCGATTGAATCTTTCCACGATGCTGGCCTTGACGTCACTGAAGGTCGAGTAATGTTGAACGTTGTGTTTCCGAATAAACTTTTGGAATACGGCATTGTAAAATTCCTTCCCTTTGTCCGTGTGCAGAAACCGTGGTTGTCTGCCGCCGCTTTCGCGAAAAATGTCTTGAATGCTTCCGTGACGCATGTTCCCGTTTTCACCTTCAAAGGTAGAGCCCATGCGAATTTCGAAAATGTGTCTATGACGGTGAGGAGGTACTTGTTGCCCTTGTTCAATTTATGTACGTTTTTTAACTTGCCGCTACTCATCTCCACGAGGTCACTTTCCCAGAGGTCGTCGATTCCCTTGGTTACCACAGCCAAACGTTTGTAGTTGCGGCGTGCAGGTTTATGCAATTCTTCGACGATGGCTTGCCTAGACATTTTTATTATTTTTAGAGATTACGTTTGAAGAGAAGCACCAGTGTGATGGGATTCAAAGAGGGTGGTACTTTGCTCGTGTTTTGAATGATCAGCTTATCGCCGGCACTCACGTCGAAAACGGTGAGATCTTCGTGTTCGTGTATTTCATATATGTTGCGCGTTTCGTTCCAACGTGCCAGAGGAATGTTTCCTGCTTTCTGGACGCCACGATTTGATATCAAAGTCATGGTAGGAACGCTAGCTTTTCTACCGTGAGACCAGTACGAAAATTCGTTTATCTGAATCGTACCATCGAGGAGAAACTTGTAGTACGGATGATAAGGATGTAGCATGTACAGTTTGTTACCTTCGACAAACGTGGAGATTCTCTGTTGATTGGGTACGCTGTTGATTTCGATGGCTTGCAGAGAATGCAGTTTAGCGAATTTAGTATCGACGCTAACGAGGTTGCTGTGAAGCTGACCCAGCGTGTTTTGTACGGGCAACAAATGTTCGACTATGGTATCCGTTACGGTAGAAAATGACGGTTTGATTTTCACTTCCACGTTCAACTGCTTGTAGCTTTCGTTGAGTTCTTGCAACTTGGCACCGAAAGAGGTCAGCGTTGATTCCTGCGTTGATTCCAGCACTCCAACTTGATCTCTGATGCTGACCACAATGTTCTGAAGGTTCTCGATTTGATTCAATTTCGAGCTCTTCTCGGTAAGATCGTTCACGATGATTCGCATCTCTGTAAACTGCGTGTGAAGGTCGGCGACGCTCTGCGAAGTGGGCAGCGTCGACACCAGCGAAGCAAGTTCGTCTCGAATCTGTTCCACGTTCGCCGTTTCCGTTTCCAGTCGTTTCAGCATACGTGATATGTTCCTTTTCAAAGCATGTAATTCTTTGGAGGTGGGGAGATTGGCCACTTTACTCTTGAGATCGCTCAACGAACTTTTGATGTCACTCGAATCGGATAGTGCCGTTAATTCCGTTTTCAATTTTTCCAAATCTTCGCTCGAAGGCACGCTCGTTCGTAACGATTCCAAGTCACCCTGTATGTTGTCCAGTACGTGATGAAAATGAGCAAGATTGGATTCGACGTTCAAATTTTCCAAATATTGGATCTTCTGCTGAACTGTGCTTAACGTGTCCTGAATACTCGTCAATACACTTGTTCAGCGTGAATATTTTTAATTTCTTCGTTGATCAACTCCAGAGACGCCTGAAGCGTAGCGATGGTGGTTTGAATGTGTTCGAAATCTTGATAAGCCTCCAGTTGAATTTTTATGTTCGCGACGCTTTTACCGATGACCTGCAGTTCGTCCGACGATGGTAGGTTCGTTATTGTATCTTCCAAAGTCTGCAACTTGGATTTGATTTCTTCCAACGTGCCGGTGAATTCTTCTTGTAATTTGGAAACGACGACATGCAAGCGTTCTACATCAATATCGTTCACCACGGTTTGAAGTTCAGAGAAATTCTTTTCTATTGCGGAAGTTCGTTCTTCGATTTCGAGTTTCAATTTTTCCAAATCTTCATTTTTCGATTGAAATTGCTGTAATTTGGCCAAATCATTTTGAAGCGAATCCACGTTCAACTGTATATTTTGAACGCTGTCGTAAGAAGGTACGTCGACATAATTTTTTATCAGCATTTTCAGTTCGGAATCGATTTTCAGAATGGGGTCGAGATATTGCGTTTGGAGCGTATCGATTTCCGACTCTAAACTTTTGTTTAAGGTTTCCTGCAAAGCGATCAAATCAGTCCTCAACTTCTTAACACGAACGTCCAACATGAGAATCTCTTCTGCATGGTCTACACGCTTGGTGTTGCCGAAAATGTCGTTAGGCATTTTTGGTTAACGGTTATTTATAATAGGATAGACGATTCGTAATTCTACGAAGAGAGGAATAAGTTTGTCGTAGTCTCCGAGGAGTTCCACGTACAGGTAATCTCCTGCAGACACATCGTACGTAATGTTAGAAAGTATCTTGTCGTGCTTCATTCGAAAAATGTTCTTACCGGTAGAAATTTTGATTTCGCCTGTGTTTTCCGGATTCACAGTGATTTGAAGTTTCCCGTCGATCGGAATTTCGTAGAAATGTAAATTGTTATTAAAAACATAAAACATCTTGCCCACATCGTTATTTATTTCCGTCCATATACTATTAAGATGTACAATTAGTAGACCATTGAGTTTAGATAACACGGAAGGTAAGAGGTTATTGGAATTTGGTGATGCAGTCTCCATGTTGTTTTGTTTGCGAAAACCAAAGAGATTCATTGTCCTTGTTAGTTATTTAACACGTGCCTTTGCTATTCTTCAAAAACAGACGGAGGAAAAGAATGAAAGAGGGAGCCCTCGGGCGATGAAAAGTTGCAACCTGTTATTATGTTGTTAAGCCCGCTCCAAACCGAGGCTCATTAAATTCAACTCTTATTTTTCATCGCCCGAGGGCTCCCTCTTTCATTCTTTTCCTCCGTCTGTTTTTGAAGAAGAATGGCAAAGACACAGCGGACTTCATGGCTATGAGGTTACGGTTAACACACGTCACATTTATCGCTTTTATTGTAGTGCCCCCACTCTCGCGTGTGGATTTGACAATCGAGAACACGTAACTTGTTGTCCGTTGCATCCAATGCTACTTTGGTTACGCGCGTCGTGTACAAATCATGCAATTTACTTGCAATGCGATGATCGGTGCTGAGTTGCCTTTTACCATGAAAAAGGCATTCTTTGTAGTCTTGCATGCTAAATTTGCTGGTACTTATTTTTCCCACCCCCTTCGCCTTCTTGATCTCTTTTTCTTCTGTAATCTTTACACAGTACATTTTGGCACGAAGCCCCGCAAATTCGCTGCTGTACTCCCCGCCAACTTCATCTTTGAACTTTCCAATCGTCATTTTGTTTTCTGCCGAATGTAAGTGATGGCCTGATGGTAAGTTGCTAAAATCAAACAGATGCTTCATCTTAGTCAGATCATGTTCGAGGCTTGGTGTTTGGATTAGAAAAATGAAGCTATCCGTGTCAATGTAACATATTTGGATGTTATTTCCATAAAAAGGTTGAAACTGATCGTAGTACGATTGGTACATGTGCAATATTGATAGTTCAAGGACAGTGGCACCTATGGCAATCGGCTTGTTGAGCATCACTTGCTTCTTGTTCCTCTCGACGAATACTAGATTCTCGTCGAAAATGGTGAAGTTTTTGAAGTAGGGGGACGCGACGATCTTTTCAAATTTCTTTTCGTCCGTGACCAACGTTGCGTCGATGTAATTACGCACGTTCTCCATCGTCTTGCCGTAGATGGCGTTATTGAACAGTTTGTACAGATCCTTGTCTGCAGGCGATGTCGATTGCGCTCTGCGGCGCGTGTTCTCGGTTATGTAGGGTTCCAGCCAGTTGCTCTGTCGGAACTTCAATCCTCTATGAACTTTCTTCAACTGCAAGCCGTGACTTATGTAAAATTGGAGGAGTCGGTAGTGCAGAACGTAATTCCGCTTGTTCTCCATGCTTAGTATGAGTTTTGGCTCCGATCCTCCAGGTGGCTTCTCCTTGGTGGGGGCCAGGGCCAATCCGTGATGTTTCTCGTGAAGCGTTTCGGGATAATCGAGATCCACTTCCAAGAAACAACCCCATTCATTATCTTCCCTCCAGTTGAGAAAATCTTCGCAGGAGAGTTCCTCTTCGGTCATCCACGCGTAGTCGCTGATGGGAAGACACTGGGACATGGAGTGGCCGTACAGGTTGTTGACATCCCAGTAGACAATGTAGGTGTTGGGCTTCGATGCATCGTAACCAGGCGTATGAGGATTGTTTGCCTGAGCATGGCGTCGGGGGCATTGGACGATGCCACCGCGTATCGCACTCTCCATGAAAGCATACTGTTCCTTCTCTGCGATGAGGCCCAGTTCCACGTTGGTGTATTTCATCATCGAAGCCCAAGTCAACCCCGGCGTCGTGAAGAAATACGCAGGATCCAACTTGTATATCGCGATGCATCTCTTACGAAACGATTCGAAAATATCCATCAGAAGTGTCACGTCCAATTTCAGATAGAGATCGTGATAATCGCGAAAAGTTTGGCAATTGAATGCCGTCCATACACTACGAGCGTGTTCGTAGTCCTCTTCGGAACAGACGTCCTCCGTGAGATGAGAATAAAATACCTTCCGGGGTGGAAGTTCCGTCTCGTCAAATTTCTCGAAATCGTTGACGTACTCGTAGGGGTAGACGCCCTTGCGACGCAACAGATTCAAATTCTCATCTCTCCCCGAAAAACATTTTTGCTTGGTGGCCACAAGATCTTCGTCGCCAAGTTGAGATGCAAGGCTTGCGAGGCTGGAGGACAGGAAATTGTAAGAGTCCAGGATTCGCACTTCCACACTTCCTCCTTCTTCGAGAGGGATCCACACTCTCACTGTAATATACTTCTCACTCGTTCTCGGAATGATGCTGATTCGAGAAGTTATGTTGTGGAGCTCTTTGACGAAGAGATGTGTATCGTACTTCTCCGTGTAGTGCAGAAACACGGCAACAAAATGCGACTCCTTAATTTTAAGATTGCACGAATTACAGATGGTGCTTAGAAATAATCCATTCTGGTGGTCATGGTGGACGACCTTGTAATTTTCGGGGGTGAAAGCCTGGTTACACTCCGCGCATCTTGTCGCCGCGTCATGTCTCTGTTGTTGTTCTGTTGTGAGAGCAGGTGGAGAAACGTAAGAGCCTTTCAGGCCGGGTGCAAGTTCTCTCGCGCATTCCGCTATCTTCTCAACAAAATGTTTTGCCGCATCGGGTCCGCAATACAAGATGACATCATTCAATTTTTCTCCGTAGATGGAGAAACTGCAAGGCTCGTGGTGAAAAATTTGGGTCGTGCTTGAGGTAGAGGGATCAGGGTCGCAAGACGTCATGGGAACTTGGAAGCTTTCAAAGTCGGCATAAAGAACGACGGGATGGTGGAGAAGAGCCTGGTGTTTCTGAAATTTCATCTTGGTTCCGGGTTCCGGCATGACATCTTCAGGTTCTGCATTCACGGAGCCAAAACACTTGTGCTGTTCTTTCATCTTCTTTCCCTCGCGAAAAATTCTCAAACACCGATCGCAAATTTCGATCTTATCGCGATTCTTGCTGATCTGTCTTCCTACTAATCGTGAGAAATTCCGTATCAAACTGTAACGGCCATCTACAAGCAAGAGTCGAATTACATTATTCTGCCTTCTCGCAGGTCTTAAGACACGAATATTGCCGGAATCCTCAACCCCAAACACAGAAATATCGATATATTCTCCTTTTTCCTCCCTATAGTTTTTTAAAAATTGATTGATCTTATTCAGGGGCACAGGATAGGAAATTCCTCTCATCATATTCTCGTATCTTCCCTCGTATCCTCTGTAATTGGACAGACGTTGGGGGTTATTATTATTTGCTGGGTGTAATGCAGCGATGACAGACCATAGGAAACTCTTCTGATCATTACTTTGTATGTTCAACACTGCATTTTGCTTTTTTTGTTTTTTTGTTTTTTTTTGAGTGCTGCGTAATGGTTTGAAATTGCAGACTCGAAGTTCTAACATGTGGTTGTGACCGCAAAGAGTCCACCCACTTCCTCTACCTTCAAACTCTTCTTGTTTTTGTGTCAAGTGCTCAAATAGTCGTGTCACTATCTCGTCAAGATTCTCGTTATTGTCATCGTGTAAGCTTTCACACCCTACGTAAAAGCTGAAAGTGCTTGACTCGGACGAGACAACTTTCTCATACAGCAGGGTCAAGACGAGATGAATTTTAATTGCAACATTGACGAGGCAATCACGTAATTTATCGACTACCAGAGATTTCACATTGTTGAGGAAGATGCTCGAGTCACACTTTTCATCGCTTCCAGATTTATACGTTATGATGCGTGCACTTTTATTCAAAGCACCGTCTTCATGCGCATCAATGCGAGATTTCTTTGCCGGCGGGACTAGGACATCATGATCCGGTAGACGACATTTTTTCAAATGCCTAGCAATATTAGGTTTAGAAATCAACTTTCCACAGTTGCGACATGCCACTTTCCCGCAAAGACCGGAGGGACCTGGTTGCGATTCCATTTTTTCCTTCTGTTATTTATATATATATATATATACAGAGAAATTTTTTGGGGGGTTGTGGTGATGGTAGTGGAAAGCGCACTGAAACAGAAGGAAAAAAAGTTGAAAAATGTTAAACATTTTTTCCTTCCACATATATATATTAGACGCAAACAGTATGTATGTATGTATGTGTGTGTGCACTGTTGTAGGAGGTTAAAAATATACGACATGTAAGTGTGTGTCAATTTTTTACGACTCCTTTGAATATGTGTGTGTCAGACGCAAAACAAAAATATTAATATATCATGAAAAAATAAAAACTTACCTTTCAACAGAGATAGAGAGAAAAACTTCAAAATAAAAACTTGTAGCTCACTAAAACTTCCACGATGATATATATGTATACTGCCAGATAAACAATTAAGAATACTGAACTGCCACGATTGACATTCACCTTTCAAGAGAGATAGAGAAACTTCAAAATAAAACTTGTAGCTCACTAAAACTTCCACGATGATATATATGTATACTACCAGACAAACAAATTAAAAAATACTGAACTGCCACGATTGACGTTCACTATGATAATGACGTACAAAAAAACTGGTAGGTTATATAGGAACTCCTCTCCTTTTTTCTCCTTCTCTCTTTCCTACTCCACGCGACTCTCTTTGGTGAAAACACAATGAGCGCTATAGTCAATATCCTAGCAAATAAAAACCCTTGTTGACTGATTTACTCATGTTATATTTTTTTCAACAAAAGATTTTGTGATGCGCACAATATCCTGTGGGGGACAAATAACAATAAACGGGACGTTGATAGTTCCACCCATGTATGTATTGTCGATCATTTCCCCTCGGCCTCTATTCCACGCCCCGTCAGGGTGTGGTGTGTGAAACAAACGATTCCCAGTATAAAACTCAAAAAGCGGAAGATGCTGCTGTGTTTGCTTCCGCCACATCCCCCTCTGATTCTATTGTTATCGGGGATGTGATGGATTCTTCATTCAGAACCGTGGGAAAGCTGAAAAAAATAGAATCTCTTCGGGCGAAAGAGGATGCAAGGTGAATGGGTTCGGGGAGGGGTTGCTGTGGATAGTTTGGTCCGTGATGAAAATGTTACATTGAGCGACGAAACACAATTTCTCCACAGGGACAGGAAAAATTCTACCGAGCGTCGCTATCCACGCGAACATTAGAAATTGCTTGAATACCTTGGGGGCTTGGCATAGGATTATCGATTTTCGTTTTTAGAGAATAATCTATGTAAGATTCTAGCATCGAGAATAAACAACATTGATTAAATTTTTGACAACATTCGCAGTACAAATCTAAACTCGTGATGATTTCGCCGCCACCACGCACCCCTGGCGAGGTTATAGGGGCCAGGTATCCTAAAAAACAACAATTATTATTAGTTTGCTTGCGTTACAATACGGAAATAATAAAAGGCATACGCGCGCGCGCGCGCGCGCGCGCGCGTGTGTGTGTGTGTGTGTGTGTGTGTGTGTGTGTGTGTGTATATGCCACATCCTTCCCCCGAGAGAGAGGTTTACAAAGGTCACGATCTACAAACATTTGGCTCCCGGACTTGGAAAATTACGATAAGGTGCACTCATCTTTCAAAAGATGAGAGAATGAGAGAATAAGAGGATGAGAAGATGAGAGGAGAGGTTTACGAAGATCACGATATATATAAACATTTGGGTCCCGGACTTGGAAAATTACGATAAGGTACACTCATCTTTCAAAAAATAAGAGAATGAGAGAATAAGAAGATAAGAGAATAAGAGAATAAGAGGATGAGAGAATGAGAGGATGAGAGGATGAGAGAATGAGAAAATAAGAGAATGAGAGAATAAGAAGATGAGAGGATGAGAGGATGAGAGCTCATCTTTCACTCATCACTGCCATTTTGCGCCCGTGAAACATCGTCAGCGTAATAAATGAGGCGCGGAACGGGGAGAGAAAGTGAGTTTTTTAACTTTTTGTAGTCGTTTGGTCAAGAAATCAGAGTTGGGGTGGGAGTCACAAAAGTACTCTACTCAGTTGCTTGACATATCGTCTGTATCAAGAATGTCTTTCCATGTAGATGGACAAATCTTATCCATGAAACACAGGTCTAATCGCCGAAGGAATATTTGGGTACTCAATTCTATTCTTATTCTTGGAAGAATAACCGGTAACATTAGTCAAACAAAAGTAGCAATCGTCCACGTGGTATTTTGGCTCACGCCAAATCGTTGGTATGCCAAATGGTAAGTGTTCCTTTTTACCTTTCAACCACTTGTTTTTATCGCAAACGACAGAAAATGATGGACAGCATAGCATAAGAAGGTGTTAATATAATATCTGTATTTGCAAATATCTTACTGTCGCTTTTCTCCCTCTCCAGGTTAACCCAAAAGACAAGAATGAATAGTTTTTACATGAAAATGAAGAAGAAACAAAATCCACATTTTAATTTTTTTAACTGAAACACATTATATAATTTTACGACATTTCAAAAACCTCTTCCTTTGCATCATGTGAGTCTAGACAGAAGTTCAGATAGAAAACAAATACATTACCAAATGTCAGAAAGCATTTTAAAGTGTTAAAATGCAACTTGAGAACAATTTTGGAGTTATTGATGCCATTAATGGAATGTTATGTGATGATTTAGTGTGCCTCGGTATCTTTCCTTTGTAATTTTAAAATTTGATTTTATAATTAACGGTATCGACATTGCTATTGGTGGGTATCGTTGAATGTATCGGTATCGGTTCAAAGTTGTATCGACTCAGTCTTACATTTGTTCTTATTGACTTGAAATGCTAATTGAAAAATACATTGTCTGCTTACATTTCTGAGCACCTACAATTCAAAGGAATGCTGTCCTCTTGTCTTTACATTCACGATAACGTTCATTAGGTTGGCGACATTGGTTTAGACCTTGCGTGCTAAAAGGTGTTGTGGTTATGTGGACGTGGTTTAATTAGATAAATACGAAACCTCGATCTCGTAAACAGAACATTACTACCTTTAAACACACTAGCACCGAAGGCAGTGTGAACAACTTAAATAAAAGTTATTGTCAAAGTACGGATATTGTTTTTTATACTTCCCAATATATTAAAAACATTTAAAAGAACCTGGACAAAAACGTAAAGAGTTCGACAACGACTAGTACTTTTGATCAATTAAACCCTTTTGCGTGCATACCTACATGATACTAAAGACATTAAAATTCAATGTTTATAAAAAATATAACCTCCTCACTACGTATAGTTAATTATATGTATACAAATTCAGCGTAAAAAGAAGAAACTAATTTTACAATGACGCTTGTATGGAAACTTCATGTAGTTCTTAAGTGTAAATAACTATAGTATAGTGCATTGTAATTCATGTTATTTACAACAAACAATACACGACAGAAACTTGTCGCACATCATTGGATAGAATAAGGTTCAACGTTTTGTTGTAGGACATTTGGTTTCTCAAATGCACAAACAACGACGATTTTTTCGTTTCAATTTAGATGACGACGCCAAAGGAAAAGTTGTTTTGGGTGCCACAATTTGCGAAGTGTGAAAACATTGCGAAGTGCAACGTGAATTCCGCAGTAGACTCAACCAACAGCTACCTCGTCATAAGCAAGTTTTGGAGTGGCATAAGATATTCGTCGAAGATAGTTACATATGCAAAGGGAAAAGCACTGGTCGCCCTCGGACGTTCCATGAAAATGTCGAGAGTATCCGAGAGCCATAGGAAATACGAAGCTTTCCTCAAAGAAAATTATGGCTGCTACTCTTCAGGATCTGATAGAGTTCAAGGTTTGCCATTGTTGCAGGGGCGGCGCGAGAAAATTTTGACCGCGTTGGCAGGAGTAAAATACTAATAAATTTCGATGGGTAAATATAAAGTTTAAGAGTTTCGCAAACGCGTATTATCTCGCTCTCTTCCCCTTCTATCCCTAATTTCTTTGTATTTCTTTCGTTCTTTCTATTCGTTTATTTATCCATTTCCTCCGTTTCTCTCTGCTCGCATTGTCCCTTCCTCTTTCGCACACACACATAGGAAGGTAGGTGAAATCTTCTGATTAAAATTCACTCTACCCACTCCATTCTAGAAAAAGGTAGCGAAAGGACTTGATGTTGTCAACGCTGTAAGGCTTTTTGCTATCGTCCCTATTTTACCTTTGTTAATCTTGACATAATCTTCCTATTTCTCTCCTTAAGGGAGAATTCACACCAAAAAGACAGGCGACGCGCGACATTCGACAAGCGACAAGCGACATGCGACACGAGATATGCGACTTGCGACATGTGACACGCGACACGAGAGTTTCACACCAAAGAGACAAGATGCACGCGACACGCTGAAAGCGACACTTGTTCCTTTGCTCAGTGTTCATAATGGCACCAATATAATTCTCATTAATCAGTTTATTAGTCATGCGATAGAAAGTAACAAGAAACATGGTTATTACCAGTAAATCTTGTTGTAAACTTTGTGCAACTTATTGAAATTCGGTAGAGCCGTGAAAAATAATATGCACTGACTGTAACGCCAGAAGGGGCCTCGCCGATGGCGCAGTGGTAGCGTCGTCGCCTTGCAATCCAGAGGTCCTGGGTTCGATTCCCGGTGGAGGCACAAGTGGTTCGGATCTCACTTTAAACTGTAGGTCCAGTCCCGATTAGCCTTACTGTGCATAAAGTGAACTTAAAACAACAAATCAACTCAACTCAACTGTAACGCCAGACTTCCCAGCCTTAATAAAGTGAATACCTAACACTGGAGGGATGCTACAATTTATTTATCAATATTTAACAGGAATGTTAACTCGACAACAAGTCTTATGTTTGAATTTTTAAATAAGAAATAAAATGAATTAAAAATTATATATATTTTTCAGCGAATATTGTTATCTAGATCCGCGAACTATTGGAAATCCAAAGACATTTAAACTTCTTACGGGATGAAAATATCACGAGCCGGTATTAAATGCTAAATCAGCAGATACCAGCAAACTCCTCGGTGACGAGGTCGCTGGGACAGTCAGACGTCAATGGCCCAGGAGTTTAAAGCGAAAAGTCTTAGTGCATGCACCGTACAATGGGCCATGGTGATGGTTTGGACCGTGCCCAACGTAGACGCCCTCCGTGGGAACATCAAAAAGTACGGTGATGTAAACGTACTCGAGTTATTATAGAATGCTTAGTTCACGTGATCACACGGATAGACGAAATAAAATCTTCTGTAAGTAGTGCAATCAACCCGGTTCAACGCCATCAAGTGGTGAGCTGAAGTGGTGAGCAGTGTTGCCAACTCCTCACTCGAAAAATCACCAAGGTTTTTGTTTTTGGGTCTAACCTAACCTAAAGCAAGGAGCTGGCAACCTTGCTTGAGGTATTTTCTCGCAGTGTTGCCAACTCCTCACTCGAAAAAATCACCAAGGTTTTTTTTTTGGGTCTAACCTAGCCTAAAAGCAAGGAGCTGTCAACCTTGCTTGAGGCTTGCCTTACAGTGCATAAAGCAAGGTTGCCAACCCACTGGTATTTTTGCCATAGCCTTTTACAAAAAAAAAGAGAAAGGGAAGAGTTAAACAACCGACAGCTTACCCACAGCCTTTTTTGCTCTAACCTAACCTAAAGCAAGGAGCTGGCAACTTTGCTTGTGCAATCAACCCGGTTGACCGCCCTCAAGTGGAGATCAGTGTTGCCAACTCCTCACTCGAAAAAAAATCACCAAGGTTTTTTTGCTCTAACCTAACCTAAAGCAAGGAGCTGACAATTTTGCTTGTCCAATCAACCCGGTTGACCGCCCTCAAGTAAAAATCAGCGTTGCCAACTCCTCACTCGAAAAAAAATCACCATGGTTTTTTTTTTGGTCTAACCTAGCCTAAAGCAAGGAGCTGACAACTTTGCTTGAGGCTTGCCTTACAGCGCATAAAGCAATTTTTGCCAACCTGCACACACTAAACAAGGAGAGCCGGCAACAAATATGTACTGCCGTAAAAGAAAGAGAGATGGGTGGATGGTAATATAGTATGTGTGTGCGTGTGCGCGTATAATATGTAGCATTATTAACTAGAGTGTGTTGGCAATTTACTTACAACTAAAAAAAAAATAGAGATGCCAACTTTGCTGTAAGATGAAAAAAGAGAGAGAGATTTATGGCTGGCAAGAGTAATGAGCGAATGCGCCATATCGTAATTTTCCAACTCCGTATATCGTGACCTTTGTAAACCTCTTTCGGGGGGAATATTGTAACACAAACAAACAAACAAACAAATAATAATTGTTGTTTTTAGGATGCCTGGCACCTATAACCTCGCCAGGGTGCGTGGTGCCCAACCAAAAATGTAAAAGTTTTCTAACGGCTGCGGTTATAGATTACCGCACCTCTGTAGAGTTTCACGTGTTTTTTTTCTCAAACTTCTTATATATTTTTTTAAATTTTTTTACAGGGTTTATTAAAATACATATTTGAGGAAAACAACGCCACCCATATATAAATAAACCCCTCAAACTAACACTAATTAGAATTAGCCTGCAAAATTTTTCTCGTAAGATATTTTTTTGTAAACACTCTACCACCAACAGATCACATATAAATAAACATACCCCCCAAAAAAAATGCAATCTGAGAAAAGTTGCCCTGTGTGCAAGATAACCATATCAAGCGCACATTTTGCAAGACATTGTCGTACCTGCACACCTGGTAAGCGTGTAACCGCTAAAAAACCATGTCCCAGGTGCGGTATACCTATTACCATTAATAATTTGAAGAGGCATATAACATCATGCAAAGTTGTCGTCGAAGCACCTGTCCCCCAACCGTCGACCAGCTCGACCAAGAGGAAGGCAGAAGCAGCCTCCATCAATGCACCACCTGCCAAACGCGTCAAGCCTGTGGCGAAAGCGAACCAGACTGCTTTCGAGCGGTTGTTAGAGGACTTTGTCATCACTTCGGAGGGCTCATGCGACGTGCGTAGCTTTTTGGAGAACGTGCAAGCCAAAATCATTTCCATCCTCGGCGATGCACTGGCTACGTACTCCACCAAATTCTATGCATCGCTACGTTGCCAGTACAAGAAGCCGTCTGATGAAATTTACAGCTTCTGCCACAACACCAAGGCGAAGACGCTGCATCTGGCGGATATCGACAACCTCGAGGTCATCTACAACCAGTTTACCGATGAGCTGGTGGCGAAACAGTAGGAACATCAAGCTAAAGGCTCGGGGGGTTCGCTGTGCGGCGAGCCTCACGAACTGTGCGTCAAACTTTGCAAGTTCATACCTCTCTCCGCCTCCAGCTACGTCCCCTTACCACCTACCATTGCGGCAAAAAGGGCCGTCCTGAACATTCAGAACAGTGACGCCAAGTGCTTCGTATGGTCGGTGCTTGCAGCATTACACCCTGTCCACTGGAAAAACCATCCACACCGGGTTAACCACTACCTACCCTACGAGCCAGAGCTGGAAGTTGCGATGGCTGGGATCGACTACCCGGTAGAGGTCCCGGATATTCGAAAGTTTGAGGCCCGTACACACAACCCTCGGTTGGCCATCAATGTTTACGGTCTCACTGACGAAAATGCGGTGTACCCCATCCGGGTGAGTGACGTAAACAACAATGATGCTCGAGAAATCCATCTCCTACTTATCAAGGAGGAGACCCATCACCACTACACCCTTATTCGCTCCCTCTCTAGACTTGGTTCGAGCCAGCGGAGCAGTGATAGTCACCACGTCGAGGTGTGTCGCAGGTGCTTGTCAATGTTCGACGGACAGGATCAACACAATTACCAACATGTTCGAGGCTCCAACATCGCTGCAGAGAAGCTTGCCAGCCACAAGATCTACTGCAATGACAACGAGCCAGGTGTGGCAGTCTTGCCCAAACCTGGCACCGTGGAGCGTTTCCACATGCACGGTGCTATGGTGGAGCACCCCGCTATCATCATCGCGGATTTCGAGGCCTTCCTCAAACCCCTGTCCACTTGCGATCCTGACCCTGAAGTTTCTTCCACCACCTCTTACCAACTCCTCGAGGCCTCGATTATGCCTACGTTGTGGTGCGACGTGACCAGCACATCGCCTCCGAGCCCTACGTGTACCGTGGTCCCGACGCAGCCAAACACTTCCTCGAGAGGATGGTTGTCGAGGCCAACGAGATAGGGAAGATACTGTTGGCCCCCAAGTCTATGCTCCCACTGTCTCCCGACGATCAGCGTAGACACGACGAGGCCATCGCTTGCCCTGTCTGCGTCAAGGAGAACACCGCCAACAACCGTAAAGTCCAACACCATGATCACTTTAACGGTAGGTATGTTGGTCCATGGTGCAACGGATGCAACCTCATGGCCCGGGACCCGCGATTTATCCCTGTGTTTTTTCACAATGGCTCGGGATACAACTTCCACCACCTCGCCAAGCATCTTGGGTACGACGACATGCGAATCAACGTCCTGGCGCAGAACGAGGAGCGTTACATTAGCTTGAGCAAGTGGGTGCGAATTTCAGGATCACACTCTACCGTCGAGCTTCGCTTCCTCGACTCCCTGAGGTTCCTCCCGGCCAGCCTCGATGCTCTTGCAGGGAAGCTTAGCGACGAGCAAATGTTCATTACCTCCGGAAACTTTCCGAACTTGGACGCCGGCCTCTTCAAGCGTAAGGGGGTCTATCCCTACGAATACATCACAGACCCTTCCAAGTTCGCGGAGACGTCGCTACCTCCCCAGGCGAAGTTCTACAGTCAGCTACGCGGCTCGAACATCACCGACGAAGAATATCACCATGCCCAGTCCATGTGGCACGAGCTGGGCTGTCGAACTCTCGGGGACTACCACGACGCCTACCTCAGACTTGATGTGACGCTCCTCGCCGACGTGTTCCAGACGTTCCGTGCGATCGCCATGAAGATCTACCAGCTGGACCCTGCCTACTTCTACAGTCTCCCCGGACTGGCGTGGTCAGCCATGTTTCTGGTGACGAAGATCGAGCTGGAGCTTCTTTCGAACGTGGACATGATGCTGTTTGTGGAACGTGCCGTGCGGGGTGGAATGGTCCAGGTGTTGCAGCGACACTCGCGCGCCAACAATCACCACATGGCCACCGGTTACGACCCCTCACAACCGTCCAGCTACATCATGTACACGGACGTCAATAACCTCTACGGACACTCCATGATGCAGCCACTCCCTTTTAGAGGCTTCGAGTGGGCTGACCCTTCCAACTTCGACGTCGAAGCTTTCGACGATTCGGAACATGGGTTCTTCGCCGAGGTGGATCTTGAGTTCTCCGAGAAGCTGCAGGATTTGTTCAGCGATCTTCCCCCTGCACCCGAGTTCAAGTGTCCACCCGATTCCAACCAGAAGAAGCTCGTCATGGACTTCGAGCCCAAAGAGCGTTATGTCCTACACTACCAGAATCTCCGGTGGTTGATGCAGCGAGGGGTCGCGGTCCACGCAGTTCACCGCATCCTCAAGTTCGAGCATTCTCCATGGTTGCGTCCATATATTGAAGTCAACACCAAACACCGCACCGCAGCCACGTCCGAGCTCGATAAGGATTTCTTCAAGTTAATGAATAATGCAGTGTTTGGCAAAACTATGGAGAATGTACGGAATCGCATGGACATAAAATTGGTAACGAGCAAAGCACAATGTCGCAGGCTCGTAGCAAACCCATTATTTAAATCGAGGACCATTTATAACGAGCAGCTTGCTCTGGTGCATATGAGGAAGAGTGAGGTGAGGCTCGACAAGCCAATTTATGTTGGTGCCTCAGTATTAGACCTGAGCAAGCTGCACATGTTCGAGACGTACTACGACATATTACGTCCACATTATAGCCACAACATCTCGCTTCTCTACACGGACACGGACAGCTTGGTGTACCACGTTCGCACGGACGATGCGTACGGGGATATAGCCACAGCTCCATCTTTGGTTAACCTCTTCGACACCTCGGGCTATCCCCAGCCGAACCAGTACGGCATCCTGCCCCGAAACAAAAAAGTGCCTGGCAAACTCAAAGACGAGAAGGACGGTGATGTAATTCTCGAGTTTGCAGGTCTTCGCGCCAAGGCCTATGCCATCAAAGCCGAGGGCAGCGTTACCAAGAAGGCCAAGGGTGTCGGCAGACAGGTGGTTCGGGAGCATCTCGCATTCGAGGACTTTGTCGATTGCCTCAAGACCAGGTCGTCGGTTCTAAGAGAAGAACAGCGCATCCAGAGCGTCGACCATGTGTTGACCACAAACAAAGTTAGAAAAATTGCGCTGGATCCCAACGACGACAAGAGGTGCGTCCTCGAGTGTGGTATTCACACATTGCCGTGGGGGCACTATCGCTTAGCAGAAAGCAAAACCTGCAACATATGTCCATCTTCAACAGAAGATTCATAAAAACAAAACAAAACAAAAAAAACACTTTGACTGTCATTACAAAAAAAAACTATGACCGTATTCTTAAATAACCAGCATGCCTATGAATTTGTTCGGTTTCAAAAAACAGATCATTATGGAAACCATACCAGATCATGAAGTCTTACCTTCCGTGTTACCTAAACTCAACGGTCTGTTGATCATTCACCTCAACAGCATTTGGACGAAACTGAATGACGATGTGGCCAAGATGTTTTATGTTTTTAATAACAATTTAGATTTCTACGAAATTCCGATCGACGGGAAACTTCAAATCACCGTGAATCCGGTGAACGCAGGCGAAATCAAAATATCTACCGGCAAGAACATTTTTCGAATCAAGCACGACAAGATGCTTTCTAACATTACGTACGATGTGTCTGCAGGATATTATTTTTACATGGAACTCCTCGGAGATTACGACAAACTTATTCCTCTCTTCGTAGAATTACGAATCGTCTATCCTATTATAAATAACCGTTAACCAAAAATGCCTAACGACATTTTCGGCAACACCAAGCGTGTAGACCATGCAGAAGAGATTCTCATGTTGGACATTCGAGTTAAGAAGTTGAGGACCGATTTGATCGCTTTGCAGGAAACCTTAAACAAAAGTTTAGAGTCGGAAATCGCTACGCTCCAAACGCAATGTCTCGACCCCATTCTGAAAATCGATTCCGAACTGAAAACGCTCATAAAAAATTATGTCGACGTACCTTCTTACGACAACGTTCAAAATATACAGCTGAGCGTGGATTCGCTTCAAAATGATTTGGCCAAATTACAGCAATTTCAATCGAAAAATGAAGATTTGGAAAAATTGAAACTCGAAATCGAAGAACGAACTTTCGCAATAGAAAAGAATTTCTCCGAACTTCAAACCGTCGTGAACGATATTGATGTAGAACGCTTGCACGTCGTCGTTTCCAAATTACAAGAAGAATTCACCGGCACGTTGGAAGAAATTAAATCCAAGTTGCAGACTTTGGAAGATACAATGACGAACCTACCATCGTCGGACGAACTGCAGGTCATCGGTAAAAGCGTCGCGAACATAAAAATTCAATTGGAGGCCTATCAAGATTTCGAACACATTCAAACCACCATCGCCACGCTTCAGGCGTCCTTGGAATTGATCAACGAAGAAATTAAAAATATTCACGCTGAAGCGAGAGCGTTGACGAGCATTCAAGACACGTTAAGCACGGTTCAGCAGAAGATCGAATATTTAGAAAATTTGAACGTCGAAACGAATCTCGCTCATTTTCATCACGTACTCGACAACATACAGGGTGACTTGGAATCGTTACGGACGAGCGTGCCTTCGAGCGAAGATTTGGAAAAATTGAAAACGGCGGTGACGGCACTATCCGAATCGAGCGACATCAAAAGTTCATTGAGCGATCTCGAGAGTAAAGTGGCCAATCTCCCCACCTCCAAAGAATTGCACGCTTTGAAAAGAAACATATCTCGAATGCTGAAACGACTAGAAACGGAAACGGCGAACGTGGAACAGATTCGAGACGAAATTAGTTCGCTGGTGTCGACGCTGCCCACTTCGCAGAGCGTCGCCGACCTTCACACGCAGTTTACAGAGATGCGAAGCATCGTGAACGATCTTACCGAGAAGAGCTCGAAATTGAATCAAGTCGAGAACCTTCAGAACATCGTCGTCAACATCAGAGATCAAGTTGGAGTGCTGGAATCCACGCAGGAATCGACGCTGACCTCTTTCGGTGCCAAGTTGCAAGAACTCAACGAAAACTACAAGCAGTTGAACGTGGAAGTGAAAATCAAACCGTCGTTTTCTGCCGTAACGGATACCATAGTCGAGCATCTGCTGCCCATCGAAAATAAACTCGGACAAGTTCACAGTAATCTGCTCGGCGTCGACACTAAATTCGCTAAACTGCATTCTCTGCAAGCCATCGAAATCAACAGCGTACCCAATCAACAGAGAATCTCCACGTTCGTCGAAGGTAACAAACTGTACATGTTGCATCCTTATCATCCGTACTACAAGTTTCTCCTCGATGGCACGATTCAGATAAACGAATTTTCGTACTGGTCTCACGGCAGAAAAGCTAGCGTTCCCACCATGACTTTGATATCGAATCGTGGTGTCCAGAAAGCAGGAAACATTCCTCTGGCACGTTGGAACGAAACGCGCAACATATATGAAATACACGAAGACGAAGATCTCACCGTTTTCGACGTGAGTGCCGGCGATAAGCTGATCATTCAAAACACGAGCGAAGTGCCACCCTCTTTGAATCCCATCACGCTTGTGCTTCTCTTGAAACGTAATCTCTAAACAAAAAAAAATGTCTAGGCAAGCCATCGTCGAAGAATTGCATAAACCTGCACGCCGCAACTACGAACGTTTGGCTGTGGTAACCAAGGGCATCGACGACCTCTGGCAAAGCGACCTCGTGGAGATGAGTAGCGGCAATTTGAAAAACGTACATAAATTGAACAAGGGCAACAAGTACCTTCTCACCGTCATAGACACGTTTTCGAAATTTGCATGGGCTCTACCTTTGAAGGCGAAAACGGGAACATGCGTCACGGAAGCATTCAAGACAATTTTTCGCGAAAGCGGCGGCAGACGACCACGGTTTCTGCAAACGGACAACGGTAAAGAATTTTACAACGCCGTATTCCAAAAGTTTATTCAAAAACACAAGATTCGACATTATTCGACCTTCAGTCACATCAAAGCCAGCATCGTGGAAAGATTCAATCGAACCTTGAAAACACACATGTGGAAACGATTCACGCTTCGGGGAAATTACAAATGGGTCGACATCCTGCCGGAACTCGTCGACACCTATAATGATACGGTACACAGAACGATAGGCATGAAGCCAGCCGACGTTACCAAGTCCGACGAGCAGCGTTTAATTTCTACAGTTTACTGTCCAAAGTACACACCCACGACAAAAAAAGCTAAATACAAAATTGGAGACCAGGTGAGGATCAGCAAATTCAAACGCACCTTCGAGAAGGGATTCACAAAAAATTGGAGCACGGAACTTTTTACGGTGGTTCGAGTTCTACCTGGAAACCAACACACGTATATAATAAAAGATAGTAGCGGCGAGATTTTGAAAGGAAGATTTTACGAAAAGGAACTCTCTAAAACAAAACACCCCGACACGTACCTCATCGAGAAAGTATTGCGTAGGAAAGGTGACAAACTGTTTGTCAAATGGCTGGGACTTCCGGAAAAGAGTTGGATCGACGCGAACGAAGTGATCTTGTGAGTACGTGGAACGTGGTGAAGCGTCTACCGGATCCGGAAAGTCAAACGAGAAAAAAAAAGAACGGCAAGTTGCTTCCCGACAGCATCCGCTGTCTGATCGTAGGTCCATCGGGGTGTGGGAAAACGACACTGCTCGTGGACAATTTTCTCCTCGCACCGAATTGGTTAGATTGGAAGAACAGGCACCTGTACGTGTTCTCGAAAAGTTTGGAGCAATCCAAATACCAGGAACTGATGAAACTGTACGATGGTCTGGATATTGCAACGTTCGCCTCGGAAATAAAACCACTCGACGATTGTCGTGAAAATTCAGTCGTTGTGTTCGACGACGCCATCCTGGAAAATCAAAATGAAATTCGCAACTTTTTCACGCAAGGTCGTCACAAAGGAATGGATTGCTTTTACCTAGCTCAAACGTTTTCCAAAATTCCAAAACAGTTACTACGCGACAATGCTAATTTCATATGTTTGTTTCGTCAAGATCACACCAACCTCAAGCACGCGTACGATGACTACGTAGGTGGAGACATGAACTACAATCAATTTTCGGAACGCTGCTCTTCTTGCTGGAACAGTGACGATTTCGGATTCGTGACGATCGACATGACGAGAAAACCCAACGACGGAAAATACAGAAACAAAATCAACGACTTTCTAAACGTTGCAACGTTGTGAGAAACGACGTGTATAAATAACGTCATGACGAAACGAAAAATCGAAGACGAAAATCTCAAGCTTCGCGATTACCTCGCGAAACGCTTCAAAGGTTGGAAATCCGAGAATCGCGGATTCTACGAAGAGAAGAAACGTCAGGATCAACCCGTGATCGATGCCATCAGCGGTCTAGGTAAAGAAATTAAAAGTGTCACGGAACAAAATAAAAATTTGATCAACGAACTCGTACCGCTCGCAGCTAAAAGTTACGCCGTACCCACGCCTATTTCGAGCATTCCATCGACACCGTTCGAACTGAAGGATGCACCGGCACGACGTCGAGCCATAGGCAGCACGTCGTCGTCTTCGGATAAAATCGAGTTGGGACCTTTGGCACGAGACTACCTGAACACGGGGAAATTCGACAAGGATGAAGTGTTCGGATTGTATCCCAGCATGGAAACCAGCGAAGGCGGCGGTGTGGTGTGGAAGATTGGGAAATCGAAGGTGACCTTCGAAGGCAACGACATTAAAGTCAATTTAGGCGACAAGGATAGTTGGAACAGGTATCCCGGTACGGTGGGACTGTGGGAACTCGTCGCCAAAAAACAGCCGAAAGATTACACCGACGAAGATTACCAAAGTTACAAGGAAATTCTGATCATGACGGATGCCTTGTACCAGAACAACGACGCCTCGCAGAATAGGGTGAAATCGAGCAGCGGCGAGAAGTACAGGAATCTCATCAAACCGATTTGGAACCAGGTCAAAACAGGCAGCGGCGTCAAACGCTACAACATGTTACCCAAAGAATTCGTTTGGGTGGACGACGTTAGGAAACTCGTGGACCGATTGTTGGTGATAGCCGGCGAAGAGAATGCAGGCAACCGTAATTTCAACAACGAGAAGGTTGGCATCGTGGACATGATCAGCACGAAACTTTCCAACTTCATCGTGAACGACGACAAGGGCATAGGTTACCTGATCAAAATCATCAACACGCTGCCTCCGAAATTTTGGAACGTGGCCGAAGGAAAGGGACTCGTGAACGACATCATCAACAAGTTACCTTTCGAGATGCATCTACCTGGCTACCAGTACTGCGGACCGGGCACCAAACTCGAGAAAAGATTGGAGAGAGGAGACAAGGGTGTGAATCCGTTGGACGCCGCATGCAAAGATCACGACATCGCCTACAACACCACGCAGACGGATCTGGACGCACGTCACGAAGCAGACAGAAAGTTAGAGCATGCAGCTTTCGAAAGGTTCGTGAGCAGAGACGCATCGCTGGGTGAACGGGTCGCCGCACTAGGCACCACCATCGCCATGAACACGAAACAAAAATTGGGGTGGGGTATATAAATAACATACAGTAAAAAAAACAACATGGCTTGCATAACTGATTTGCCGCACGAGCTACTATCTAAAATATTCAAGAAAGTAGTTAACGGAGATGTTAATAAACTTGTAAGCATGGCAAAAACAATGCCGGAATTTCGCATCCCTTGTGAAATGGTTCTCAAGGACCTTCTTCGGGAGATCAGCGGCCTGAGGTGCGGTGATCTCAACATTCTGCTTTCGGCTGCAGGGGAAAAATTAAACGATAGGTCGGACGAACTGTACGAGGCGATGCAGGGAAGAAGACAGTATACTGATGATTGGTACAAGTCTATGCAGGAGAAGGAAGATATCACTACGCACATCCTCGCGTTTTCCGAAGCACGAACTTTCTTCCTCTGTTAAAAAAATAATAATATATATACGTGTCAAAAAAAACTTGATATATAAATAACACACATCATAAAAAAATAATCTTCGGTATATATAAATAACACACATCGTGAAAAACAATTAAATTTCTCTCTAACACTCTGAAATTTTTTTTGATATGACGACCGAAAAAATAAGCGATCTCCAAGCATTAACACAAATGCTAAATTTGTCAGTCGAGTATGTAAAAATTCAGGAATTGGAAGTCGACAAACCTTACACGATAACTTCCGGTTCAATCGTTTCTACCCAGTATGGTCCCAAGGTACGCCTGTTGCTCAACGCACAATACAGTCTATTTTTACCAGATCGATACGCTAACATGTTATCCGACGAGAAGCTATCTATTTTAATCGAGAACAAAACTCGAATCGTGTACAAGGGGACAAAGGAACTTCTTGGCAAGAAAACAAAGCACGTAATAGAATTTGTGTAACGACTGCGAGGCCTTGAAAATATATAAATAACATACCGTAAAAAACTACACAAAAAAAATCTCAGAATATATATATAAAAAACATACCGTGAAAATAACACATAGAGCATCAACATGAAGCCCAAGGGTGTCGTGTACCAGATACCATACTCCAATCTAAAAAATCTAGGTGCCCTCGATGGGTTACTCACCAAGAAACAACGCGAGAAGAAACGTTCTTGCTTGTCGAAAGGACACGGAATGAAATTGCTGCTCAGCACACCTCAATTGAAAAGATTGCAGCGTTCGCGGAAACAGCAAAAGATCGGAGGTTTCATATTCAGCATCCCGGCCATCCTGGCAGCATTGGGGGCCGTTGGAAGTTTGGCCGGCGGAAGTGCCGCCATCGACTCGAAGAAGAACAAGGCCGAGTTGGAAGAACAGAAACGTCACAACCTGGCTATGGAGAAGAAGGGGAAAGGTATAACCAAAAAACAAAAAAGCAACCTCGATGCTTTGAAGAAATATAAAAAAAAGAAGAAGGCCTGTCCAACTTCGATATTGAATCTCTGATCGGACCGTTACAAATCAAACACTTCAGGGGTGTTTTCATGTCCGATTCTCTACCCTCTGCTGTGAAGAAAAAGGAGTATGGCGTGGTCAACCTGGACAGTTACAAAAATCCTGGTACACATTGGATATGCTACCTCAAAATTGACGATAACAATGCATTTGTTTTCGATTCGTTCGGTGGCACACCACCTGCCAGGTTGGTGAAGTATCTCAGTGTTGCCAACCTCTACTACAATGACAAACGCATCCAGGGTTTCACCGATGTTAACTGCGGCCACCTATGCCTTTCCGTTCTCGCATACATGTCTAAAATAAATAACCCCTCAGTGGAACATTTTCAGAAAGCATTGTGGAATCTGAAACACGATGGGCGTGTTCCATCTCACGAGCGAATCTTCGATCTTGAAACTCACGCTGCACGACGACATCGTCTATCCTAAATCTGTGGCTCTGCGTGCATTCTACAGCATGTACCTCATACCCAATGTTACGCAGCACAACAACAAAATTAGCGTCGGAAGCGAACACATCGTCGTCACGCCAGGACAATACAATCTTTCCACTTTGCAAGCTCAGTTACTCAAAGGCACATACCTTTCTCAAAATTCCGTCACGCACAGAGTGGAAATCCTATCCGCGACGGAGACCGTGGACCTGGGCACCATGGGAGAACTTTTAGGTTTCGAGAACGACACCAAACTCGAAGCTGGCATCAAGCACGTAGCAACCAACATTCCTAAATTCTTGGCCATAGAGACTCTGAACGTACACTGCAACGTGGCCGAAGGCATGATCACGAAATCTTCGGACGGATTGTTAGGAAGTCACAAGCAGACGGGAATCATAGCCACTTTCAAACCAAGTTCCGAGTTCATGGAACCGATCATCTACACGCCCTCTTCGCCGATCTATTTTCCAGTATGTCGCAACCGCATAGACGACATAGAGTTGGTGGTGACGAACGAGAAAGGAGACGTGGTGGATTTCGCAGGTGCAACGACCACTGCCATCGTGGAGATCAACGTATAATAAATAACATACATAGTGAAAAAAAAATGGAGCAAATCGAAAGTTACGAATTGCAATCTTTCCCTCCCAACCGTCGCACGTTCGCCAATCTGAACGAGGCAAACAGGGAGATCGAATACGACGTGGACGTAGGGGATGGGTTCATTCATCCTCACAGAGCGGACCTCTACCTTCAATTCGACGTGGTGAAGAAGGAAAGCGGAGTCGCGTTTCCCGCAGCAGCAAACTTGATACTCGTGGACAACTTCGTGCCTCACCTGTTCTCGCAGGTGGAGGTGAGGAAACACAACACCGTCATCGACAGAATAGATTATCCAGGCATCACGTCGACGGCAGTGGGAACGTTGAAATTATCCAAAACGGACGCAGCGTACTACCAGGCAGGAGGATTCGAAGCAGGAACCAAAATATCGACGACAAGTCACACGGTGCTCTTTCCCATGCGTCTGCTGCCCGGGTTCTTCTCGGACTACAAGGAGATCATGTGGAAGGGAGGACTGCGCGTTACGTTTCGAAGAGCGGCCAACGACAACGACGCACTGATGCGATACGCTACTTTAGGTCCGGACGGCACCACGCCGATAGCCAACACTCTACCCGAAGCAGCAAAGTGCGTCATCCGGAGCATGGAATTGAGAATGCCGGTGGTGGAATACGAAACGAACTACGCCCTCAAGTACAAAGCGGAGATCTTGAAAAGTCCGCAGGTGCCGATTCACTTTCACGGTTACCAGTGCGTGCAAAAAATAGCGTCCGGAAGTCACATGGAATTCGACGTGACGACGCAGTTCAACAACATACAGTTCGACATGCCAGATTTCGTCGTAGTGCTTTTTCAGAGCGGGAGGGACAAGAATCAGGAAAAAGATTCCAGCAAGTTCGACGACTGCAAGATCAAGAACGTTTATCTGAAGAATGGACGCAACGAAGTGTTCCCGCGCGAGAATTACAACCTCGACGTGACCAAAAACGATTACCTCAAACTTTACGAAGCGTTTTCGGCTTACAAACGCGTGACCGAGGGAAGCGTGGACATGTACTACACCCCCAGCGAGTTCAAAGCACGGAGACCCATGACCGTCATCAACACATCTAAGAGAAAGAAGGTTGTGGTCAACGATCGAACCAACATCAAGATCGTCTGCGAGTTCCACGATGCCTTGCCCGAGGATACCCTATGCAGCGTCATCCTGATTGCAGAGAAGTCCTTCGCCTACGACGTGAAGAACGAGAGGGTCACAGAGCAGTTTTAAAAAATATCGCCAACAAGCAAGAATAGCTTTTCTACATTCCCCAATTACAAAATTTTTAATCTAAAAACACATCCAAAGCACTCCAATAGGATGCAGAATGTTTTTTAGGATCAAATCGAATTTCTTAAACAAATTGAGGGGGGGGCTTGCTTGTAGTTGAGTAGTTATCATCAAAACCTATCCAACAAACCCACAATCATCATCCTAGCTCAATTAGGAGCCGAGAAAATCAATGTCTTAGAAAACGTCTTAAGATAATTGTCTTAAGAAAATTTTCTTGACAGACCGGAAGTAACATCTTGACAGACCGGAAGTCGACTTTCTTAAAGATTAAGATATTTGTCTTAAGACATTTTCCAAGACATTGATTTTCTCGGCTCCTATGGGGCCTAGAACCATGTAACTTTGATCTATGTATATACCAACACTTGCCCGACCCTGTGGCCGAGTGGTTAGCACATCACGCTGTGACGCCAAGGGCCCCGGGTTCGAATCTCAGTCGGGCTTGGTTGTTTGTGAATATCTATTCATCCATTTCATCACTCACCCCCAATCTTCGCAAATTAGCCAAAGGTGCAAAACGCGAATTAAAATAAACTAAATCAATAAATCAATTAATATACCAGTACTTTTCCTACATGTTCACTCACTCACCTTACAACCCACCTGATCAAAAAATAAAATTTACCCCCTGCGCGCATGCGCACATGTATAAATTTAAATATAAGCTCGATATTGAAACAAAATATTATTCCTGCAATTATTTGCAATCTTGGCCAGAGAGAGAGGAGGAGAAAAATAATATTTTAGAGTGTAGGTCTAGGTCACCCCGAACCGGACAACATTTAAGTTGGTATTTTTTTTATGTCCACTTCATGCACAGTAAGACGAATCGGGACTAGACCTACAGAGTTTTAAAATGTTATCCGAACCACTTGTACCTCCAGCGAGTATCGAACCCTTGAATACAAACCTACCTACCACTGCACCATGGAGGAGGCCCCAGACGACATATTTGCACTACAACAAGCAAAAAATAAATTCATATCTGCGCATATGGGAAGTCCAATACATAGTTGGTAATGTGTGATGTGATCAGCACCAAACATTTAATTTTTATGTATGTCCGCGTTTGCCCCGACCCTGTGGCCGATTGGTTAGCACATCGTACTGCAACGCCAAGAGTCCCCGGGGTTCAAATCCCCGGTCGGGGCTTGGTTGTTTGTGAATGTCTATTCATCCATTTCATCACTCACCCCCTATCTTCGCAAATTAGCCAAAACATACAAAACACAAAGTAAAATAAACTAAATCAATAAATCAATCATTAAGTTCCGCGTGTTGCAATCATGAAATTAAATTTTAATTAATTTTTTTCCTATCCATCTCTCTCTCAAATCTATATAGCCTGTTCATATTTGGCATGTCGCCCCCATTTTGTTTACGTGGTAAAAAAAATCTCAAACCACTTTTTGCGAATGCTCGTTCTGTAGCCATAAGTATAATTGGATATAGTTGTCAGATTTTATTTAATTTGAGGTTTAATATCAATAAGCATGCATAAAAACTAAATATTTTAAATAAATAAGATTCGAATAACTATGTACTTTCACTAGACTTGCGATGGCACAGCGGTAGCGTCGTTGCCTTGTAATCAAGGCTTCGATACCCCCCACAAGTAGTTCTTGAAACTGTAGGTCCACCCCCGTTTCGTCTTACTGTGCTTAAAGTGGACTTAAAACATCAAATCAATCAGTACTTCCACTAGCCTCTGCGATGGTACAGTGATAACATCGTTGTTTTGTAATTAAGAGTTCGATACCCGGTGGAGGTACAAGTGGTTCTTAAAACTGTAGGTTTAGTTTCAAAAATTAATTTATAAAAACAAAACCACACTTATAAATTAAAGTTAATTTGTGTAAGCTAAGAAACAAAGTTACTTACCTTTGGAAAATACTGCAGAAATGCTCTTCACTATCGTTTAAAATAAAAACAGAACTTTCTACACCAGTGCTTTAAGTTTTATACGGTTTTCTAATAAGGTCAAAAGTGAAATGTTAGCCAACGCAACGTGGACCAATAGAAATCCGACACAATCCGCTCTAGAAGATTCTTCCCCCACATTTCACCCACGTCATTTTGAATAATACATCGCATTGCATTACTGCTATCTATGCTGCTAACTAACGTCACTATATATACTTCCGTCATCCCAAGGCCTACCCATTGTTGAATTTGCATTATTGCGTCAATGTTGATAGCACGCGAAATCCCCCTTTCGCATTGCAGGTATTTCAATGTAATGAAATTCTAAAGCTTTAGAATTTCATTAGAGATAAGAGGACTTGCATCACTGGCATCTATGCCGCTAACTGACATTACTATATATACTTCCGTCATCCCAAGGCCTACCTATTGTTAAATTTACCTTATTGCGTCAATATTCATAGCACGCGAAATCCCCTTTCGCATTACAGATATTTCAATGTAATAAAAAGCTTTAGAATTTCATTAGAGATAAAAAGACGGTATTTCGAAACCAACACAATGTAATTTCCTGCTCATTCTCGTAACCTACTCCATATTCGAGTGAACATATTTTTGTTTAATGTCGCAAGTCATTTCAAATATTGGTCAAAAAGCGAGGTACCATAAGAGCAAAATTTGCAGAAGGTAAAAGATAGCTTAAAATACTGATGCCACAGCTTCTCTTCTGCCTAATTTTTCTCTCATTGTAGGTTAGTTTAGCCCGTAAAACGGATTACGCTGAGAGCAAAAGCCTATTAGCAGGTCGTAGTAGATTACACTGAGAGGGGGGGCCTTACACTAAGAGAGGCAGCCTTATAGGTATGTCATTTCAAATGAAGATCAAAAAGCGAGGTAGCATAAGAGCAAGATTTGCAGAAGGTAAAAAAATAGCTTAAAAAAACTGATGCCAGAGCTTTTCTTCTTCTTCTGTCTAATTTTCTCTCATTGTAGGTTAGTTTAGTGCGTAAAACGGATTACGCTGAGAGCAAAAGCCTATTAGCAGGTCGTGGTAGATTACACTAAAAAAGAGGGGAAAGGGGGGGGGGCCTTACAGTAAAAAAAAAAGAGGTAGCCTTATAGGAAAATATCGTAAGTCATTTCAAATATGGGTCAAAAAAACGAGTTAGCATAAAAAATAGCTTAAAAAGTAATACCAGAGCTTTTTTCTGTCCATTTTTTCTCTCATTGTAGGTTAGTTTTGTGCGTAAAACAAAAACCTTGGTGATTTTTCGAGTGAGGAGTTGGCAACACTGCTCGTGCCTTACGCGAGAAATCCATTAAGGTGAGAAAGTAGGTCAAAAGGTAGTTCTAGGATCGGCGGTTTCACCTACTTCTGTACATAAAGACATAAACGAGGTTTACTAAACTTTTAACAGGAGTACAACATGGCGCCCGAGGAATCCAACTCTCCTCTATCCTAATCTACAACAGATTCTTGTACATATTTGTTCTTCTTCTTCGTAGCTACATGATTATACATACTATAAAGCTCAATCACAACAGGGATGACAACTGGTCCTATTATAAGTGTTTAATTACACAGACCTGCGAAATTGAAGTTGTTGAAAAATACAAGAGACGTGTTCGCTGAGTTCTATGTTATTGGTTGTGTTGATTTCGAAAATTACCTCCATTTTTTTCCATCATGTCATAATTTTTGGTGCAATCGATATCGATAATTTTGCTAGAATCCTATGTGAAAAGAACTTTCGCGAACAATTTTCATGCACTATGTGGCAACAGTGGTTTTGATCCATTTAAATCTATGTAAAATCGATGCTTGGTGATGCAAATTGATTTATTAGCAATTGATTTTATTTTTTAAAGGTTTAAATGGAAGAAAACTACTGTTGCCAGATCGCACGAGCCGCCTCTCGAGAGAAAAACAGAAAGTTCCCTTGCGTTTACACTTTTAACATCCCACTATGGTGAAGTTTCTAGATAAAAAGCACCAACGTATTATGTTGATATGAACCTCACGGCTCATATTCATGTTCCGTTAATTATTCTTGGTTATTTTATATTAGTTGGTTCTTATTATTTGATTATTAATATTTCATATTTCATAATTTTTAGTAAATAGAAAGATTATTACTAGACTTATATAATCCACTAATATTTCCTTTATTGTAACAAAAGTGTAAACGCAGCCTAATGTAATAATTTATATGTTAATTTTCTGACCGAATCTTTAATATTGGATATGTAAATCTGTGTTCTTTCACGGTAGAAAATGTTTATGATTTAGATTGACATAGATTTCGTTTAGCAACAATGGGAAGATCGAATCTGTTCTTTTAAGTTTAATGTATTCAATAAGGTTCAAGTTGCAACGAGGAATGATTCGAGTTTAGTCTTTATTATCAGAGATGAATCGTTCCCCTTATACAATTTTATTTTGTCTTGCTGCAACGTGGAAATTAGTTAAACTTTGATATTGAGATTGTGAATATAGACATTGATGAGTATTTAGTTTTTGGAAATGTCGCAAGTCGCGCTGTGCAAATTACGTAATGCTTAACAAGTGAGCATCGATTGGAAAGGTATATAAGTAAATGCGGAGCTTAGTTTGCACGCATTCCATCAGCGTCGGCTCTACGATATGAACATCTAATGACACTTGGGAATAAAGATACCTGTATTTCGCAAAGCACAATTTATACTTCGAAATTTATAATGTTATGGGACGACAGGTTAGGATCGGCCGAAATCCTTTGAGGTTAATGACGCCTGCCTATTGGACATGTATTTGTCACTGTTGACCCATATATTCTCATTCTTACGGATAAATGATAGAATTTCAGATCTTCGAACTTTATTTTGGCCTTCTTCAAAATTTATTCACCGTAGACTTATTTGGGCAAGGAAGCAAAACTAGACATGTAATGCAATATGTCTCGTTTTTCAATGGAAATGTCATCATTGGCGTGTATCTTGATGCAAGCTCTGCCTATTAACGTTTCTCGATCCCAAGTACTCAGTGGAGCCCGTAGATTCGATTCTGCTTAAATCCTGCCCGTATTAACTTCGATACTCGTGGCACATTTTGGTCGCAATACTGTAGGAAGGGGCACGTACGAAAGTTTTTGTCTGCTACTGAATGGTAGGCCGTAAGCTTCGTCTACGGTTGCAAAAACGACAGGGTTCTCTTCCCTGGTACGGCTTCCTCCTAGCGACACACATACACACGTAACTAATCCCTGCACATATACATATTTGGATTTTCCCCGTGGAGACATGCAGCAAATTAGAATCCTGGATTCATCGAATCGAATATTAATGAACCGGGGATTCTGTATTTCTTTAAACTTTAAGGATATTCATGGACTGTAAATTGTAACTTGAGTGTAATGTAAGCTTTCGTATGTATTGGAAAATAAACCATCTCCTGGATAAAAATGAATGAAAAGAAAGGTCAAAGTAACCTCCCAGAAGATGCAGTTGCCAGTCTTAAAATTTGAGAAGAGTCGTTCATTTATTTCATGATTCACCAACAACACCCTTAAAGTTCTCAATGCTTTATTCACCAAGCCCGTACCTGAGAGGGGTCAGAGTATCCCATTTAGCCGTCTGAGTTTTAGCCGAGGTGAAATTAGAACATAAGGTATTTGGAAGATTGAGGCAGGCTAGGATTACCATAATTTGCAGCTCTCTGTGTGTGTGTTACTGAAAGGCTATCTATAGTGGAGAGTGAAATAACACACAGTTATAGTTATATGAACATACATATATATATTACGCAGATGAATTGCGTCTTACATAAAGCTAAGGTCAACCCTCATGCGTGAATAAGCGCGCGTAACGGCCATAGTAAGTCTCGCAGGTAGGTAAGACGAGCAGAGCCGCGCTCGCTGTGAAAGAGGTTGAGTTGACAGTAGCGTCGAGACGTTCGTCGCGTCCAGTAAAGCAGCTGCCGTGCGACCGATCAGTGGTTGTGCGTTTTTCTTCGCCTGTGCCTCATTTGTCTACAGCATATTTGGGGTATACAAACTTACGTCCGACCGGAAGTCACGTCGTCCTTGGCAATTGGCACTGCCATTGCGTTCGTGACAGTTGGCGATCCCGTCGCCCTTTGTGCGTCCGTGACAATGTTCATTTGTGTTTATTAAGGTAACGTACATAAAATATACGATTGACCACGAGGAACAATGTATTGTACATGAACGTTTAACACAAATTGTAAACTGAACAAACAAACTTTATATTTACGTACGTACCCTTTTGCCTTTGAAACTTATTTTTAACGTTCTTCTTTTATGTGCAATCTCAGGCATCTCTCGTGTTAACATCCAACAGTAGTCGGCGAGCATGTTCTTGTCCCATCGTTCTTGATATTTGCGCCCCATACCTTTAATATCTTCGTGGAATATTTCACCCTGTTCTTCGCTGACTGCTCCTAAATTTTCGGGGAAATAGTCCACATGTGAGTGAAGGAAATGTAGTTTGACACTCATGGAGCAACCCAACGCTTGAAATTTGTTCAGCATATTCATAACAATTGCTTTATAGTCAGGATCCTTGTAATTCCCCAGAAATTTACTGACCACATCTTTGAAGGCAACCCATGCTTCTCGCTCCTTTGTTGTCATGGTAGTCTCAAAGTCTTTATCCTTCATGAGCTTGCGGATATCTCGACCAATATCCCTCTGTCAACTTGGCTGCGAATAAACCTGGAAACTTTTTGCACAGGTATTTGAAACAATCGCCATCCTTTGGAATGGCCTTGACAAATTGCTTCATTTCACCTAATTTGATATGCAACGGGGGTAACAATACTTTTTTGGGTCAACTAAGCTGTTCCGAATCACATTCTTGGTGCCTGGTTCAAGATTTTGTCTTTTAGTCCATTCTTTCTTGATCCAATGTTGAGTCTTTGCTGTCCCACTCACAAATGAAACATGGGAACTTTATATATCCGCCTTGGTGACCAAGAAGCATGGACATAACTCTCAAATCACCGCAAATGGTCCAACCGTGGTCGGCATATTTTATTTTGTTGAGGACGAGAGTCAGGTTTTCATAGCGTTCTTGTAAATTTACCGAGTGTGCAACTGGTACAGATGCGTACTGGCTTCCGTGATGAAGAAGGATAGCTTTCAGGCTCCTTGTCGATGAATCTATCAACAGCCTCCATTCATCTTTATCGTAGGTAATATTAAATTTGCTCATCAATCCGGGAACATCAGAACAATTGACCAGGTTCTCCGCTTTCTCAAAGTATTGAACAAAGTCCATTTCTTGATTCCTGTACCAATAAAACTTGGTTCCTTTAGCCCATAAATATTTTCCTTTCAATCTGGAGCCGAACAATTCAGCTGCCTCTTTCGAAAGGCCCAGATCTCTAGTCAGATCATTAAGTTCATCCTGAGAGAAGGGCTGAGGTGAATCGCCTCCAGAGAGCTTATATTCGGTATCGGAGCCTTGACCGTCTGGATGTTCCGAGTCTGAAGACTCTGAAGAGATGACTGTTAATTCAGTTGGAGGCAAAGGCACTGGCACATCAGGTCCATGAGGAACGGGTAGTATGGCAGATAAAATGTTCTCAGGATAAGAGATTAGCTAGCTTGTGATTTTTTGGTTATACCCAGGAACATGGCAGGACAATGCACACTCACACTTTATGCGGAGCCCACGATTTGTCCTGGTCTCCGAGTTTCATGCCAAAATACGCAAGATAAAGTTTTCTTTCATAGTTTGTAATGCTCCTCATGCGATGTTTAAGAACACTATATTCGCCACATATGTAACAAAAGTCATCTGGCACATTTTCACAACGTCTCGAACTCGAAGCCATTGTTCACGAAACGCACAGAGGAAAGAACCAGTTACAATTGTTTTTGTGATGCAGTTTCCACTTGTGACTGTATCAGCGCCCGCACGACACTTCACATGAAAGACAAATTGAGACGAACTTACAAATTTCCATGTCATTTATCTTACTACGAACACGGTAAGTACATGATCTGCTGGGTTAAAGAGCGATAAACTGAGTCCCTCATGAGGACATCTGTTTTATATCTTTTCTGCTGCCTCCAGACAAGTCGCGAGAATTCACTCTTACGAATAACACGTTCAGGATCAATCCAGATACAGCTCGACACAACTGGAAGGTGACTGCCGATTACGCTGGCTTAGCGAGCGTTCCTGCGCAGTCGGCGAACCAAGATAAGGATTTGCGCGACGCTATTAGTCGAGGCCGGTTGAGAGCGATTGCGACGGGGAAGGAGGGACATCGACGGGGGGAGTCACAGAGGGGTATCGTTTCACCACGGTAGAATGATGGTCAGGCAGGGAAGTAGATGTATTTATGATAGGGACAGCGCGAGAAAGGAAGAGCACCTCTCCAGCAGCTTTGCTATACTTAAAACAAGCTCAACATGAGCATATGAGCTTTTTGCTCTAGTGTGGAGCTCTTTCTAATCCAAGATTTTTGTAAAAATGTCCTCAAGAATTTTTCGGAAAGGAAGAGCTTTTTCGGAAAGGAAGAGCCCCCTCTCAGATTGATTTGTCTACACTTACAAAAGGCACTTCTGTGAGACTTAAAACTAGGCCACCCATACCCATACACACCTATACACACCTACACCCACCCACACCCACCCACACATATTTACTTCCGGTCCACTTCCGGTCCACTTCCGGTCCACTTCCGGTCCACTTCCGGTTTACTTCCGGTTTACTTCCGGTTTACTTCCGGTTTGCCTACTTCCGGTCCACTTGTGGCCAAGTTGTGGCCTATTTCTGCTTTTGTTATCCAGCATAGAGTTTTGATTTGAACCCCAAGAAATTGTATATAAATACCAAAGCCAAAAATATTAAGTGTATACACACATACACACACACAGTACAGTGTTGAACCCAACTGATCCAGCATAGAGTTTTGATTTGAATCCCAGGAAATTGTATATAAATACCAAAGCCAAAAATATTAAGTGTATACACACCTATACATATACATACACACATACAAATCACACAGCTGAACCCAACTGATATTTTTATCCAGTATAAAGTTTTGAATTGAAACCCAGGAAATTGTATATAATAAACAACAGCAAAAATGCCGAATCAAAAATATTGTGACCAATGCAATAAAAATATATTTAGCTCTAATTGGGCCAGACACCAAAAGATTTGTAATCCAGACAAATGCAGAACTCCCACAAAAATTTGCCCCAAATGCAATAGAAAATACAGCATGAAATACTTCACATATACACATAAAGATACTTGCTCTGTACAGTCATCAACACAACCATCCACATCTGGTCTGAAAAGAAAGCACGAAGCACCTGTTAATACCAGAGCAGCAAAGCAGCCACGCTATGAACCCATCCGTAGCAGTTTTAACGGCCAATTAAGGGATCACCGGTTTGTATCAGAGCCAAGATGTGGCATTGAGAATTTCTTGAACAGTATAAATTCTGATCTCCAGGCAATTCTCAATGCACAAAATGGCTCTTATAAACTGTCCCTTAAATTGTTTGTACAATATAAGAAACCAAATGGCACAAAATTTATACAGCCCCACATAACAGAAACTGTACCGGTTTATTCAAATACAAATTCAGACACAATAATAGGCAATTTGATAGATCAATTAAATATCAAACACTCTGAATTTGCGGCAAAAGAGTCCGGATGGAGCCTATGCGGTTCATCACACAAGTTATATGTTAATATTTCTGAATTCAGCCCATTACAAGGATCTACATATGTGCCATTACCTGCTAATATCAAAAATAAAAGAGCCGTGGTCAATATAAAAAATAATGACGCGAAATGCTTTTTGTGGTGTATATTAGCTGCTTTGTATCCAGTTTCAAGGGATCCTCAGAGAATAACTTATTACAAGCAACATGAACATGATTTTGACGATGCAATGGAGGGTTTAGAATATCCAATGTCTGTTCAGAATATTGATAAATTTGAAAAAAAGGCCAGGCACATCAATGGCAAACAATTATCTATTAATGTATTTATTTGTTCCACTGGCAATTGCCCGATAGCACCTCTCAGAATCAGTACATTTGATGATGATTCTGCTATTCCGATTGATCTGCTCTTAATTGAAGGGGATAGCACAAATCATTATACTCTGATACATAATCTTGAAGCTTTAGTCAGAAAACAACTAGACAAATCTAATAGAATATTTAAGTTGTGCAGAAGATGCTTAACTGTATTTGATGGTCAAAAAATGGTAAATAGGGTTCCTGAATGTAACACAGAAATTGCTAAAAACAAGTTAATTGAGCATCTGAAATACTGTGGGAACCATAAAAATGTTCATATGGTGATGCCAATGCCAAGTGAAAATTGCAAATTCAAAAAGTTTGATGCCTTGTTGGAACACCCAGCATATATTGTCTGTGATTTTGAATCGAACGTCAAACCTCTTGCATCCTGCAATCCAGATCCTGATGAATCTTCAAGTACACCATACCAGCTACATGAGCCTTCCAGCTTTTGTTATGTGGTTATACGGGATGGTGTAGCTAGTAAAGAATATTCATACATGGGACCAGATGCCATCAAAATATTTGCACATAGAATAGAAAATGAGTGCCGTGACATAGCATCTAACATCTTATTAAAATCAAAGCCCATGTTGCCTTTAACAGAGAAACAGATTGAGGATTTCAACAATGCAGAAAAATGCCCGGTATGTGATTCTGAATTTTCAGATATAAATATCAAGGTGAAACACCATTCTCATACAGATGGTCGATATAAACAGGCCCTGTGTAATAGCTGTAATATTAAGATCAAGAGACCAAGATTTGTCCCCATATTTTGCCATGGAGCATCCAATTATGATTTCCATCATCTGATCAGGTACGAGGGGTTTGAGAAGCAGAATTTAAACATTTTAGCTGAAAATGATGAAAAATATATATCTATTAGCAAGATAATTAAAGTTGATGGTGTTCCTATTCACATAAGATTTCCTGATTCTTACAGATTTTTATCTGCTGGCCTGGCCACACTGGCCACTCAATTACCTGATGATCACTTGAAAATCACACGTGCATTGTTTCCAAATCAGGACCTGAAATTAATTAGGCGGAAGGGTGTATATACATATGACTATGTTACAGATTTTTCTAAATTTGATGAGTGTTCCCTGCCACCACAAGAAGAGTTTTACAGCAAAATCAGAGGATCTGGAATCACTGATGAAGATTATCACCATGCTCAGTTGATGTGGAACAATTTAAAATGCAAAACATTTGGTGATTATCACATGGCATATTTGAAACTTGATGTGACCCTCTTAGCTGATATAATACAGGCATTCAGAAAATCTTCCATGCAAAATTATGGACTAGACCCAGTGTATTTTTTCAGTGCCCCGGGCCTAGCATGGGCCGCAACGTTTTTGAACACCAAAAAGCATTTGGATCTGATCCACGATCAAGATACGTATCTGTTTATGGAGAAATGTATAAGAGGAGGGATGGTGCAATGTTCCCAGAGATATGCCAGAGCAAATAACAAGCATATTATGCTGCCTGATTATGATCCAGCACGGCCATCAAATTATATACTGTATGTGGATGCCAATAGCCTCTATGGTCACGCCATGATGCAAAAACTGCCATATGCAGGGCTTGAATGGGTTGAAAATTACAATATTGAGGATCTTCAGAATTTTGATGACAGTAAGTATGGCCTCATCTTAGAGGTTGATCTGATAATTCCAGATTATTTACACAATAAATTTTCTGATCTGTCCCCAATTTCCGAGGTTCAGTGCTCACCTGGCTCTAAACAGAAGAAGCTCATGATGACCCTGGAGCCGAAACAGGGATATGTCACATATTACAAAAACCTCCAGTTCCTGATGAAACATGGTGTTCAAGTGACCAAAGTTGGCAAAGTCTTAAGGTTCAGGCACTCAGAATGGTTGAAACCATATATTGATACAAACACAGAGCTTCGAACATCTGCAAAGAGCCAATTTGATAAGGCCTTGTTTAAATTGATGGTGAATTCAGTGTATGGCAAAACTATTGAAAATGTCAGAAAACATACCGATGTTAAAATAATTACTGACCCTAACCTGAGCAAAAAATTGGTTGCAAAACCTAATTTCAATTACAGAAGAATTTATGATGAGCACATGGCACTTTTCAACATGATGAAAACAAAGATCAAATTTGATAAACCTATTTATGTAGGGGCTGTGATATTGGAATTGTCCAAATTACATATGTTAATATTGTTTTATGATGTGTTGAAACCTTATTATGGTGATCGTGTAAAATTATTGTACATGGACACGGATAGTTTTATTCTTGATATTCAAACAGAAGATGTTTATCAAGATATGTCACAGCCTGAATTGTTTCAATACTCTGATACCAGTGAACATACAAAAATTCAACACCACAACAAAAAGGTGCCTGGCAAGTTAAAAGATGAGACACTTGGTGATGTTATTGTGAAATTTGCTGGGTTAAGTGCCAAGGTGTACACTTTTGAAACATGTAGTGGCGCTGTTGCCAAAAAGGCTAAGGGCGTTGGCAGAGTAACTGTGGAAAAAGATCTCCAATTTGAAGATTATGAAAATTGCCTCAAATCCCAGAATTCAATCAGAACATCGGAAAATAGAATTCAGAGTGAGGATCACTTGTTGACTTCAAATATTGTAAGAAAAGTGGCTCTGGACCCACATGATGATAAGAGATGCATTTTATCATGTTGCATACATACTTTACCTTGGGGTCATTGTAATTTGAAAAATGGAAATCAATGCCCAATTACAGAGCATGATTTGAAATAAATAAACATGCCTATGAACTTATTTGGGTTCAAGAAACAAGCTATTATGGAGCTGCCAACACCGCAACCCTCTCCTGATATAATATCTAAACTGAGTGGCTTGTTAATTATTCATCTGAACAGCATATTTACAGATGTTGATGATGAAACAGGCAAAATATTGTACATATTTAACAATAATTTAAATCATTACCAATTACCTGTAGGTGGGCAATTGCAATTTATTACAACCCCTGAGGGTGATGTCAAGATTTCAGTAGGGAGAAATATTTACAGAATTAAGCACTCAAACATGGTTTCTGGCACTGTATATACTGTTTCTGCTGGTGACTGCTTATATATTGAGGTCCCTGGATCCTATGACAAGCTTATACCCTTTTTTATAGAATTAAGAATCAGATACTCTATAATAAATAACCATTAAAACAAAAATGCCTAATGATATATTTGGCCATACAAGACATGAAGATCACAGTGATGAGATTCTGATGCTTGATGTCAGAGGCAAGAAATTAAGAAGTGATTTACAAGCTTTACAAACCACACTCAATGCCAGTCTTCAATTAGAAATTACAAATTTACAATCACAATGCATGGACCCTCTTCTTAAAATTGATTCTGAACTCAAAGTGCTGCTTCAGAAATATACTGATCTGGCCACATTGGATAATTTTCAAAGTTTAGAAGAAGCTGTAGCAGCTCTTCAAGCCAAATTTAAGACCCAGGCTAACAACTCCGAGCAATTGAAACAGCAACTGGAAGAGCAGATAAATAATGTCCAGACACAGCTCCAAACAATTGTCAAAAGCATAAAATCACAAGAAGATTTTGATCTAGTGATTTCCACTCTAAAGGAACAGATTCAATCACTCCAAATACCTAATCTGGACCCTCTGAACAATGCCATAGCCGAGGTTAAAGAAAAAATTGAGACACTTGAAAATTTTATGAACAACTTGCCATCTTCTGATGCTTTGAATGCAATAACTCGGAGTGTAGCAAACATTAAGCTGCAACTTGAAACATATGAAGATTTTGGAAAAATTCAAAGTACCATAACCCATCTTGAGGGTACAATAGCAGCAGTGCAAAGTGATTTGGCAAATGTACTAGAATCTCGCCTGCCTGGTATTGTAGACACACTTGTCAGTGTCCAGCAACAAATCACAAAGTTTGAAAACCTCAACACTGAATCTGAGCTATCTCATTTTCATCACTTGATCGATGATATCCAAACAAAGCTTGAAATTTTACAACAATCAACACCCACTCAGGCAGATATAGCCCTGCTCCAAAATGCTATGCAAAATGTGGCTGATGCTTCTGAATTAAACAATGTGAAATTGGCACTTGAATCTTTGCAAAATACAGTATCAAATCTTCCTACATCACAGGAACTTAAAAATATTAAGAGGGCAGTGAATAGGATATTGAAATCAGAAGATATCAAGAATATCCAAGCAGAGATCAAACAACTCACTCAGACAGTGGCCACTCTACCAACCAATCAACATATTAATGAATTGCATGCCCTGTTTGAGGATATCAGAAGACAGGTCCATGATCTTACTGCTCAAAATTCAAAATTGGCAGTTGTTGAAAATTTGCAACAAATTGTAGCGAATATCAACCAACAGCTAGGAACCATGGAATCCAATCAAGCAAATGCTCTGTCTGTTTTTGCCACCCAGCTACAAGAGATTGTGCAACAATACAAGAAACTTATTGTGGACATAAAGATCAAGCCAGGCCACGATGATGTTGTTAGGACCATCAATGAGCACCTTGAATCTGTAACAAGCAGATTGCTTACAGCAGAAAAAGAAATAACAGGCATAATCGAGAATCCAAAACATACAGTAATTCTTGAATTGTACAGCATCCCCAACAAAGAATATGATTCACCATTTACACCAGGTGGGAAAATATATATGCTGTCCCCTGCTCAATTTTATTACCAGTTTTTTGTTGGGGGCACACTGAGACCAATCAAGATCAAATATTGGCATCAACCACAGGCACACCACTACCCTACCTTATCAATAACAAATGCTGATAACAAAGTAAAAATCACCAGTGTAGAGTTAGAGGATTTTACAGACCCCAATACATTAGAAACAGCCTATGTTGAAGATGATGGCTCTCTGGAATTTAAAATACAAATAGGAGACAAATTATATTTAGAAAATCCTGCAGTCTCAGCTGCTGAACACCCTATAGTTGCAATATTCTTGTTTACATATTATGTCTAGTTGTTGATGAATTACACAGACAGGCCAGACATAATTATAAGAGACTCCCAGTAGTCACAAAAGGCATAGATGATTTATGGCAAGGGGACTTGATTGAGTTGTCAAGTGGAAAGTTGAAAAACTTAGACAAAATCAACAAGGGCTACAAGTATCTACTCACTGTGATAGATACATTTTCAAAATTTGCCTGGGCTGTGCCACTCAAATCCAAGACTGGAAAATGTGTTACAGAAGCCATCAGAACAATCATCAATCAGAGTGGAAGATCCCCGCGCTATTTGCAAACAGATAATGGCAAAGAATTTTATAATTCAGTGTTTCAACAATTTATTAAAAGCCAGGCAATAAAACATTACTCGAGTTACAGTGATCTCAAAGCCTCAATTGTAGAGAGATTCAACATAACCTTAAAAAATCTTATGTATAAACAATTTACACTTCAAGGTAATTATAAATGGGTTAATATTCTTCCAGAACTTCTACATAAATATAACAACTCGGTCCATTCCACAATCAACATGAAACCCTCCGAAGTAACTTCATCTGATGAGCAAAAATTGATCAGCACTGTTTATTATCCTAGATACCAGCCACAACAAGAAAGGCCAAATACAGGGTGGGTGATCAAGTAAGAATCAGCAAATATAAGCACTTATTCAAGAGAGGCTTTACCAGAAACTGGAGTACCGAATTATTTACAGTGGTTCAAGTTAAACCTGGGACCCTTAACACATATATAATAAAAGATCACCGAGGAGAAATTCTCAAAGGCAGGTTCTATGAACAAGAACTCAGCAAAACTAAACAGCCTGACACATATCTCATAGAAAAAATCATCCGCAGGAAAGGCAACAAGTTACTTGTCAAATGGCTGGGTCATCCGGAAAACAGCTGGATCGATGCAAACAAAATAATAATATGAGCACCTGGGATGTTATAAAAAGGCTGCCAGAACCTGAACAACAGAATAAGAGAAATGGCAACTTGCTGCCTGATAATATTAGGTGTCTTATTGTTGGGCCATCTGCTTGTGGCAAAACTACACTAATGGTTGATAATTTTTTATTGGCACCCAACTGGTTAGACTGGAAAAACAGGCACTTGTATGTCTTCTCTAAGAGCTTGGAACAATTAAAATATCAGCAGCTGATGAAGCTATATGATGGATTGGATATAGCCATTTTTGTACCAGATGTTAAGCCACTTCATGAATGTCTCGATAATTCTGTTGTTGTGTTTGATGACATTATACTGGATAATCAAAACAAGGTTAGAAATTTTTTTACACAGGGGCGGCACAAAAACATTGATTGCTTCTACCTGGCACAGACTTTTTCTAAAATACCGAAGCAGCTGATCCGAGACAACAGCAATTTTATATGTGTGTTTCATCAAGATCATACCAACCTCAAACACATACATGATGAATATGTAGGTGGGGACTTGAGCTACAATGATTTTTCTAAATTTTGCAGCAGGTGCTGGAACCAGGACAGTTATGGGTTTGTCACAATTGATATGACAAGAACACCCAATAGTGGCAAATACAGAAATAAAATCAACGATTTTCTAGACGTTGAGACGTATATAAATAACCATGAAAAGGCCAATCATTGATGATCTTAAGTTAAGAGATTATCTTGTAAAAAGATTTAAGGGATGGAAATCAGAGAACCGAGGAATCTATGAAAAACACAAACAAACAGAACAGCCTGTAATTGATGCTATTAATAATTTAGGTAAGAATATCAAAACTGTTACAGAGCAAAATCAAAATTTGATCACAGAGCTTGTGCCTGTAGCTGCTAGGAACATATTAGATTATCCATTCACCCCACTTTCCAGTATTCATACACCTAGTCCTGTTGCTCCTCGAAGAATTGAAGCTACTCAGGATCCTATTGAATTGGGTCTTCTTGCTCAAAAATATTTAACCACACCTAAAGACAACAAAGATGAGGTGTTTGGCTTATATGCTGACACAGAGCGTGATGGTAGCATCATACATAGAATTGGCAATTTCAGAGTAACATTTATGGGAGATGATATAATTGTATATTCAGAATCTCGTCTCGGAGAAAAAGGTGCTTTTGTTAAGTACCCCGGAACACCTGGATTGTGGGAACTGATGACTAGGAAAAGACCTGGCAGCTATACAGATCAAGATTATGATTATTACAAAGAAATATTAATAAAATCAGATGCTCTATACCAGAACAATGATCCCACACAAAAAAGAGTCAAGTCTAGCAGTGGAGCAAAATACAATAATTTAATCAAGCCCATATGGTCACAGATCAAGACTGGCAGTGGAATCAAACAATACAACACCCTGCCTAAAGAATTTGTGTGGGTTGATGATGTCAGGAAACTTGTGGATAGGTTGCTGGTGATAGCTGGGGAGGAAAATGCTGGCAACCACAATTTTTACAATGAAAAGGTTGGAATTATGGACATGATAAGCACAAAATTGTCTAATTTTATAGTGAATGACCCTAAGGGCATTGGATATCTCATAAAAATTATTAATACTCTACCACCTAAATTTTGGAATATTTCTGAGGGTCGGGGGCTTGTTAATGACATTATAAACAAGCTGCCATTTGAACTACACATTCCAGGCTATCAGTATTGTGGTCCAGGTACAAAATTGGATCATAGATTAAACAGAGGGGATCCTGGTGTTAATCCCCTAGATGCTGCTTGTAGAGACCATGACATAGCATACAACACACATACTGATCTTGACAAGAGACATGTTGCAGACAAGAAATTAGAAGAGGCTGCATTTGGTAGATTTGTAAGCAAAGATGCTTCTTTAAGTGAAAAAATAGCAGCATTGGGGACCACCATAGCTATGAGCACCAAACAAAAACTGGGGTGGGGGTTGTGAACATGTATATAATAAACCTACAATGAAGCCCAAGGGTGTTATGTATCAATACCTTATGCAGGTCTCAAATCTCTTAAAACTATTGATAGCCTCTTGACCAAAAAGCAGCGCAAGAAAAAAGCTCTTGTCTTGCAAAGGGGCATGGTATGAAATTGTTGCTTAGTACCCCCCAATTAAAAAAATTACAGCAATCAAGAAAAAAATCACATGTGGGGGGATTCATATTTACCATCCCTGCCATCTTAGCTGCTCTCGGGGCTGTGGGGAGCTTGGCTGGGGGATCAGCTGCCATAGCAAAAACAGTAATAGATGCCAAGAAAAATAGGGCAGAATTAGATGAGCAGAGGCGCCATAACCTGGCCATGGAGAAACAAGGCAAAGGTGTTAAGAGAGCCATGAATAAGTTTAAAAAAAACAAGAACCGCTTACAAACCAAGATATTGAAGCTTTAATCAAGCCACTGGGCATCAAACATTTTAGAGGTGTGTACATGTCTGATTCTTTACCGGAACAACCACTCAACAAAGAGTGTGGCATTGTTAATTTGGATGAGTACAAAAATCAGGGCACTCACTGGATCTGTTATCTTAAATATTTAAACAATGAGGCATTTGTGTTTGATTCATTTGGAGGTGTTCCACCTGAAAATTTAATAAAATATCTAAATTCAGCTAATCTTTATTACAATAATGCCCGTGTTCAAAATTTCAAACATGTTAATTGTGGACATTTGTGTTTATCTGTTCTTAGATATATGTCTCAAATAAATAAACCATCAATTGAAAATTTTCAAAAAGCCTTGTGGTATCTGAAACATCATGGGGGTATTCCATCTCACCAGCCAAAATTCAATATTGAAACTCAAATTGCATGATGACATAGTGTATCCCAAAACAATAGCTCTCAGAGCATTTTACGGCATGTACTTGATCCCTAATATTACACACCACAACAATACAATTGCAGTAGGGGATCAAAAAATTGTCATCACTCCAGGGCAATATAATCTCTCCACTCTAAATGCTCAATTACCCAGAGGTGTAGTGTTAAGTCAAAATTCTGTCACTCACAGAGTAGAGATTGTATCTGCTACAGAAACAGTGGATCTGGGTACTATAGGAGAGCTGTTAGGCTTTGAGAACAACACAAAACTTGAAGCGGCCATCAAACACACTGCTATGAATATACCCAAATTCTTGGCTATAGAGACTCTGAATATTCACTGTAATGTGGCTGAGGGTATGATCACCAAATCAAATGGCATAGGCACTCACAAACAAACCGGCATCATTGCAACATTCAAACCTAATTCCGAATTCATGGAGAACATCATCTACAATCCATTACCAACATTATATTTTCCTGTGTGCCATAATAGAATAGATAACATTGAATTGATGGTCACTAATGAAAAAGAAGAATTAGTTGATTTTGCTGGAGCCACAACAACTGCTATCATAGAGATTAACATTTAAATAAAAATACATACAATGGAAAATATTGAGAGTTATGAGCTACAATCATTCCCCCCAAACAGGAGGACATTTGCAAATTTAAATCAACCCAACACAGAAATTGAGGTTGATCTTGATGTAGGGGATGGCTTTATACACCCCCACAGAGCAGATCTATACATCAAATTTGATGTTGTAAAGCTCGATGGAACAGATTATCCGGCAAATTCAAATATAAGATTGGTGGACAATTTTGTGCCGCATCTGTTCTCTGAAATTGAGATCAGAAAGCATGGCGTTGTTATAAACAGAATAGATTATCCCGGCATTACCTCCACAGCTTTGGCCACTCTAAAATTATCCAAAACCGAGGCTTCATACTACAAAATAGGCGGATTTGAGGCTGGTGATAAGATATTATCTAAGAGCCACACAGTGCTGTTCCCCATGCGCCTGTTGCCAGGATTCTTCTCAGATTACAAAGAAATTATGTGGAAGGGTGGGTTAAGAATTACATTTAGAAGAGCTGCAAATGATAACAATGCTTTGATGAGGTACAGTGCAATAAACTCTACAGGGGAAGCTCTGCCCAATACCTTACCAGATGCGGGCAAATGCATTATTCAGACTATGGAGCTAAGAATCCCTGTTGTTGAATATGAGGCCAGTTATGCTCTTAAATACAAAGCTGATATAATAAAAAATCCACAGGTTCCTCTGCAATTTTATACATATCAATCTGTACAGAAGCCCGCATCTGGTACTTATTATGAGTTTGATGCTACAAATTCATTCTCCAGCATACAATTTGACATGCCTGATTTTGTGGTGGTACTGTTTCAGACTGGGAGACACAATAATCAGGAAAAAAATTCAAGTAAATTTGATAACTGCAACATCAAGAACATATATCTTAAAAATGGCAGAAATGAGGTATTTCCTAGAGAAAATTATAATTTAGACATGTCCAAGGATGATTTCCTCAAATTATATGAAGCTTTTTCGGCTTTCAAGAGGGTCACTACTGGCAGTACTGACATGTATTACTCACCAGATGAATTCAAGACACAGAGACCCATGTTTGTAATTAACACTTCAAAAAGGAAACAAGTTGTGGTTAATGACAGAACAAACATTAAAATTATCTGTGAATTCCATGAGGCATTACCTGAAGACACCATATGTACTGTCATTCTCATAGGTGAAAAATCATATGTTTATGATGTAAGAAATGAGAGGGTCACAGAGCAGTTCTAGAGGCCCAATTCAAACACAGAAGCCCCTTGATTATAAAACAACACTTTACCGTCAGAAAATATATTACCTACCCATTTTATACCACCTCTGCTCGTAGCAGATACCTACCCAAAACACAACACATCTGCCAAAAGCCTAAATACAGAAATATTGCAATAATTATTCTGTAAGTTAAAGACTTGAGCCTATATTATTTGCGAGAAGACCAAACCTGCTATTCGGTTTGAATGACAATATCCGAGAAGGAATTTCCTCAATATGATGGATGGTCCCTGAAAGGGGGGCATAGTGTAGATAAGAATTTCTCTTTGAGTTCCATGATAAATGACATGTAATTTCCCTCGGAAAAGGCACAGTGCAGGCAATGTCAACAGATATAATCACTCAGGCCTACAGAAAGAAGGCAATTACTCTTTGATGATGTTATTTTTCTCTGAAAAGACGCAGTGTAGATTATATCTGCTGGCATACAACTCCCGGGCAAGCAAGATTAATTGTTGGCGGAAACATAGGACTGATCAAAAGATTGGAAAGAACATAGGAACAATTAATTATGTTTACTTGACCTCCATTCTATTGTATTGATCAGGCAGTTTTGCCCGTATTGTTGAGCTGATATTTTACCCAGATAACAAAACTCTGGTGATTCTTAATAGAGAATAATTTTGCTCTGTTGTATAACATTTTTACCAGGTTTTCAGATCTGGGAGCTATCAACTAGCAGTAATTATTCTCAAAATCTCACGTATGGAGTGCCACATCTATCAGGACTCGAACCCAAAGCCCCTTGTTTACAAAACAACAATATTAACATTTTGCCATCAGATTTTATGAGGACTCAAACCCAAAAACCTCCTGATTACAAGGCAATGCACCACACTCCACTCGGTCTCAGAACCCAATAGATATCAATTCAAGATTCCTGGGATTTTGACAGAAAAACATACTATAAGCTTAATTTCTGGTGTGGCCAAAAATATATCACTTTTTGACAAGTTTATGGATAAAAATCTGGCTGATGCAACTTTTGTAAGTATGCACAAATCAATCTGAAGAGCTCTTCTTTTCTGAAAAATTCCCGAGGGCATTTTTACAAAAATCTTGAATTAGACAAGATTCCACACTTGAGCAAAAAACTCATGTAGCCATGTTGAGCTTGTTTTAAGTATAGCAAATCTGCTTGAGGAGGTGCTCTTCCTTTCTCGCGCTGTCCCTATCATAAATACATCTACTCAGGGAGGAAAGATATTCGACGCCGAAACAACATATTTATGGTAAATGTTCATACAAATCCACGTACAATTCAATTTTTAAAAAACGTGATAGACATTTCTCTTTATTTTTTTTAATTTAGCACCACAAAATACATAAAGTTCACCTATCACTTCCCTTGTATGTTTTTTTCATCGCAGGCCTGTGTTACCTTTTGATCCGGCTCTGGCGTGAACTTCCCCCTCGGTAACTCCTAAGTAAATATTGGTGAGGGGCAAGAGCATTATTTATTCCGCCTCCTCATCAGTAAGTACAACCTCCCGCAGCCAAGCAGTTTGAGCCGGCAAACGGCCAAAATGTGACAATAATTTGTGAGCCTTTCAAGAATAGACAATATTAATAAGGAAAATATGCACGTAGTCAAGACAATAAAACATTTTTATTGTACCATTCATATTTTCCTAAATACTTATTAATACTTCTTGAATTTGTTCAGGTGGGCAATCGGGTGGGCAGAAGAATTTCTGGGACGACTGTTGCCTGTCTTGTGGATATGCAGCCTTTCAAGTTGCAGTTAATGCAGAAAAAGTAGTCATTGTTAGTGCACGAGCGTGTTGTATTTCTAGAAAATAACTTTGATTTTAATCTATCCAATGATGTGCGGATTATGTTTCTGTCGTGTATTGTTTGTTGGCATTAACATTTTGAAATCTGGGCCTTCTTTGGAATAACTTTGTATTTAATTCTTCTTCATTTTTAGATATTCGTCAACTCTGCTTTCGAATACCCTCAATTGACTAAAAATTATCTTGTGTACATAGTGGAGAACAGTAAAGGTTTGTATTTTTTTAACATGAAGTTAACTGCTACTGTAAGTACACCAGCCATCAGAGACCTGAGTGCAGATCAGAGGAAGTGCTTCTTCAACGACGAAAACCAACTATTCTTGAGTCCTTTGTACACTCCCGTTGCTTGCAGAAGCCAATGCAGATACTTACAGTACATTGAGAAGTGTGGTTGCAAACCTGTCATTTTCCACAATTATGGTGAGTATAATTTTTATACCAACGCATTGCCATGAAATTAGGCGGGTGACATAAGTTCGCGCTGTTGCCACGTCGGAGCACAACCTCGCATATTAGGAGGTATAAGATAATGAAAGATTTTGTATAGAGTTGGTCTTTGAAATCCGTTTGATATCAATGGACAGTATTTCTCGAAAGGTGAGGGATGACACAAAATTGCTCCGGCGAGAGGTCAGTCTGACGCTCGAACTAGGCAACGGAGCCCGGTTGACGTTGCTACACAGTGCGCAAGAACCAGCGACTTTTGTCCTGCTCTCCCGTTGCTGCGGCACCAGTGCAATTCAGCTCCGCCACCTAGTTTCATAGTAGTGCATTGAGATGTTTATCTACGTGCTGAAATATGGGGATGCGTAACTGTTTGTAGATCTGAAGTTCACAATTGTATTATATAATTACAGTAAAACCTCATTAGTCCGGACTAATATGGGGAATAAGTTGATCAGTTTAACGAAAGTTCGGATTAACTGAAAAATCTAATAGAACAGTAGAAAGTGCATTAAAACTCAGTTTATAGCAACAAAACACGTATTTATGGTGTATTTAAAGGGCACAGGCCTAAATACACTATACAGTACAGTACAAAGTCTGCGGGAAACAGAATTTTATCAGTCGTCGACTGCCTTTTCTTTGGAAAGTTCTCTTGTTGACTTCTAGCCACATATAAAACCTTGCATTCTGCATTTTGTTTTTACTTTTTTTCTATTCTTTTCTTTCTTTTTGATCCTTTTTCTTGTCCGGATTAAGCGAAGTTCAGCTTATCGGGGTCCCGATTAACGAGGTTTTACTTTACTTATGATAACAATTATATTATCGGGTCATTCCTTGCAAAATCACCCAGAGCAGATGTCTTGACAGTCATTAATTTGCTGCCAATTATTTTTTCAGTTAGAGACTTGGTCCAATATGACAAATATATAAAATTATACATATCCAACAAATATTTTCAATTAGTAATGTTTTAAAAGTTACAATTCATTAAAAACGTCAAGATTTTCATAAATTGGGTAAAACTAACACATAGAATGACACAATATATGCTATTTCTTGAAAACTATGTGGACTATTGTCACGATTTAAGTATTGTTGAAAAGATGAGAGTCTTAACAGAAAATAGAGAAGATAGTCTGTGACGAAATATTAGCTAGTTGCTTAATATATTTAGTTACAGACATATTCAAGCTTAAATTGTGGATTTAATCATCGTTTTATTGTAAATGTAAATTGAGAGTATTTAAGAATAAAATCCTTAGGAAAATCTTTGGACCTAAAAGGGATGAGGAGACAGGTGAGTGGAGAAGGTTACATAATTTAGAACTACATAATTTGTATTCATGTCCAGATATTATTAGAATAATTAAATCAAGAAGATTTAGGTGCGCAGGCCATGTGGCACGAATGGGAGAGGAAAGAGGAGTTTACAGGATTCTTGTTGGGAAACCTGATGGTAAGAGACCTGTAGGAAGGCCAAGACGAAGATGGAGGGACAACGTTGAGATGGACCTAAGGGAAATCGGTAGGGATGGAAAAGAGTATATAGATCTTGCTCAAGATAGGGAAAGATGGAAGGCCTGTGTTGCTGCAGCCATGAACCTTCGGGTTTAAGAAGGCTAGAGAGTTAGTTAGTTAGTTAGTTAGTTTTATTGTAAATATGTTCTGTGTCATTACAAGGCAGTAAATTTATTGAAACGTAAGTTAATATTTAATAATCTTGTGATTTAGAAGATAAATCAGTGTTCTTAATCTAGATAGCATGGAAGGCCATCCAGATAAAGTTTCCTGCTGGTAAGATATTCAACAAATTTAATTCAAGTGAGGGAAATGTCTAGCGAGGAAATTATTAATCAAAACAGAGAGGACGTCCAAATGGAGATGAATGAAATAGTGGAAGTAAAAAAGGATACCTCTTCAAAAAAGACGGAGAAAATATGGATGTTGAATCGGTTGCTAAGCAACCAAAAAGTCAGAACACAAAACGAAATCGAGCAAAAGTTAGTGGAAAGGAGGAATCTATGAATGCTCCAAAAAGTTTCAAAGCAAACATATTAAAGCGTACTATGCAACCAAAGGATAATTGGAATAAAAGTGACTTATACTATCCTGGGCACGATGGCCCTTACATTGTTCTTGTTGAAGGCGTGGAACACAATGTTGGTAGCTTTAGTGCTATTATTTTGGGTAGTCACTAATCGTGCAAAGGTTTACGTTTTAACATCCAATGATGCAAATGACTTTTACTTTAACAAAGAGTTTCAGATGAAGTATAAGGTAAATGTCAAAATCCCGAGGAGTCTTTTACACAGATTGCGACTAATATATGGGTTACATATAAATTTAGAAGAAGTACAAGATGAAGCAGAGGCTGAGAGAAATATTCAAATAATCAAAATGGAAAGAATGAAGAAGGATGTATCAAGAAAATGGGGAATTTGTGTTCAAACCGACCAAATTGATCAGCGTAACGTTTCAATCATAAAGGTTGCCCTCGTATGTAAAGCTACTCAGTAACATATTTCAGGTACAACCTAAAACGAAATCTGTGATGCAGTGCAGGAATTGTTTCCGTTTCTCTCTCCAAAGCGATATGTCCAAGGTGCGGTGGTTATGAACATGATGATATATGTGCTGCAGTACCTAAATGCATAAATTGCTCAGGAAATCATCTTGCAACTGAGAGGTCGTGCAGTAAGTGGGAAGAGGAGAGAGAAAATCAGAAGGTGATAGCATATGAGGGCTGTTCATATCAAGAAGTAAAGAGAAAAGTTAGTTCTAGTAGTTTATTTATGATCGAAAGAGACTATTATCCTTATGCAAACATACTACAAGATTTCCCAGTGTTTAAAACAACTAAAGCAGATTCTTCCTTTGTACAAGCTTCAAGTTCAGCAATTACAACAGGTAACAGATATGAGGTGATGGCCACTCTAAAAAATGAGGAATCATGGACATCAATAAACTTAAATTCTTTGAAATCTTCTCAACCTCAACTTTACAACATGAGCAATAATTATGCTGATCGAAGACTTGGGAAGATATTTAAAAGTAAAGAAGTTATGATAGATAAAGGTATGCAAAATCTAAAGTCGTGTGACAAACCTAAAACCCAAAACGAATAATAAATACCAAATTATATTTCACTAAATTCCCAAAGCAGTCCAACGTCAGTGACAACAACGGAAAAACGAAAATTACGGCTAGCATCCCACAATATGACTCTCAAAAGCAAATAACGATTAGTTTATTACAAGTTATGGCGAAACTAACGTCGAACATAACTGTGGATGATAATCTTCAGAGAATTAAAAATATTCTAATCGATTGTGCAAATATTACTTCACAGTTATTGAAAGTAATTGAAGAGTTTGAATCTGATGAAGATGCTCAACATTAAATAATAATCAGTAAGTTATCACATGCAAACTATGTTTTTGTTTGTGCAATTGAATGTATGCTCGTGTCCTTCAAGAAAACTTGAACTCATGAAACTGATAGAAGAGCATCATCCTCTCATTATATGTGTGTGTGAAGTATGGAGATATGGAAGAGTTTCAATTGAAAAAATTATCACGCAGTACTTAATCAAAAAGGAGGAAAAGGAGTGGTTATATTTGTACATGAAAATCTGGCATTCCAACCCATATCATTTAATCCCAATTTAGTGATTCTTCGAGAATATCGGGTGGAAGTAGTGGGAATACAAGTGCAAATTTTGAATAAAATATTTACCGTTATCTCGATCTATATACCATCTTCCTATACATCGCAAGATATTGCAGTGAAGCATTTAAGATCTATGATTAGTTCAATCAACACTTCATTAATCATAACTGGAGATTTCAATTGCCACCACCCATTGGGGGTCGACAGGCAGCAGATAAGTTGTTTCGAACTGTTGTTGAATGGATGGAGGCGGAGCAGTTAACTATAATAAATGATGGTTCACCTACTCATATGCCTAGAAATGGAAGTAATCCGTCATCTATAGACTTAACATTAATTTCAGAAAGTATTGTGCAGACTTTACATGGGAGGCCGATATGGACTAGAGAACAAGCGATCATTATCCATGTTATTTTTATCTGGCTTATTGCCTTGTAACAAACAAAATAATATTAACTATTTGTAAATGGAAAGTATTCAAAGCTAATTGGTCTAATTGTACTAAACTTTTAAATATTTATTTCTCAGAGGATGGTGGATTAAAACATGATAATATTACATATGAGGAGTTTCTAAAAATCATTTCGGCTGGAATGGACTTGAGTTGTCCCAGGGTGATAAAAAGTAATGTGCTGAAGCAAAACTACATACAGTCGAATTAGCAAGAACATACTCACGTCAAACAAATCCGGAGAACATGATGCATTCAGACGCTCATTGGCCAAATCAAAGAGATTATGCATAAAATCAAAAAGAAAATCATGGAAATTATTTTGTGAAAATTTACACCCAAGCATGAAATTAGAATATGAGTGTACAAAGTTTAGGTCGCTCAAAAATCCTCGTACAGCAAATGTAGTCCCTTTGAAATCACATTGGAAGACTTTATTCAGAAACTCATACCTACAGTGCCAGACGAAGTAATTGAAACACCAAATTAGTTATGTAGTTACACATCAAAACTACGTTCTGCGAAAGGTTTGCAACTCCAATTTCAAAAGAGGAAATCTATGAAATCATCGACAACAGTAAAGAATGTGCTCCAGGGATGGATTGAATTACTTATTCGATGATTAATCACCTTCCAGTTGCAGCGTTAACGGCGATGTGCACAATTTTTAAGAGTTTCTTAAATAATGGAAAAGTACCAAAAGATTGGTCCAAACAGTTGATTATTCCAATTTTAAAAACAGGCAAGGACCCTCAAGTAGGTAAATCATATATACCTATAGCTTTGACGTCAGTTATAGGAAAGATATTTGAGAAACTGATAAAAAAAGAATATAATGGTTCTTAGAAAGCCAAAACATATTTCAGTTCGAACAAATAGGATTTAGAAAGGGATTAGGATGCCAGGACGGATTAATCACTCTTTCCTCGTATAATTTCGACTCACTGAAAAGAAACAGAATTGTATTAGTTGCATTCTTAGATGAAAGCGCAGCTTATGATACTGTAGATATTAATATCCTAATCCAAACAATACAACAGCTAAAAATACCTCACAACTTTGTTTTGATATTATGGAAGTTACTGAGTAAAAGATCTGTATATTTCCAATTTTTGAGTGAAAGTGTAGGACCGTATTCAGCCTGCAAAGGGTTACCTCAAGGAAGTCCTTTACGTCCTTTGTTATTCAACATATATATGATTGGGATGAAAAGGAAATTAATTCCAACAGTCAATTATCTTCAATATGCAGATGATATCTGTATCTATATGTCCACGACACAAATTCATACTGATTTTCCTGTTTTAGAGGAACAAATATTGGAAGTGCAAAAGTGGCTTGGATTTCAATGGAAAAATCTAATATTACAATTTTAAGTAAAAACGGAACACCTTCAATAATTCACTCAATGTCTCGAGAAACAAGAATTCCCATTACATCCAGAGTAAAATATTTATGTGTCATCTTGGATTAAAAACTAACTTGGAAGGTCCAAACTAAAGCAATACAAGTTAAATTAGAAAAAGTGTTTAATTTCTTCAAAGCCATAGCAAATACTCAGTTGGGATGTCATCCTCTAGTTATGCTTTTAGTTTACAAGAATTATTTTCGGCCTATGATAGATTATGTTCTATTGGCAATGTGTAACTTGACAGAATGAAAATTGAAAATTCATTGATGTCATTCAAAGGAAATTCTTGAGAAGATTTTTAGGCGATATGAACAGCACTCCAAACGTAGTAGTATACATGGAAGCGGGTGAATGTTCCATTTCATGTAGACAGAAGATGTCAGCAGCAAATATGCTCTTCAAAGTGAAATCATATTGTGACCACCCTTTCAACAATGTACTAACAAATATGATACACTCACATGAAACAGGAAAAATAAGAAACAGAAAAGCTGCAATGTGGATAGAATTGTATAATTCGTTTTGTCAAGAATACTAGGATTTTCTACAGATGCGTTCACGGACTGTTTTTTCATTAGATTATCCTCAACAGTCTCTGGATAATATTCACTTCCCTCGTTATTCGCACATATGGGAATATTTTACTCAATGGCCAACCTTTTGTTTCATATACATAGATAGATCTAAAAGTGAGTCAGGAGTTGGATGTACAGTGTACCATACACAACATAAAACAGACCTATTATTTCGGCTTCCATAAGACAGTTCAATATTTACAGCAGAATCTTTCGCAATTTACCAAGCTTTTATATATGTCCAAAAATTAAATTTACGAAAGTTCATAATACTTACTGACTCGCAAAGTGTATTAGAGGCTCTTAAATCCTCTTACAAGAGTCTTTACAAATTATCCCCTTATATTATAAATTGTATACAATTAGTTCAAACAATACAAAAATCTGGAAAAAGCATTGAGTTTTCTTGGGTTAAAGCTCATAGCAATATTACAGGTAATTCTCATGTAGATGAATGTGCAAAGAAAGCAGTGCGTCTTCCAAATATTACGAACTTATCATTATACTATACGGATCTTCTCCCTAGAGTAAAGAAGAAAAGTCTGAATAAATTGTTTGATTGGTGTCGAAATGAATTTACAACAGTTGGAGAATCATACAGACCATTTGCTGAATTCAAAACACAAAAACCATGGTTTCATCATGTAAGTGCTACAAGAAATGTAATTGTATTAATTAATAGACTGAGGACGGGCCATTTGTGTACTAGGCAACATTTATCCAAAATTGTAATAACGAACAATACGAAATGTGAATGTGGCTGGGAAAGTTCAGATGTTCAATATTGTAGAATACTGAAATGCTCAAAATATAATAGAGAGAGAAATATCTTGTATAAAACTTTAAATAATCTAAAGGTTCAGTTTCCTACAAATTTGTTAAGTTTAGTTGTTAATCCAGACGATAATGCATTTTATGCATTTATATTAGAGTTTTCTTTATATCCATACCATATAGTTTGATGTGGCAATTCATCTCATATTGACTGATTTATCTTGCTCATATTAGACGCAAAACAGATCCTCGAGTCTCCACTATGCACTACACAGTACTTAATGTAATAGTGACATGACTCAGATCGGGGAGTATCAAAGGAAGTGTTCGTTATAACTAAAACAATATATATGAAACACTATCCTAATTAAATACTTTATAGGGATTATGACATGAAATTTGGGGGGGGGTTGCTTCATTGGCTTTTGGGTGGATGCGTCATTGCCTTTTGGAGGGTACTGCGCCCTTGGCCTTGGGGGGGATGGGCACCCGTGAACACTTATGATGTTTTCATTAGTACGAAGCAATGGTTCGTCAAATATTTTATCACTGAAAACCAATAATCAAAACATTTATTGTTCCGAATGTTCATCATGTTTTCTTACCTCACCACGAACGCCTGGAAGCTTCCTCACCAGATTATATGTTAGAACTCGTACACATTGCCGTTGGGAAGGAATACTCGACCACATGAAAGGATGACCACCTTTGATGAAGAAAAACTGACCATGGTTATAATCTTCATTCTCTTCTTCATCAGCGGATTGTTAGATTTCTGTATCATGGTCACTATATTCTTCGTTGTCTTCCAGCTCAAAAACATTACTTTCAATTTCGTCATTTTCATCTGACTCTTCACTTTCGAACAAACGACGTATAAAGTCCCAATCGTTGAAAAAATTTGTGTTCACGTTTCGCGCCATTGCACCAAACACCACACAAAATTCTAACGTAAACGATGTGGTGTCGGTCAGATTGACCCGAACTCTCTACTATACGAAAACAATCAACTTCACGTATGAGGCGGCAACTGCTGTCAATGCTCACTGCAACGATAAACAGCTAATGAGAACTAGAGCCCTCTGCCGAGAAACTCTTAAACTATAGAAACTGAAATTCACTCCCGCCAGTGTTTTGACCCGTACAACACCAGTTAAGAGATGGTAGTGTTCAGGAGTCAGATTTTCAGTCGAATGAAGGCATGCCACATCGCCTAAACCAAACCCTTGCTAGTGAATTGGAACCATACACCACTAGGGGTAGCAAGCATTAAAATTTCTATATCAAGAAAGCTATGTTTATTCGTACGGAATTGTTTCAAGGAACACACACCCAAAAATGACACTATCATTATATCAACACAAACATCATATTCGCTCTCTTGCTTCAGACAACTTTGCCTCACATTGCCAATCAAGAGCTTCCACAGTCCTTCTTCCACTGAGATATCTACTTCGAGTACACCTTTTAAAGAAGTTCTCAAAGCAAAGAAACGATTTCCTGTACTAGTATACGTATTGTAGCTTACAATTGGTGAACGGGTCAATACATTCTGATTATTGAGCACTGCAGACAATTGATTGCTAATCAAATACCTAGAAACATCTTTAACATCTAAACTTAGTGAATGGAGTGTGGTAAAATAACAGGAAAAATTGTGAAATTGATGTGCTGTTACTACATGCTGTCATATGTATTATTGTTTTCTCAAAACTTCTTGAGTTGCTAATATCAGAAGAATATGCACATTATTTTCTAGTAGATACAACGGTAAAAGTAAAAGCATCATCATATTCATTCAGTCTGTTCACTGCAATGTAATTTCCTTGAATTGAAATGAAAATGTAAATGAGCAGAGAATACAATTTACTTCGCATCAACAGAATTCCATTCCTTAATAACAACACTTTTGTCGAATAAAAAAGAATTATGAAAATAATAATGGACAATTTCCTTGGCATTATATTTGCTGGTGGCTGTATAACAATACCTTTATAGTTTCAAATACATATTTTAATACAAGGAATTATTTCGTAATAACCACGTTAATGATGAAGTCAAGTTTCATACGCGTCGGTATTCAAAGCAAATTATTTAGGGAAAACAACGACTAAACTTCGAGACGATATTTAACCAAACATAGTAGTGGTGTTGACTGTACTATAAACTCGAGAAAGGAAGAGCACCCCCTCAAGCAGATTTGCTATACTTAAAACAAGCTCAACATGCCCACATGAGCTTTTTGCTCTAGTGTGGAATTCTGCCTAATCCAAGGATTTTGTAAAAATGCCCTTTTCAGAAAGGAAGAGCTCTTCAGATTGATTTGTGCATACTTACAAAAGTTGCATCAGCCAGATTGTTGTCCATAAATTTGCCAAAAATTGATATATTTTTGGCCACACCAGAAATTAAGCACATACACATACATATTTACTTCTAGTTTAAGTTTAATTGGACCCCAGGTTCAATTTGCTTATCTAATATTAAAACAATGCAATATGCAGAGCCCCCCTCTAGAATTGCTCTGTGTTTGCATGTTTCCCCCCCTCTGTGTCAGTGTGTACAATTCCCGTGACGGTAGTATTGATTTTTGCTTTGCATGTTCTCCTCAGCGCCAGTACTTACAGAAATTCCCGAGTATTGCATCAGCCAGTATTGTGAGAGTGACTGAGGAGAACATATGTGTTGATACAGTGCTTCTCATACTTACAGGCCTGTTTGGTTTAATTGAACAATATAAAATCTGATATTTGTTGTAATCCACTCATATTTAGAGTCAAGCTTATATTTGTCCCATTTGTGCTGGGTCAGTGTGAATGAATATTTATTCTTTTTTTCTACTTGTAAGCTATTGGCTTTACAACCTGTCATAATAAGCATAGAATTTTGATTTGAATCCCAGGAAATTTTATATAAATACCAAAGCCAAAAATATTAACACACATACACACCTACACACCTACACACATATACACACACACAAAGCACACAGCTGAACCCAACTGATTCAGTATAAAGTTTTGAATTGAAACCCAGGAAATTGTATATAATAAACAACAGCAAAAATGCCGAATCAAAAATATTGTAATCAGTGCAATAAAAATATATTTAGCTCTAATTGGGCCAGACACCAAAAGATTTGTAACCCAGACAAATACAGAACTCCCACAAAAATTTGCCCCAAATGCAATAGAAAATATAACATGGAATATTTCACATATAAACATAAAGATACTTGCTCTGCACAATCATCAACACAACCATCCACATCTGGTCTGAAAAGAAGGCACGAAGCACCTCTTAATGCCAGAGCAGCAAAGCAGCCACGCTATGAACCTATCCACAGCAGTTTTAATGCCCAACTTAGGGATTATCGTTTTGAATCAGAGCCAAGATGTGGCATTGAGAATTTTTTGAACAATATAAATCCTGATCTGCAGGCAATTCTAAATGCACAAAATGGCTCTTATAAGCTCTCCCTCAAATTGTTTACACAATATAAGAAGCCAAATGGCACAAAATTTACACAGCCCCACATAACAGAAACTGTACCGGTTTATTCAAATACAAATTCAGACACAATAATAAGCAGCTTGATAAATCAACTGAATATCAAACACTCTGAATTTGCAGCAAAAGAGTCCGGATGGAGCCTATGCGGTTCATCACACAAGTTATATGTTCATATTTCTGAATTCAGCCCATTACAAGGATCTACATATTTGCCATTACCTACCAATATCAAAAACAAAAGAGCCGTGGTCAATATTGAAAATACCGACCAGAAATGCTTTTTGTGGTGTATATTAGCTGCTTTGTATCCAGTTTCAAGGAATCCTCAGAGAATAAGTTATTACAAAAAGCATGAACATGATTTTGACGATGCAATGGAGGGTTTAGAATATCCAATGCTTGTTCAGAATATTGATAAATTTGAAAAAAAGGCCAGGCACATCAATGGCAAACAATTATCTATTAATGTATTTACTTGTTCCACTGGCAATTGCTTGATAGATCCTCTCAGAATCAGTACAATTGATGATGAATCTGCAATTCCGATTGATCTGCTCTTAATTGAAAAGGATGGCACTTATCATTACACTCTGATACATAATCTTCAAGCTTTAGTGAGAACACAACTAGACAAAACTCATACAATATTCAAGTTGTGTAGAAGATGCTTAACTGTATTTTATGGTCAAAAAATGGTAAAAAGGGTTCGGGAAGAGAGTGCAGAAATTGCTAAAAACAAGTTAATTGAGCATCTGAAATACTGTGCCAACCATAAACCTGTTCATATGGTGATGCCCAATCCAAGTGAAAATTGCAAATTCAAAAAGTTTGAAGCCTTGTTGGAACACCCAGCATATATTGTCTGTGATTTCGAATCGAACGTCAAACCAATTGCATTCTGCAATCCACATCCCGAGGAATCTTCAAGTACACCATACCAGTTACATGAACCTTCCAGCTTTTGTTATACAGTTATACGGGGTGGTGTAGCTAGTGAGCCACACTCATACATGGGACCAAATGCCATCAAAGAATTTGCACATAGAATAGAAAATGAGTGCCATGACATAGCATCTAATATCTTATTAAAATCAAAGCCTATGTTGCCTTTAACAGAGAAACAGATTGAAGATTTCAACAATGCAGAAAAATGTCCGGTATGTGATTCTGAATTTTCAGATACAAATATCAAGGTGAAACACCATTCTCATACAGATGGTAAATACAAAATGGCCCTGTGTAATAGCTGTAATATTAAGATCAAGAGACCAAGATTTGTCCCCATATTTTGCCATGGAGCATCCAATTATGATTTTCATCATCTGATCAGGTACGAGGGGTTTGAGAAGCAGAATTTAAATATTTTAGCTGAAAATGATGAGAAATATATATCTATTAGCAAGATAATTAAAGTTGATGGTGTTCCTATTCACATAAGATTTCTTGATTCTTACAGATTTTTATCTGCTAGCCTGGCCACACTGGCCACTCAATTATCTGATGATCAATTCAAAATCACACGTGCATTGTTTCCAAATCAGGACCTGAAATTAATTAGGCGGAAGGGTGTATATCCATATGACTATGTTACAGATTTTTCTAAATTTGATGAGTGTTCCCTGCCACCACAAGAAGAGTTTTACAGCAGAATCAGAGGATCTGGAATCACTGATGAAGATTATCACCATGCCCAGTTGATGTGGAACAATTTAAAATGCAAGACATTTCGTGATTATCACATGGCATATTTGAAACTTGATGTGACCCTCTTAGCTGATGTAATACAGGTATTCAGAAAATCTTCTATGCAAAATTATAGACTGGATCCAATATATTTTTTCAGTGCCCCGGGCCTAGCATGGGCCGCAACGTTTTTGAACACTAACATGCAATTGGATCTGATCCACGATCAAGATACGTATCTGTTTATGGAGAAAGGTATAAGAGGAGGGATGGTGCAATGTTCCCAGAGATATGCCAGAGCAAATAACAAATATATGCCTGATTATGATCCAGCACGGCCATCAAATTATATAACGTATTTAGATGCAAACAGCCTCTATGGTGACGCTATGATGAAAAAACTGCCATATGCAAGGCTTGAATGGGTTGAAAATTTCAATATTAAAGATCTTAAGAATTTTGATGACAGTGACTATGGCCTCATCTTAGAGGTTGATCTGACAATTCCAGATGATTTGCACAATAAATTTTCTGATCTGCCCCCAATTTCCGAGGTTCAGTGCTCACCTGGCTCTAAACAGAAGAAGCTCATGATGACCCTGGAGCCGAAACAGGGATATGTCACATATTACAAAAACCTCCAGTTCCTGATGAAACATGGTGTTCAAGTGACCAAAGTTGGCAAAGTCTTAAGGTTCAGGCACTCAGAATGGTTGAAACCATACATTGATACAAATACAGAGCTTCGAACATCTGCAAAGAGCCAATTTGATAAGGGCTTGTTTAAATTGATGGTGAATTCAGTGTATGGCAAAACAATTGAAAATGTCAGGAAACATACCGATGTTAAAATAATTACTGACCCCAGCCTGAGCAAAAAATTGGTTGCAAAGCCCAACTTCAATTATAGAAGAATTTATGATGAGAACATGGCACTTTTCAACATGATGAAAACAAAGATCAAGTTTGATAAACCTATTTATGAAGGGGCTGTGATATTGGAATCGTCCAAATTACATATGTTAACATTGTATTATGATGTGCTGAAACCTTTTTATGGTGATCGTGTAAAATTATTGTACATGGACACGGATAGTTTTATTCTTGATATTCAAACAGAAGATGTTTATCAAGATATGTCACAGCCTGAATTGTTTCAATACTTTGATACCAGTGAACATACAAAGATTCAACACCACCACAACAAAAAGGTGCCTGGCAAGTTAAAAGATGAGACACTTGGTGATGTTATTGTGAAATTTGCTGGGTTAAGTGCCAAGATGTACACTTTTAAAACATGTAGTGGCGCTGTTGCCAAAAAGGCCAAGGGTATTGGCAGAGTTACTGTTGACAAAGATCTCCAATTTGAAGATTATGAAAATTGCCTCAAATCCCAGAATTCAATCAAAACATCTGAAAATAGAATTCAGAGTGTGGATCACTTATTGACTTCAAATATTGTAAGAAAAGTGGCCCTGGACCCACATGATGATAAGAGATGCATTTTATCATGTGGCATACATACTTTACCATGGGGGCATTGTGATTTGAAAAATGGTAATCAATGCCCAATTACAGAGCATGATTTGAAATAAATAAACATGCCTATGAACTTATTTGGGTTCAAAAAACAGGCTATTATGGAGCTGCCAACACCACAACCCTCTCCTGATATGCTGTCTAAACTGAGTGGCTTGTTAATTATTCATCTGAACAGCATATTTACAGATAATGATGATGAAACAGGTAAAACATTGTACATATTTAACAATAATTTAAATCATTACCAATTACCTGTAGGTGGGCAATTGCAATTTATTACAACCCCTGAGGGTAATGTCAAGATTTCAGTGGGGAGAAATATTTATAGAATTAAGCACTCAAACATGATTTCTGGCACTGTATATACTGTTTCTGCTGGTGACTGCTTATATATTGAGGTCCCTGGATCATATGACAAGCTCATACCCTTTTTTATAGAATTAAGAATCAGATACTCTATAATAAATAACCATTAAAACAAAAATGCCTAATGATATATTTGGCCATACAAGACATGAAGATCACAGGGATGAGATTCTGATGCTTGATGTCAGAGTCAAAAAATTAAGAAGTGATTTACAAGCTTTACAAACTACACTCAATTCCAGTCTTCAATTAGAAATTACAAATTTACAATCACAATGCATGGACCCTCTTCTTAAAATTGATTCCGAACTCAAAGTGCTGCTTCAGAAATATACTAATCTGGCAACATTAGATAATTTTCAAAGTTTAGAAGAAGCTGTAGCAGCTCTTCAAGCCAAATTTAAGACCCAGGCCACCAATTCTGAGCAATTGAAACAGCAATTGGAAGCGCAGATAAATAATGTCCAGGCACAGCTCCAAACAATTGTCAAAAGCATAAAATCACAGGAAGATTTTGATCTAGTCATTTCCACTCTAAAAGAACAGATTCAGTCACTCCAAATACCTAATCTGGACCCTCTGAACAATGCCATAGCCGAGGTTAAAGAAAAAATTGAGACACTTGAAAATTTTATGAACAACTTGCCATCTTCTGATGCTTTGAATGCAATAACTCGGAGTGTTGCCAACATCAAGCTGCAACTTGAAACATATGAAGATTTTGGAAAAATTCAAAGTACCATAACCCATCTTGAAGGTACAATAGCAGCAGTGCAAAGTGATTTGACAAATGTACAAGAATCTCGCCTGCCCGGTATTGTAGATACTCTTGTCAGTGTCCAGCAACAAATCACAAAGCTTGAAAACCTCAACACTGAATCTGAGCTATCTCATTTTCATCACTTGATCGATGATATCCAAACAAAACTTGAAATTTTACAACAATCAACACCCACTCAGGCAGATATAGCCCTGCTCCAAAATGCTATGCAAAATGTGGCTGATGCTTCTGAATTAAATAATGTGAAATTGGCACTTGAATCTTTGCAGAATACTGTTTCAAATCTGCCTACATCACAGGAACTTAAAAATATTAAGAGAGCTGTGAATCGCATATTGAAATCAGAAGATATCAAGAACATCCAGACAGAGATCAAACAACTCACTCAGACAGTGGCCACTCTTCCAACCAATCAACATATTAATGAATTGCATGCCCTGTTTGAGGATATCAGAAGACAGGTCCATGATCTTACTGCTCAAAATTCAAAATTGGCAGTTGTTGAAAATTTGCAACAAATTGTAGCTAATATCAAGCAGCAGCTAGGGACCATGGAATCCAATCAAGCAAATGCTCTGTCTGTTTTTGCCACCCAGCTTCAAGAGATTGTGCAACAATACAAGAAACTTATTGTGGACATAAAAATGAAGCCAGGCCATGATGATGTTGTTAGGACCATCAATGAGCACCTTGAATCTGTAACAAGCAGATTGCTCACAGCAGAAAAGGAAATAACAGGCATAATCGAGAATCCAAAACATACAGTAATTCTTGAATTGTACAGCATCCCCAACAAAGAATATGATTCACCATTTACACCAGGTGGCAAAATATATATGCTGTCCCCTGCACAATTTTATTACCAGTTTTTTGTTGGGGGCACACTTAGACCAATCAAGATCAAATATTGGCATCAGCCACAGGCACACCACTACCCTACCTTATCAATAACAAATGCTGAGAACAAAGTGAAAATCACCAGTGTAGAGTTAGAGGATTTTACAGACCCCAATACATTAGAAACAGCATATGTTGAAGATGATGGATCTCTGGAATTTAAAATACATATTGGAGACAAATTATATTTAGAGAATCCTGTAGTCTCAGCTGCTGAACACCCCATAGTTGCAATATTCTTGTTTTCATATTATGTCTAGACAAATTATTGTTGATGAATTACACAGACAAGCCAGACATAATTATAAGAGACTGCCAGTAGTCACAAAGGGCATAGATGATTTATGGCAGAGCGACTTGATTGAAATGGCAAGTGGGCAGCTGAAAAACTTAGACAAAATCAACAAGGGCTACAAGTATCTACTCACTGTAATAGATACATTTTCAAAATTTGCCTGGGCTGTGCCACTCAAATCCAAGACTGGAACATGTGTTACAGAAGCCATCAGGACAATCATCAATCAGAGTGGAAGATCCCCGCGCTATTTGCAAACAGATAATGGCAAAGAATTTTATAATTCTGTGTTCCAACAATTTATTAAAAGCCAGGCAATAAAACATTACTCGAGTTACAGTGACCTCAAAGCCTCAATTGTAGAGAGATTCAACAGAACTCTAAAAAATCTTATGTATAAACAATTTACCCTCCAAGGTAATTATAAATGGATTAATATTCTTCCAGAACTTCTACATAAATATAACAACTCGGTCCATTCCACAATCAACATGAAACCCTCTGAAGTAACTTCATCTGATGAGCAAAAATTGATCAGGACTGTTTATTATCCTAGATACCAGCCAACAACAAGAAAGGCCAAATACAGGGTGGGTGATCAAGTAAGAATCAGCAAATATAAGCACTTATTCAAAAGAGGCTTTACAAGAAACTGGAGCACCGAATTATTTACAGTGGTTCAAGTTAAACCCGGGACCTTTAACACATATATAATAAAAGATCACCGAGGAGAAATTCTCAAAGGCAGGTTCTATGAACAAGAGCTCAGCAAAACTAAACAGCCTGACACATATCTCATAGAAAAAATCATCCGCAGAAAAGGCAACAAGTTATTTGTCAAATGGCTGGGTCATCCGGAAAACAGCTGGATCGATGCAGACAAAATAATAATATGAGCACCTGGGATGTTATAAAAAGGCTGCCAGAACCTGAACAGCAGAATAAGAGAAATGGCAACTTGCTGCCTGATAATATTAGGTGTCTTATTGTTGGGCCATCTGCTTGTGGTAAAACTACACTAATGGTTGATAATTTTTTATTGGCCCCCAACTGGTTAGACTGGAAAAACAGGCACTTGTATGTCTTCTCTAAGAGCTTGGAACAATTAAAATATCAGCAGCTGATGAAGCTATATGATGGATTGGATATTGCCACTTTTGAACCAGATGTTAAGCCACTTGATGAATGTCTCGATAATTCTGTTGTTGTGTTTGATGACGTTATACTGGATAATCAAAACAAGGTTAGAAATTTCTTTACACAGGGCCGACACAAAAACATTGATTGCTTCTACCTGGCACAGACTTTTTCTAAAATACCGAAGCAGCTGATCCGAGACAACAGCAATTTTATATGTGTGTTTCATCAAGATCATACCAACCTCAAACACATACATGATGAATATGTAGGTGGGGACTTGAGCTACAATGATTTTTCCAAGTTTTGCAGCAGGTGCTGGAACCAGGACAGTTATGGGTTTGTCACAATTGATATGACAAGAACACCTAATACTGGCAAATACAGAAATAAAATCAACGATTTTCTAGACGTTGAGACGTATATAAATAACCATGAAAAGGCCAATCATTGATGATCTTAAGTTAAGAGATTATCTTGTAAAAAGATTTAAGGGATGGAAATCAGAGAACCGAGGAATCTATGAAAAACACAAACAAACAGAACAGCCTGTAATTGATGCTATTAATAATTTAGGTAAGAATATCAAAACTGTTACAGAGCAAAATCAAGATTTGATCACAGAGCTTGTGCCTGTAGCTGCTAGGAACATATTAGATTATCCATTCACCCCACTTTCCAGTATTCATACACCTAGTCCTGTTGCTCCTCGAAGAATTGAAGCTACTCAGGATCCTATTGAATTGGGTCTTCTTGCTCAAAAATATTTAACCACACCTAAAGACAACAAAGATGAGGTGTTTGGCTTATATGCTGACACAGAGCTTGATGGTAGCATCATACATAGAATTGGCAATTTCAGAGTAACATTTATGGGAGATGATCTGATTGTTTATTCAGAATCTCGTCTCGGAGAAAAAGGTGCTTTTGTTAAGTACCCCGGCACACCTGGGTTGTGGGAACTGATGACTAGGAAAAGGCCTGGCAGCTATACAGATCAAGATTATGATTATTACAAAGAAATATTAATAAAATCAGATGCTCTATACCAGAACAATGATCCCACACAAAAAAGAGTCAAGTCTAGCAGTGGGGCAAAATACAATAATTTAATCAAGCCCATATGGTCACAGATCAAGACAGGTAGTGGAATCAAACAATACAACACCCTGCCTAAAGAATTTGTGTGGGTTGATGATGTCAGGAAACTTGTAGATAGATTGCTAGTCATAGCTGGGGAGGAAAATGCTGGCAACCACAATTTTTACAATGAAAAGGTTGGAATTATGGACATGATAAGCACAAAATTGTCTAATTTTATAGTGAATGACACTAAGGGGATTGGATATCTCATAAAAATTATTAATACTCTACCCCCTAAATTTTGGAATGTCTCTGAGGGTCGGGGCCTGGTGAATGACATTATAAACAAGCTGCCATTTGAACTACACATTCCAGGCTATCAGTATTGTGGTCCAGGCACAAAATTGGATCATAGATTAAACAGAGGGGATCCTGGTGTAAATCCCCTAGATGCTGCTTGTAGAGACCATGACATAGCATACAACACACATTCTGATCTTGACAAGAGACATGTTGCAGACAAGAAATTAGAAGAGGCTGCATTTGGTAGATTTGTAAGCAAAGATGCTTCTTTAAGTGAAAAAATATCAGCATTGGGAACCACCATAGCTATGAGCACCAAACAAAAACTCGGGTGGGGGTTGTGAATATGTATATAATAAACCTACAATGAAGGCCAAGGGTGTTATGTATCAAATACCTTATGCAGGTCTTAAATATCTTAAAACTATTGATAGCCTTTTTACCAAAAAGCAGCGCAAGAAAAAAAATTCTTGTCTTGCAAAGGGACATGGTATGAAATTATTACTTAGCACCCCCCAATTAAAAAAAATACAGCAATCAAGAAAAAAATCACATGTGGGGGGATTCATATTTACCATCCCTGCCATCTTAGCTGCTCTCGGGGCTGTTGGGAGCTTGGCTGGGGGATCAGCTGCCATAGCAAAAACAGTAATAGATGCCAAGAAAAATAGTGCAGAATTAGATGAGCAGAGGCGCCATAACCTGGTCATGGAGAAAAAAGGCAAAGGTGTTAAGAGAGCCATGAATAAGTTTAAAAAAAACAAGAGCCGCTTACAAACCAAGATATTGAAGCTTTAATCAAGCCACTGGGCATCAAACATTTTAGGGGTGTGTACATGTCTGATTCTTTACCAGAACAACCACTCAACAAAGAGTGTGGCATTGTTAATTTGGATGAGTACAAAAATCAGGGCACTCACTGGATCTGTTATCTTAAATATTTAAACAATGAGGCATTTGTGTTTGATTCATTTGGAGGTGTTCCTCCTGAAAATTTAATAAAATATCTAAATTCAACTAATCTTTATTACAATAATGCCCGTGTTCAAAACTTCAAAGATGTTAATTGCGGACATTTGTGTTTATCTGTTCTCAGATATATGTCTCAAATAAATAAACCATCAATTGAAAATTTTCAAAAGGCCTTGTGGTATTTAAAACATCATGGGGGTATTCCATCTCAACAGCCAAAATTCAATATTGAAACTCAAATTGCATGATGACATAGTGTATCCCAAAACAATAGCTCTCAGAGCATTTTACGGCATGTACTTAATCCCTAATATTACACACCACAACAACAAAATTGCAGTAGGGGATCAAAAAATTGTCATCACTCCAGGGCAATATAATCTATCCACTCTAAATGCTCAATTACCCAGAGGTGTAGTGTTAAGTCAAAATTCTGTCACTCACAGAGTAGAGATTGTATCTGCTACAGAAACAGTGGATCTGGGTACTATAGGAGAGCTGTTAGGATTTGAGAACAACACAAAACTTGAACCGGCCATCAAACACACTGCTATGAATATACCCAAATTCTTAGCCATAGAGACTCTGAATATTCACTGTAATGTGGCTGAGGGTATGATCACCAAATCAAATGGCATAGGCACTCACAAACAAACAGGCATCATTGCAACATTCAAACCTAATTCCGAATTCATGGAGCCAATCATCTACAATCCATCCCCAACGTTATATTTTCCTGTATCTCATAACAGAATAGATTACATTGAATTGATGGTCACTAATGAAAAAGAAGAATTAGTTGATTTTGCTGGAGCCACAACAACTGCTATCATAGAGATTAATATTTAAATAAAAATACATACAATGGAAAATATTGAGAGTTACGAGCTACAATCATTCCCTCCAAACAGGAGGACATTTGCAAATTTAAATCAACCCAACACAGAAATTGAGGTTGATCTTGATGTAGGGGATGGCTTTATACACCCCCACAGAGCAGATCTATACATCAAATTTGATGTTGTAAAGCTCGATGGAACAGATTATCCGGCAAATTCAAATATAAGATTGGTGGATAATTTTGTGCCGCATCTGTTCTCTGAAATTGAGATCAGAAAGCATGGTGTTGTTATAAACAGAATAGATTATCCCGGCATTACCTCCACAGCTTTGGCCACTCTAAAATTATCCAAAACCGAAGCTTCTTACTACAAAATAGGGGGATTTGAAGCTGGTGATAAGATATTATCTAAAAATCACACAGTGCTGTTCCCCATGCGCCTGTTGCCAGGATTCTTCTCGGATTACAAAGATATTATGTGGAAGGGTGGGTTAAGAATCACATTTAGAAGAGCTGCAAATGATAATAATGCTTTGATGAGGTACAGCACATTAAACCCTACAGGAGAAGCTCTGCCTAATACCTTACCTGATGAAGGCAAATGCATTATTCAGACTATGGAGCTAAGAATCCCAGTTGTTGAATATGAGGCCAGTTATGCTCTTAAATACAAAGCTGATATAATAAAAAATCCACAGATTCCTCTGCAATTTTACACATATCAATGTGTACAGAAGCCCGCATCTGGCACATATTATGAGTTTGATGCTACAAACTCATTCTCCAGCATACAATACGACATGCCTGATTTTGTGGTGGTACTGTTTCAGACTGGGAGACACAATAATCAGGAAAAAAAATCGAGTAAATTTGATAATTGCAACATCAAAAACATATATCTTAAAAATGGCAGAAATGAGGTATTTCCTAGGGAAAATTATAATTTAGACATTTCCAAGGATGATTTTCTTAAATTATATGAGGCATTTTCGGCTTTCAAGCGTGTCACTACTGGCAGTACTGATATGTATTACTCACCAGATGAATTCAAGACACAGAGATCCATGTTTGTCATCAACACTTCAAAAAGAAAACAAGTTGTGGTAAATGACAGGACAAACATTAAAATTATCTGTGAATTCCACGAGGCTTTACCAGATGACACCATATGTAGTGTTATTCTCATAGGGGAAAAATCATATGTTTATGATGTAAGAAATGAGAGGGTCACGGAGCAATTCTAGAGGTCCGATTCAAACACAGAAGCCCCTTGATTACAAAGCAATAATACCAACACTTTGCTGTCAGAGAGGCCCCAGACACTCTACCAGCTTTGAAACCTCAACTGTATTATCAGCTAGCAGTGAATATCTTATGTGTGGGCAGTTGTATATATTTCAATCTTTTATCAGGACTCGAACCCAAAGCCCCTGATTACAATGCAACAATATTAACACTTTTCAATATGGAATATGCCCACATTTTACTGGGTTCTGAGACCCTTATACAGACAAAATTGGATTTTGAACTGCCATAATATTTTCTAAGTCTTTGCCTAGGCTCATATTATCAGAATAGAATTGCTTTCAGCATGAAGGGGGGTGCAGTTCATTGCCACTGTGTGAAAATATGTATTTTTATCTCAATAATCTTTGTTACACTTTTACATGTTGCAGACATGTTACACTTTTTCCCCTGTCGCACAGAAAGATTAATGGCCCCTTCAGTGAATCGTACAGAAAAATCATTAATGCTCCCTTCTAGCGTGTAGATTTTATCTCTTGCGTGCCGGCAAGGCATGGAGGCAATTAATTATGCTTACCCGCTCTTCTCATATTGTATTGAGCAAGTGGTTATAAAACATGAGAAAATAAGAAAACTGAGAAATTCAGTATATTGTTGTAAAACACTTTTTACCAGGTTTTCAGATCTGGGAGTTGTATATCAACTAGGAATAATTATTCTCAAAATCTCACGTGTGGAGATATTATTTTGCAACATGTATTTCAATCTATCAGGACTCGAACCCAGAGCCCCTTGTTTATCAATTAAACTTAAACTGGAAGTAAATATGTGTGTATATGGGTGGTAGTGTGTATGTATGTGTGTATGTATGGGTTTTTGGCTTAATTTCTGGTGTGGCCGAAAATATATCAATTTTTGGCAAATTTATGGACAACAATCTGGCTGATGCAACTTTTGTAAGTATGCACAAATCAATCTGAAGAGCTCTTCCTTTCTGAAAAGGGCATTTTTACAAAATCCTTGGATTAGGCAGAATTCCACACTAGAGCAAAAAGCTCATGTGGGCATGTTGAGCTTGTTTTAAGTATAGCAAATCTGCTTGAGGGGGTGCTCTTCCTTTCTCGAGTTTATAGTACAGTCAACACCACTACTAAACATTATTTAATCAAACAAATATTATTTCTATGAAACTCTATACCATCTACAATTAAATGACGTCTCTGCTACTTGCAATATGTGAACTAGTACTCTTTACTAATCTATATTCATTTGTAAATTCTCACTAAACATGCAGACAATTGTTCGGTAGAAGTAAGGCTTTAGTGGGTGTGATTTCACACTTTGAATACATGAAGCTGGAAATTGTTTAAAATTTGTAGCCGTCAGAGAGTTTGACACAGATCATAAACCATTTTTTCTGACTTTATTCTGCGAATGAACGTGACAGCATTGTGTTCGAAACTTACAGAACACTCAAAGACCAAATATTATTATTTTTTAATACAAGCTAATTTAACCTAGCCTACTTAATGCATACGGATATTTGCGAGATGTCTAAAATGCGTCCGGATTTAGAAAATAAAAAGGAGAAAAATCATTCCGAAATGAAACGAGAAATCTATTCGTTAAAACCATGAAACATACGACTGATTTGTAATAGACATTCTGATGTTTGTGCATGTTAAAAAGAGCGGGTTGAACGGAACTTGTAAGAAATGATTTTAGAGCACTTTGTGTAATATTGGTATAATAATAGCGAATTTACATTTTTTAATTTCCAGCCAAAATATAAAATGCGTGTATTGTTAGAACATATACTGTTAGATACAACCATAAAATACATGTGTAAATATTAATCCTGCATAAATTTTAGCGAAAACGTAATGCTCGATCAAGGCTCGAATCAATGTGTCCGCAATTCTGTGCCATTGATCTACATATTTCCCTCAATACTTTTTGTACTTAATACATTATTTCATTTTTCTTTCTTTCTAATTTCTAATTTTCAAAGCGACAGGAAGTACAAACGCTCATGATTTTAACCAGGATTCGAACACAGGAGAGCCATGGAGGTCGATAATATCCTTTAGTTACCTGAGTGGTAAACGTCAAGTCATTTATATGCTCCACTCTAAATCGATTTACGTGTGTTATGAGATTAAAATGCATCCAATACAATTAATTTCCTTTTAAAGTTTGACAGCAAGAGGGTACTTAAACAACTCACCTTATTTCTTTTAATTTATATAAACTGCCGACTGCAATATTCACATATTTAATACTGATTTTTAATTGGCCGGTTCAAATCCGGGAACTTTTCTAACATTGGAAGCGGCCCCGGCGCCCACCCAGCGTCGAATAACATGGGTACCTGGGGGAAACCCTGGGGGGTAAAGGCGGTCAGGGGCGTGATGCTGATCACATCACCCTCCAACCACGACCGGATCAAGAAAGTGTGGGGCGTTACCCCCACACCCCCTATACGCCTTCATGGCGTGGTGCTATGCACAGGGGAGCACTTTACCTTTTTTATCGAAATATATATATTTTCTGTATCAAGTCACCTGTATGGCACAAATAAGAATTTGTTCAATCATAATCCTATACCATACACAATGCAAAATCATTACAACAATTCAAAATTATAACTTGTTCATCTCTAATTTGAAAACTTACTTCACAGCAGTGTACTACTTTTTATTTGCTGATTTGTAAATTACAGTTCGTTTTGTTATTATACATGTGTTTATTGTCATTACACGTGTATCATTATGGTCATCTGTGTGATACCTGGTGAGGTATTTGATCATAATTTAAGCTGTAGGTCCAGTCCCAATTGACGTACCTTTTGCATAAATATGACTTAGAGAAAGAACTAAAACGTATGTTACATGCAAATTAATCTTTCATGTTTCCACAGGTAAATTCAAGGATTGTGATGTTGAGGGATCAGTGTGCTTTTCAGAGTTATTGCGTAAGTACTATTTTCATGTTCGGTGAAAGTTTTATCGCTTTCATTATATTGTTTCCCCTTTCCTGCCATGGAACATTTGAGGTATTCTCTTTTCTAGACATAATTGTATGGGCGGATTTGTCAGGTGGCATACGAAATGCAGTTAAATATGACGTATTATAACGTCCTGCTATAAGTTTAGATGCACTTCATTGTGATGTGGAGGTACACTTAGGAGTAACTCGCTTTCAACTTTCTTATTACTTTTACTTTATTATTTCTTCATTGGAAGTAAAGGTAAATGTTCTTGTTTGAATGAAAAGGAATAGTTCATGCCCATAAGGCATCGATATTTACTGGTAATTCAATTGGTTATACCACGACCATCTTTTACCAGAGGGAGGCAGGAGACTTCAATTTGGCAAGCCTGTAAACCGTGACATCAGCCGGCCAATGAACTTACAGATGTAATAAAGTAACAATTTTCTGTAGCCTATTCATCCGGTCATCACTTCATTCGCTCAATTTGTATTCGATAGTTTATTCAGCGTTATTTTTCATAAGTAAAGCAGTATGTTACTAAGTTGTTAACCACATATCAGAATTGCAAGGAGCATTCGGAACTCTTCACATGTGGTGAATCGTCAAATATAATAAATATCCAATATTGATGTCATTAAGATGTTAAATTATGTGTAAAATAAATCGAAGAATTCGAGAAAGCTATAACTATGACATAGCGGCAGACTAATTTAAAACATATTTACGCAAATAGCAAATTGCACGCTGAGGAAAGTTGTGTTAATGAGGCACCACACGCTAAGCTTTATAGTTACTAGTATTAAGTAGAAAGGCGAAATTATAGCAAAAAAATCATATAACGTCTAAGAGCATACAACTTAACCGGTTTAACCTAACGAAAACAGTAGACCACAACACTCATTCGTTCACTGTAAAACATATCTGCAAGAGAAAAACAACGGAAATGTAAAACTAATTTCTAAACCATGCAAATTATCGACTTTCTCTCAGGGAGTATATAGCCACCATCACCCGAAATGCCACATATTTGTAAATATTTATTTCAAGATAATCAATTTCATAGAATGCATTATTTTAGCCTTGGACATATGCTGTTTATACACAGAAGACAAATATTTGCTCATACACACATGTTGATTACAATGTATTCTATGTTGAATAAAATCTTGGCAACTTATGTAATATACTGCTGAAATGAAGACGCTGTATAGAAATATTATGTACATAATAAATCTTACTCTCTGTAATAGTCGCCCATGCTGGATTATCGCATCCCACTATTTTTACGTCTTACTTTTAAAACATTCAAGCCAGTGTGTTAGATCTTCTATCACTTAGATATAGTTTCTAAAGAATTGCTGATGTCATTCGGACATTCAAGCAAATGAAATAGGGTCAAACTACTGTACACATTATTGGAAAGTTTCATGTTGCATATGAAATGTAAAGTAGGACTTGAGTTTTCTGATTGTTAACAGATATTTAACGATAACATTCCATTACCGTCGTTAATGCAAGTAGCTTATTACCGAGTTAAGAAGACTAGGTGTTTAATATTCAGAATTTATTTGCATGTATTTAGAATTTATTTGCATAATTTAGAATAAATTGGCATGTCATTAGAATACTTTATAATTATGTATTTGCATATTTATAACTTTTATGAATATATAATAATATATGTTATGAAAAATATGTATATAGAATGTAATTACTGTTACTAAATGTTACGCATATATAATGTAGTTTTATGTTCATAACTGCAAAGTATGTAATGTATCATTGATGTTTATAGTATTGAAAAAATATATTATGGTTTATTAAACCCTATGAATGGTGGTACTGGATGTTGGCAAAGGTCTGATTACGGTTTTGGAGAGTCCCGGTACTCGAACCCACGATATGTAATGGAAGTAATCATAGTGTATTAAGGAATAATGTTATATGGTTATAGTGTACTAAGGAATACAGGTATAAGTTATGAATTACGGTGGTCTGATACGCTAGACAGGAGACGGTGAACGGCGGTGATGGTAAAGAGATTTATTTATTTATTTATTTATTTATTGTTTTAAGTCCACTTTGTGCACAGTAAGGCTAATTGGGATTGGACCTACAGTTTAAATTGGGATCCGAACCACTATATGCCTCCACCGGAAATTGAACCCGGGACAACTTGATTACAAGGAGACGACGCTACCACTGCGCTATCCGGGAGGCCCTAGGGTAGAGAGAGATCGAATTTATATTCAGGTCGGTTATCAAGACTGAACCGTCGGTTGATGTAGGTCAAGGCGAACGGCTTTCTGCCGAGATGGGTTGTTGTGACGGGAGAAATACAAGACATGTCATTTTGTAAAATATAAATTAGTTAGAGATACGAACCGCACCGATCTTAGGTAGAAAAGAAAATGTATGGTTGGAAGAGTCTTTGAACTTTTGTTGTGTTTTTGGTGGTATTTAAAATCCGGAATTTCAGCTCGTCCTTAGATTTCTGATATTTTTCCGTTGTGTTTGCTGTTGGTGTTTGATTAGTTTCTTTTTAAGTTTTAGAAAAAAGAAGAATCATCATGCAGATGCACGTTGTAAGTATTTCATTTATTTTTATCTAAGTACAGGTGTGATACACAAATGGAATTTGACTAGTGTTTTCAATGCTACCGAAATGTTTTTGGCCGAAATACAAAGTATAAAATTTAGACATGTAAAAACTAGTCAAGTAGTATTTCGGTCTTTTTTTTTTTGTTTCAACGGCAATATGTTATTGTTTATATTCAAATGACAATGTAGTTTTATACAAATATTTTTCTTCTGGACTGTAAAGCTTGAGACGCTTTTTTTTGTCACACCAAGTTTATATTTTGAACATGTCGGATCAGGATACTTTTCCAGTATTTTCTGCTCACACAGGTATCTATTTTCAAGCTATATTATTTGAAAAGGCACTTGAAAATTTTGTCCATACAATTCTGTCATAGTTAATTTTGTTCCAAACAATGACAGAAAATAGGTTAGGGGTAATTCACGATACATATAATGTAAAAACATAATACAATAAATCCCACACATTGATGACATTGGGTTTTGAACCACTGTTTCACTGATTCACCATGAAATACAGTTATTTTTTATAACTTTTAGTACATTTGCACTAGGAGGCTGACCAAAACTATTGTAGACGGTAGGATGCAATCTACGCACAAACCTTGCCTAATGCCCACGTAAGCGTTCAACCTCAAATGTCCAGCGCGACAGGAAGGTCATACACCTACCTGCTATATAAGCACAGGAGCAATTACGTGAAGCCCTTTTATTGCTCTCATTGCTCTTATTGCTACCATCGACTGTCAAGCGCAAAGTGTACAATTGGACTATATCGATCTGGAGTCGAGACGACGAGATGTACGGCTGAGCAAGGTGAGTGAGTGGTAATTGCCTCACAGAATACAATCCCTTCGAATATGCTTCATTGAATTAAATGTGTGGGACGAGACAACATTATTTTTATTGAGGATCTACCAATCTCTTGGTGCCGTCTTTATCACTCCGAGATATTATGTGTGAGCGAAGCTGGAGGCTATGAAGCGAACACGTTCTCTACGCCTCTAGCCAGTGACTATATCTCGGGGGGCATGAGAGACTAAACTAATAAGGTATATGGGCTCCTTATTACTGTTGATAAACAAACTTGTCCATTGTATCCATGGACCAGATACATTATTGGTGTTAATAAATCAACGCAGCAGGCAATTGCACATTTTTTGGCAATGTATCTTTAGCAAAAACGTCTCGAAAAGTAAAACACAGACATCTGTGCGATTGAACAGTTTCTTTCAATGTCAATGTTATTCATTGTTCACTATCCGAAGATGGAGTACCCTTAGAACCGCAGCCATGCTCAGATAAGTAATACACACTTGCAGGATCGTTGTAAAACGATGCTAATAATGAATGTCTACTGTCCAATGTTTAAGTGTCCTGAGTAGTTGAAGTCCTTGTGCCATCTCCTATAATATGCTGTTGGAACATGAAGCTACGGAGATAAGAGGCGTATTAATGACCGTCTCTTAGTGCACATTTGATGGTCCTTAATCTGTAATAATTGTGACAGCAAATTTGTGCAGGGAAAGCAAACAGTGACGCTTTAGTGCATCCTAACTCCTCGAGGTTAACCACAGTGCGGTGAAGTACTGTAGTCAGAAAGTGGCATTAGTCAGCTTGAAGCGAATAAAAGACTGAGGCTCTTTCGGTTTACTGGGAAAGGATGGAAGAAAATTTGGAACAATAAATTTCCCCACTAGGCCATTCCAGAGAATGCTTGCTTTGTGTTTGCCACATATCTTCGTTTTTTGCTACATTATCTAAAGAGCCCATTCGTAAGGTGGAAGAAATATACATGATTGCATAATACCCGAGTTTGCATCGATAACAGCTATTTCTTTGTGAATAAAGTTGCCAGAATTGTAACGGAATCCTTGAAGATCAACGTCAGCCTTCATGTTGTGATCTGTACTCTATCCAGGCTGGAACTCAACTGATTATTATTTTGTATTATATGGGAAGATACTACGATGCTTGTCAATCTGAATTAATAAATCAAATTCCCCATAAATAATGCACGTGACTGCCGTAGGCAATGCAGCAAAGAAAGACAGTTTAGCACTTACACCCAATAAGTCCCATGTTGAGTCAATTTCCATTGTTTGTGAAAGAATAAAGTATACAAAGCAAATTCTTTATCAAAATCTTCTAGGGAGATATTGTTTCCTGTATCCTGGTAATGTACTCCTGTTGCAGAGAAAAATTGTAATATGCTTGGATAATCCTTTTGTCTGTGAAGGTCGGACAGAGGGGTTGGTTTGGGATATTTCTGTTCTAATTTGGAGTTGAATTTTTTATCAATCCAAAATGATGGAAATTAAAGGTACCTCAAAATATATCCTGATTATAAGAAGTAATATTTTTAAGGATTGTTATTGATTTTACTTCCATGCGTCTAATTGGATTTTTAGATGAAGTAGTTTCAAGAGCGTTTGCATCTGGTGATACAGTTACTCTCTATACATATAGAGAAATGTTCTGTATTTCTACACGATAAGAAGTATTCTCAGCAGCTATCAATGAAAATGCCTCGTTTGATCTATGTGATTTAATTCTGATGGACAAATTGTTCAAGAAAAGACGAGGTTGGAACATAAAATCAGAATACAGTCGACCATAGATGTCGAATGACCGACTTTGTGCAGCAAGACTCAGAAAATTTTTCAATTCCTTTTTTTTTTCCAGTTAGATTTTCTAATTTACCATGCGTATTGCGATACGAGAGACCAGCAGTGAGATGTGATTACCTAGCCTCATTAGAATATTAGAGTAATGTTTCAATTTATTATCTGTAAGCTTAACATCCTGCAAAGGACGAAATCAATTTGTCATTTAACGAAACGTCGACCTGACTGAATGCCGAATTTAGAAAATTGTTTCCCAAGGCAACCAGGTTATCGGCAGCTAAAGCCGTACCATCTGGTTTAGTTAGTTTACATTTTTTTTACCTACAGATAAATGTGTGCTAGATCAATGTATTAACCAGTGTCTCCAGTAATGGAGAACTCGATTGGACTGTTACTAGTTAAAGGTGAAATGGGACGACACTCTACTAAACAAGAGTTTTCAATGGTAGTTGTAGTTATTGGCAGATATACCAAATCCAATTCTGTAGTGGTGCATTCCAAACTGATACAATTTACTAACGACATGGAAGTCAATAAGCAAATATATATCTCTGTGTACTCTTAGCCTCTTTTTGTGTGACTGGCAGGTAATAAATGAGGGTTCGAATTTTATAGACTTAGACTTCCCTTTTTGTTTCCTTTTTCCTGAAAGAATCTGAAATTTTTTTCTCCACTTTTTCACGAAGAGCTTGCCCGGCTTGATTTATACGGTCCCTGAAAGATTCCTAGAGAGGTTTGTTTTGTAGAACATCCCCAACAAAATCCATTACAGAATACAAAGCTTGTTGGCCAATTGCTTTATCTCCTTGTCTTAATAAAGGGGCAGCAAAAGGAAACAAGCTTCCAAATATTGAACTAAGGCCCCCGTGTCCTTTGTGATACGGAGGACCGGAAAATTATTTTAGCATGTTACCCCCTGGTTGATATAATATTCACGATATAACTGACGCCAAGCGTATCTCATTATCTCATTTCCGCTTCAAATGTAGTTTAACACTCACATCTCCGAAGGCAAATAAGAGTTTAGGACATGTTTTGTCTCTTAAAACTATTTCTATCGTATCAAATAAATATTTCGATACAGGCATATAATTAACAGGGTTAAATATTATAGATTGTGAGCGTCCATAAGGGACCGAAGATAATGTAAACATTCTTAAAAGAGGTGATTATATCTCCTACAAACTGGTAACTGAGTACATTAGTGTAAACCATAATTTCCTGGGGGTACCCAATATTTAGATTGGTTTGTTTAGAACCTTGTTGTTGCTTAACAAAATTTCTATTTGGTTCGAATCCTAACTGCAGAGTCAAAATATCAGAAAAGTTCAGTGTAGATAACTGAGTATCGTATTTTCCCTTAACAATATTGGTGGACTGGTTATAACCGAATCGAAAAAGCCCTTCACCTATATGATATTTATTTACAACTAGAAAATTAGAGTCTACATTTGAATAATATTCAGGGGAAACAATTGTTTTACCGCTGTGTTTACTGGATTGATCGGATTTTTGGGTATGAAAAGTCCACATAATTTCATTTTGTCCTTTATGAATATTAAACAGACTCATTGTGGAATTAATCTCAGACAGACCAAAGAACCATCCTCCAGACTCGAGCTCAACCACATTTGAAAGTTTAGTTGAGAAATGAGAAGGTGTATTACTCGGATAAAATTTTGGATGCATTTGAAACTAAAGTTACATAGTAATCATTCTCTGTGCCTTCAGAAATCATTATTCCACTTTTTTAAAATGTAATTTTAAGCTTGAAGCTCCAAACTCAAATGGAAGCAAAGTTCCATGTTGTCTTTCTAATATAATTTCAATTGTTTCAAAGTAACGCTTCTCGAATTTTAGATACTGCCAGGGCTCAAAAATATTACTTCCACTGTTCCATATTCATAATCAGCCACACTAACCGTTTGTATTACAGGGCCTATATTTGTTGATCTTTCACAATATCTGTGAATATGTTGATTTGACGGGGAATATGATAATCTAAATTACAAGGATAATTAGAACTTGATCTTCCTGTACCTTGATAAATATCCGATTGTACAGTTATTTCTGACTGAGGCGTATCGAACGAAAAACCAAACACTTCGAGCTAATTGTGGATACATATACACTTTCATAATTTCATCTTCATCTAGTGTTGTTTGTCTATATATTCTATGCGTGGACAAAGTATAGCCAACTCGAACATGTTGAGCAAGCAGTTTTCATTTTGAAGGGGAATATTGTTTAATAATCATGAACTAACTAACTAACTCTCTAGCATTCTTAAACCCGAAGGTTCATGGCTGCAGCAACACAGGCCTTCCATCTTTCCCTATCTTGAGCAAGTTCTATATACTCTTTTCCATCCCTACTGATTTCCCTTAGGTCCATCTCAACGTTGTCCCTCCATCTTCGTGTTGGCCTTCCTACAGGTCTCTTACCATCAGGTTTCCCAACAAGAATCCTGAAAACCCCTCATTCCTCTCCCATTCGTGCCACATGGCCTGCCCACCTAAGTCTTCTTGATTTAATTATTCTAATAATATCTGGACATGAATACAAATTATGTAGTTCTAAATTATGTAACCTTCTCCACTCACCTGTCTCGTCATCCCTTTTAGGTCCAAATATTTTCCTAAGGGTCACATTTTCAAATACTCTCAATTTATGTTCCTCTTTCAATGTAAGGGACCAAGTTTTACATCCATATAATACTACAGGCAAAATTACTGTTTTGTATATTTTAACTTTTAGTTTTTTTAGATTTTAAACGAGAAGACAAAAGTTTATGGAGAGAGAAGTAACATGCTCTTAGTGAATTAAGCCTACTTTTCACTACCTCTTTAATATAATTTTCATTTGTTAATATTACTCCTAAGTATTTGAATTTCGAAATTGGTTCAAACGAGTTGTTATCAATAATTAGATTTTGATTATTACCTAACACCTGGTTTCGGCCTGTAAGCATATACTTAGTTTTCTCTTTGTTAACTTCCAAACCTATCTCTTTAGCAGTTTTGAAAAATATTTCAGCATTATTCTTAATTGTATTCGCATCATCCCCCAGTAAGTCTACATCATCTGCATATGCTAACAACTGAGTCACACCATTTAATTTTAGTCCTTCTTTAGTTTCTTTTACCTTCCTAACATCATATTCTAAGGCAACATTAAAGAGCAATGGAGATAATGCATCTCCTTGTTTTAATCCATCATGAATTGTAAATTTGTCAGGCTAATTAATACCCACACAAATTTTACTTTGTGTTTCACTGGTGAATATTATTATCATACTAACAAGCTTCTTAGGTATTCCAAACTCGACTAATATATTATATAATTTATCTCTTTTGACCGAATCATATGCTTTTTGAAATCAATGAATAGCTGATGGACATTTTGATTATATTCCCACTTTTTTCAAGTGTCTGTCTGATGTGAAAAATTTGATCTGTTGTTGATCTGTTACGTTTAAATCCACATTGATAATCACCTATAATTTCATTAGCATATGGGGTTAGTCGTGTTAAAAGAATGTTAGACAGTAGATAGTAAATGTATGTTTGACTGCAACCCTGATTTCTTGACCCCACGACCACCAAAACCTCAAAAACTCACTTTCTCTCCACGTTCCGCGCCTCATTTATTGCGCTGACGATGTTTCACGGCGTAGAAAAGCAGTGATGAGTGAAATGCACTCTCTCATCCTCTCATCCTTGAAGGATGAATGCACCTTATCGTAATTTTCCTAGTCCGGGGACCATGTTTATATATCGTGACCTTTGTAAACCTCTCGGGAACGATGTGCCACACGCGCGCGCGTGCCTCTTACTATTTCTGTATTGTTACGAAACAAACAAATAATAATTGTTTTTTTTTAGGATTCCTGGCCCCTATAACCTCGCCAGGGGTACGTGGTGCCCAACCAAAAAAAGTAAAGGTTCTAACGGCTGCGGTTATAGATAACCACACCTCTATAGAGTTTCACGTGTTTTTTTTTTTTCTCTCAAACTTCCATGAAACTCTACAGAGGACCTCCGTAATGCATTCAACGTGTACTAACGACTCTAGTGTTATTTTGATGTTGTAATTTTTTGGATATAGAGTTTTATTGTGAGATAGATATAAATTATGTTTATTAATAATATTTTCTTGATGAAGATGGAGAATATGTGTGTGTTACAAATAAAGTTGCATGCTTTTTTTCTAGTGTGTGTATGTGTATGTGTTTTTGATGTTCGACAGTATCTGAAACGATAAAGTTAAAAAAGAATTTTTATTTTTAATTTTCTCATGTAAAAACAACAACAAATTTTGTGCAAATTCTGATTGTCTCGTGCTATAGTGCAAAAACTGATGAAAAAAAAAGATATTGTAACTGATAACTGATTAAATTGATATTGTAACTGATCTGAACTAGTGAAATTCGTATTGTGCCATTGTAACTGATTGTGCTAGTACAAAAATTCCTTATTGTAACTGATTGTGCAAGAAAAGATGTTAAACCTGTTAAAACTGCTCTGTGACCCTCTCGTTCTTCACGTCGTAGGCGAAAGACTTCTCTGCAATCAGGATGACGGTGCACACGGTGTCCTCGGGCAAGGCATCGTGGAACTCACAGACGACCTTGATGTTGGTGCGATCGTTGACCACCACCTGCTTCCGCTTCGTGGTGTTGATGACGGTCATGGGTCTGTGGGTTTTGAATTCGCTGGGCGTGTAGTACACGTCCACGCTTCCCTCGGTCACGCGTTTGAAAGAGGTGTAAGCTTCGTAAAGTTTGAGATAATCGTCTTTGGTCATGTCGAGGTTGTAATTCTCTCGCGGGAACACTTCGTTCCTACCGTTCTTGAGATAAACGTTCTTGATCTTGCAGTCGTCGAACTTGCTGGAATCTTTTTCCTGATTCTTATCTCTCCCGGTCTGAAAGAGCATAATGAAGTAGGGAGAACGCTATGTTCTAAGCCACCCCCGAAATTTTAGTTTACTTTTATTGTGTATACCTATACAGTAATATACTCAAAATCGAACTTTGACTGTTACAAAAGTGACACAATACAAGCGCAAAAAAAAGTCTAAAGCTCAAATTCCAATTTTCATAGTGCAAAATTGCTAATTTTTGAAAATCCCTCTATAACTTTTGCAAAAATTTTATTTTTCAATAATTAAAGCGAAGTGCTAAGTTAAAAATAAGTGCTAAGTTACTTCCGGTCTACTTCCGGTCTATTTCCGGTCTACTTCCGGTCCACTTCCGGTCTACTTCCGGTTTACTTCCGGTCTACTTCCGGTCCACTTCCGGTCTACTTCCGGTCTACTTCCGGTTTACTTCCGGTCTACTTCCGGTCTACTTCCGGTTTACTTGACAGACACCTGTGGGTTACTGTGGTGTCTTCTGATTGGTTTACTGTTTCAGATGCGGTTCGCGCTTAGGCTACTTAAAGGGTTATCGTATTACAAATTAGTTAATATTGTGAGAATAGTTGAAGAGTATAAAGGTGTTGTTCCAGTGCTCCTCAGTAGTCAGAGAAGGGGGTACGAGTAAATATCCTCCTCTCCCCAAAATCTAACAATTTCATAGTGAGTTCTCTTAGTGTAATTTAACTGATTTTAGCTGATTTTACAAGTTTAAAAACTGAAAATTTGTTTTACGCAAGAGTTCAAATTCCAATTTTATTGTATAAAAATTTGTTTATAGTTGCAGAAGTTCAAAAAACACAGTTCTACTATTGCATTCCACAATATGTCTAAAAGTATATCGAACTAGACGGGTATAATAATTTCTTAAAAGCAATTATTTTTCCAAAGAAACTTCTGCAACACAGAAATGTTGGCAAGAATTCTCATCTAACTTAGTTGTTGACAAAATCAATAGTTTTGCATTCCCCGAGTGTGCGTGCGTGTGTGTGTGTGTAGATGTGACGTCAACTTCTTAAGAATATCACGCCAATAATACTAGCTTGGGAAGGTCGTGACATTTTTTTCTCTATAAAAAAGAGATAGAGGATCATGTAACTTGCTTGACGTAGACAGGATGTCAACAATGCATTCATAACTAACATGTGATTATTCAAAAATTCAAATTATGCAGTGGAAAACAACTAACTTAGTTTAAAAGTGTTTTTTTCTAGTAAATAGAATCTTATTAAATTTTGACTTGATTGTGAGTTTTGTGTTTTTCCCCGAGAAAATTTATATATAAATACCAAGAAACTTCTATTTAAATAACATCTTGTAAAAAATGACAACTTGTATAACTGACTTACCACTTGAACTGCTATACAAGATTTTTGAATACACAGTCGATGGAGGTGAGGATGTTGCGAGACTCGTTGAGTTAAGCAAAATAGTGCCTGAATTTCGTCCACCGTGCAAGATGATTTTTATGGATAATCTTCGCAAAATAAGTGGTATTAAAAAGTTACAGAATTCTGATTCTCTTTTTCGAGCTGCAAGCAAAAAATTGGCCGATAGGATGGACGAGCTTCATGAGGGGAGGGAAGGAAGGAGACGGTATACGGATGATTGGTATAAGTCAAATGCTGAAACAGACAGAATTATCACACAACTTATTGCTTTGACTGAGGCACGAAATTTTTTCCTAACCTGACATGATATATAAATAAAATACTATTACTAAAAAGGAGATAAACGGATTAACTTTTGCAGGCAACCAAATCTTATGAAATATTGATAAAAGATATGCTTAATAATATAAACAAATGAAAATTATATTAAAGAGGAAATAAAATAAAAAGTAGACTTAATTCAGGAAATGCATGTTATTTCTCTCTAAGAAATTAAAAGTTAAAATATATAAAATAGTAATTTTACTTGTAGTATTATATGGATGTGAAACTTGGTCAAATATAAATTAAGGTGTATTTAAAAATAAAATTGTTAAGAAAATATTTGGACCTAAAACGGATGAGAAGATAGGTTAGTGGAGAAGGTTACATAATTTAGAATTACATAATTTATATTTATGTCCAGATATTATTAGAATAATTAAATAAAAAAGAGTTAGGTGGACAGGATATGTGCTACAAAGTCTGAATGGGAGAGAAAAGAGGAGTTTATAAAATTTTTGTTGGGAAACTTGATGGTAAGAGGAGGCCTAGACGAAGATAGAAGGACAATATTGAGATGGATCTAAAGGAAATTGCTAGGGATGGTTAAGAATATATAAATGGATAGATGGAAGGCCTGTGTTGCTGCAGCTACGAACTTTTGGATTTAAGAATACTAGAGAGTTAGTTAGTTATGAAATTACATGGCACTATAAAAAAATACAATCCCTGGCATAGAATGAACTTTTTAAAAAATGAAATTTATTTCTTCATAATGAACTTTAACCTATAGCATTGTACAAAAAAGAGATTACTTGAAAAGTAAAATTAATGCAATTGAAATAAAAGTATCAGAGGTGCAAATAAATTTAGAAAGGGGTGGCAACCTAAAATAAACTTGATGAAAAATGGCTGACTATTTTAAATAGATGGAAGAATTGCTTTAATGATTTTTTAAATGTTCATGTATGTGATAAACCAGAAATAAATGAAGCAACAGAAACTAACTTGATTGAATTTAAAAATGCTAAAAAGATTAATTATTCGTATTTGGAATACCTAAGAATCTTGTTAATATGTCTGACAAATGTACAATTTATGAAAGGTTATAAAAGAAAGATGCATCATATTTATTGCTTTTTAATTTTGTCTTAGAATATGCTGTTAGGAAGGTAAAAAAAGTAACGAAGTAATGTGTCTCAACTGTTTAGCATATGCAGATGATGTAAATATAATTAAGAATAATGCTAAAATATTTTTTAATGCAAGTAAGAAAGTTAGTAAAGAGAAAAGTACAGGTCGAAACTAACTTGTTTAATCTAGTTTTTAAATTTACTTACAAATGAAAATGATATTAAAGAAGAAATGAAAAAAGAAAGCTTAATGCATGTTATTTTTCTCTGTTTTTTTATTTAATATCTAAGAAACGAAAAATTGAAATAAACAAAACAGTAATTTTGCCTGTGGATGCGAAAACTTGATCTCTTGAAGATAAATTGAGGTGTATTTGAAAATAAGTTTCTTAGGAAAATATTTTAGCCTAAAAGGGATGAAGAAACAAGTGAATGGTGAAGGTTACATAATTTAGAAGTACATAATTTATGTTAGTTTCCAAGTATTATTAGATTGATGATTAAATCACGAATACTTAGGTGGGCACGAATGAGAAAAGAATAAAGGAGATTTTACAGGAATTTTGGTTGGAAAACCTGATGGTAAAGGACCAAAACGAAGATAGAGGCGGACCTAAAAAGAAATCGGTAAAGATGGAATGGAATATATAAATCTTGCTTAGGATAAGTACAAATTGAATTGTAACCACGAATTTTCAGAATCAAGAGGGCTAGAGAATTAATTAATTAATTAATATTTAATGTAATAAAGGTAGTAATATAGTATTCTTATTGAGAAGAGAATTTCTACAAAATTTATTATCCTCGTATGTTTACTAATAGCAGTTACATTTGACATTTTTGACTAATCGTGAAGATGAGTATCACAGTACGTTTTATCGTTCTTATATAAACGTTGAAACGTTTAAGAACGTATAAGAACGTTTACCGAAACGTTTTAACGTGTTAACATATATACGTATATAGGCAGGGACGTAGCTAGGTTGATCAGTTCGGGGGGGCCCAAAACTTAAGATTTTTTCTCTATGAAACCATTAAAAACTAACAAACTATTAATATACCATATAAGCCTACATAAGTATATGTACAGTATATATATATATATATATATATATATATATATATATATATATATTGTTGGAAGAGAACATTATTTTCTCCTGTAGTCCCAAAAAATTTACGGATATAGACTCGCGAAATCCACGGTCGTTATTCGGGAATCTAAATGCAGAATGAACTTATTAACTTAATGGCATCTAGACAGTCTTTAAAAATCCATGTATTTTCTCTTATGTTATATTTTTGAGACACCAAGGACAATGTCATTAGTCCTTTCTCCTTGGATTTGTAAATTTGCTCGAAGAAAATTGAGAAGTAGAGAAAACTCTCTTCTATGGGTTTAGATATAAAAGGGTGTTGGTATCAGGTGTACGTACAAGTATGACAACGGTGCGAAAATGAAATGTTTGTGTAATGCGTTCAAGATAGGCATCCCATGTATATTGTTTATACCAGAATCGAAACCGGCGGCCTTTAGTGAAAGGCGACACCCTTAACCACTATTATATGGAACATGCACGAGTCTTTTGTGGCGTCGTACTGTACACATTGGAGAATGATGACGATATATATGAAATTTTATGCAAACATCTAGTTTCATAAAACAAACAAAATTCCCGCGCGCTCAAAATATTGCGCTCTAGTCTTTCAAGGTTTAAACCCTGGTAGAAATTCCAAAATTTCTGTGATAGCCTAACATCGTGAAGACAATTGGGAAGCTAGTTGAAATCAATATGTAAGCGAATTCCACTCTCAAAACTAGATGGGACTCGATGTGATGACCACGCGTCACCAAATGGAAGAACACTTCGGAGGCTTTGTCCTTCAAAATTAATTTTGCTGAATAACTGTAGTTTTCTTTAGAGGACGTAAACATGGCTTTTTTGCACAGTACAATGTTGTTTTCTTTCACCCTACTTTTATAGTTTTTCATTCAAAGGATTCCACTCCCGAAGCATGAGCATGACGCACTACTAAACAAGGTCCAAGGTTCGGACCTTGCATCATGTCTCGCATCGATATTCCTTCGGATCATCATTCAGTCTCATCGTCGCATTTAACACAAGAGGTAGAAAAGCGGCGTAAAATAACGAAATAGAAACTATTGATTGATTTGGTTCATTTTACTTTACTTTTCTGACACATTTTGGCCAATCGTGAAGATGAGAATGGGTTAAGATTAACTTGATGAAAGGACCATCACAAAGAAGACACATTCTCAGGCCGGGATTCGAACACGGGACATTCTGCTTCGTAGCGTAACCTGCTAACCACTCCACCACGGAGTTGTCGACCCAAATAGAAATGTAAATTAGAAAATGCCGTCTTGAATTTGCAGGAACCGAGTTCACCAGCAAGGCCAAAAGATTTTAGCTCCCACTAGGATAAGCAAATAACAGTAATTTGGCTCTCCGTATTTCATGATGTTATTATGTAAGTAACCCTTATTCTCTATATAACTTTGGATTAATTTTATTTGTATGTCTAGTGAACTTTCCTGTCTAAGCAGCAGCCACAGCGTCTGCATTTGCTGGTGGAGGCCAGAGTTGTTAAAGGTCCAGGAATTTTAAATAAATTAAATTCTGGTCCAGGAGAGAAAATCAGCAAGCCTAAATGGGTTCTGGACCGTAATGAACCTTTTCATTTGTAAAGTTTTCAATTCGGTCCAGGAATATTCTTTACAGATGAATTTCAATTCGGTCCAGGAACCTTATTTCTTGATGAATTTAAATAAGGTCAACAAACATTTTTGTTTTCCGGATCAGTTTAAATAGGGTCAAAGTTCCGTATTGAAATGAAACAATTCGCAACTTGGTACGAATTTAAGTTGTGTGACAAAAAAGGTTCCGGTCCTATAACGGAATCCTATAGATCAAATTAGGATGTATGCGTTCCCTAATCTTTAACAATCCTAGGGTTGTTAATTGTCCAGGCATTGTAAATAAATTCATTTCCCATCCGGGAGAGAAAATCAGCAAGTGTAAATGGGTTCTAGGCCTCATTTCGGTCCAGGAATCTTTTTTCCGTATGAATTTAAATACGGTGCAGGAACTCTTTCTTCGGTAAAATTGAAATACGGTCCAGGAACCTTTCTGTAATGGAACAATACACTACTAGGACCGAATTTTAATTGTGCGAGAAGAAAGGTTCCGGTCCTGCAAAGGAACCCAATAAAACACATAGCAGGTATGGGTAGATGGACATTTGACAACCCTGGTGGAGGCTAAATGAAGAAAAATCACAAAATATGCAAAATTTTGAAACGTATTATTTCTAGAGCATACACACTACTATAAAATGTTGACTACATACCTCGTTTCCTATCTTAATTGAAATGTCCCTTATTCTTCATAGCATGTGAGATCAACCGCCCTGGGAGTCAAACCCGGTCTCCTGTGTGGTAGTCGGACACCAATTTAGAAAGTCAATGTGTTGGACATTTGGTCGATCAGTCCATCCTACTTCAACTTTTTCGAGAGGAAAACAAGCTGGCAGCTTCACACTCGAAATTTCACTTCGCCTACCCCGTGGCGGAGTGGTTAGAACATCGTGCTACGATGCCAGGTCTGCCGGGTTCGAATTCCGGACTGAGCATAGGTGTTTGTTGTGTCCATTGATCAATTTAATCATATCATCACTCATCTCCATCTTCGCAATTAGCCAAGTGTGGCAGAAGAGCAAAGTAAAATGAACCAAATCGATCGAAATTTCACTCGCAATGCATGAAAATGAGATCTCAGCATTACGTGATCCTACCGGAATCTCACGTTTACAGAAGCTAACTATGAAACCACTTCTTGGATCAAACTGTTCTTCGAACTGGCTGACAGTCATCAATTGTCGACCAATCAACACAGTAGGGCAAAAAGAAGCGGATGTTTCTTGAAAATGAGTGGAAAGTTACCAAGGAAGGATATAAAATCGGTACATAACAAAGGCTTATTATGGCCTTTCCCTTCATTGCAGGTTATGAGCATAAGGGTTGAGTGTGGGAACCTGAAGGAACCGCGACATCTTTGTCATTCATCTCCCCTGGTGTGCATGAAGGGAAAGTGTGTTTTCAAAAGGTTCCCGACTTCCCAGAAAGGGAAGGCTCATAAAATCACTGCATTTCCTACCAATGCATCCGTTTGTGTTCAACCAAAGTGTATGTCACCGTAGGATCCGAGCGCTTCGAGTTCTGTCGGTTGCGGGACTTCTTGAGTCTTTTGTCAACATGGTGCCAATCGGTTTCTTTCTGCCAAGGTCGTTGCACCTATTAATCGGCTCTTCAGCAAAAGACATGTTGTACGGAGGAAAGTTGCACTTGAAAAATTACCTTCTTAAATACGATGAAACCTGTAAAACATCCACAGATATTTTATTCGGGGGTGGTCCCTTTGACAAAACGTCAATATTCTCAAAATTCTTCGAACGGACTTTGTAAAACATTGCAATATTCCAAAAACTGAACCTGTTCTGCAATACAAGGAAAATGCCTCATTTAGCAATCAATGTGAATTTGTTAAGTTTGTAAGTTCAGTATGGCACTACATTTTAAATAATGCTCATGGAATAAATCAATAAAGTTTGTTAAATGACAACGACTCCTTACCAAAAGAATATAATTATTCTTTACGGATATCCCCTATAACGGTTGGGGGTTCGACGTGCTGACCCCACGTCACACCATTACTGGTTAAAGATCTCCACACCTCTAGGTAGGATTGTGGGAGGCACTGGCAGTCGGGAGATAGACCAAGGCCCTTTCAGGGCTGTCGAACCACGGGTTATTATATATTTATAGATGTTTAAATATATTTGCAACCTCACATGTCTTTCCAGCGACTTATTGCAACGGTTTGTTATTGTACTTGACTCAATAAAATAAGCTTGCTGCGTGAGGCAGATTCATACGAAACAAAAATACCCAAAATAATAACAATAATAATAATAATTTACTTCAAAATTACAAAAAATGTATTTACTTGTTCTTGTTTAAATTTTCGATTCTTCGAAAAGTTTGTTAAGGAGTTGAGTTGAGTTGGTGTTTTTAAGTCCACTTTATGCACAGTAAGGCTAATCGGGACTGGACCTACAGTTTAAAGTAAGATCCAGATCACTGTGTATCTCCACCCATGTATCGAACCCGGACCACTCGATTACAAGGCAACAACGCTATCACTGCGCAATCGGGGAGGCATCGTTGTTAAGGAGGATTCTCAAAATCGGTCTTCACGATATCGAGAAAAATATGCGACTCGTTGTGAAGATAATTACTTTTAACACGTTGCGTGTTTTAGACTGTTTCAATAGTAGAATAGATATTTGGTGCGAATAATACTACTTACCCGAAGATATGAGGCATCATGTCACCATTATACTTATTTAGCGTGTATTGCGCTCTGATTCGGGACCAGTTGTAACTGTTTGCATATATATAAGTTTTACCGCTGCACAAGCGGTCTTTCTTCAATCTGGTCACAAACTACTCAAGCTCAAAACATTGTTTGGACGCAACGGCAACACTCCACGCCCAACCCTGCCTGTTGTTGACCTGCGACTGCTAGGGGTGGAACGACCGCTCCCTCAAAATTTCGAGAAACAACGAAGTTCTAGGTTCCTACACTGACATGCACTGTAGCTAGAACCAGGAGAACTAGAAGGAAATGTGGTTTTGGGTTCGTGCCACTCAAATTGAGAACAGTGTTTCTAACTGAAAGAGAAAATTACTGAAAAACCATTTTGCAATATTTGTCATGAAAGTAAAATTTTCAGGAAATGTAGAACAGTTTACCGGGGCCACTTGAACGTTTCGGGGGGCCAGTGCCCCCCCGTGTACCCCCTAACGACGCCCCTGTATATAGGAAACGTTGAAACGCATATAGGAAACGTTGAAACGTTTATATAGGAACGATGGAACGTACTGTCATCCTCATCTTCGCGATTAGTCAAACATGTCAAATGTAACTGCTATTAGTAAACGTACGAGGAAAATAAGTTTTGTAGAAATTCTCTTCTCAATAAGAATTCCATGTTACTACCTTTATTACATTAAATATTAATAAATTAATTAATTCTCTAGCCCTCTTGATTCCGAAAATTCATGGTTACAGTTCAATTTGTCCTTATCCTGAGCAAAATTTATATATATTCTATTCCAATCTTTACAGATTTTTTTTAGGTCCATCTCCATCTTCGTTTTGGTCTCTTACCATCAGGTTTCCCAACAAGATTCCTGTAAAATCTCCTTTATTCCTTTCTCATTTGTGCCCACCTAAGTATTCGTGATATAATCATCAATCTAATAATACTTGGAAACTAACATAAATTATGTACTTCTAAATTATGTAAACTTCACTATTCACTTGTTTCTTCATCCTTTTTAGGTCCAAATATTTTCCTAAGGATCTTATTTTCAAATACACTTCAATTTATCTTCAAGGGATCAAGTTTTCGCATCCACAGACAAAATTACTGTTATTGTATACTTCAATTTTTCGTTTCTTAGATATTAAACAAAAATACAAAAAATTATGAAGAGAAAAATAACATGCATTTTCCGATTTAATCCTACTTTTCATTTGTTAGTATTACTCCTAAGTACTTGAATTTGGAAACTGGTTCAAAATCGAATAATTATCATTTGGTTTCGGCCTGTAATTTTCTCTTTGCTGCTTTGAAAAATATTTTAACATTATTTTTAATTGTATTTACATCATCTGCAGTTGAGTCACAGTACTTCGTTAGTTTCTTTTACCTTCTTAATAGCATATTTTAAGACAAAATTAAAGAGCAATAAATATGTTGCATCTTTGTTTTATAACTTTTCATAAATTGTATATTTGTCAGACATATTAACAAGATTTTTAGGTATTTTAAACTCGAATAATTTATCTTTTTAGCATTTTTAAATTCAATCAAGTTAGTTTCTGGGACTATAAGTTTTGCTTCATTTATTTCTGATTTATCTCTTACATGAACATTTAAAAAATCATTAAAGCAATTTTTCCATCTATTTAAAATAGTCAGCCATTGCCATTTTTCATCAAGTTTATTTTAGGTTGCCACCCCTTTTTAAATTTATTTGTACCTCTGATACTTTTATTTCAATTGCATTAATTTTACTTTTCAAGTAATCTCTTTTTTGTACAATGCTATAGGGTAAAGTTCATTATGAAGAAATAAATTTCATTTTTTAAAAAAATTCATTCTATGCCAGGAATTGTATTTTTTTATAGTGCCATGTAATTTCATAACTAACTAACTCTCTAGTATTCTTAAATCCAAAAGTTCGTAGCTGCAGCAACACAGGCCTTCCATCTATCCATTTATATATTCTTAACCATCCCTAGCAATTTCCTTTAGATCCATCTCAATATTGTCCTTCTATCTTCGTCTAGGCCTCCTCTTACCATCAAGTTTCCCAACAAAAATTTTATAAACTCCTCTTTTCTCTCCCATTCAGACTTTGTAGCACATATCCTGTCCACCTAACTCTTTTTTATTTAGTTATTCTAATAATATCTGGACATAAATATAAATTATGTAATTCTAAATTATGTAACCTTCTCCACTAACCTATCTTCTCATCCGTTTTAGGTCCAAATATTTTCTTAACAATTTTATTTTTAAATACACCTTAATTTATATTTGACCAAGTTCCACATCCATATAATACTACAAGTAACATTACTATTTTATATATTTTAACTTTTAGTTTCTTAGAGAGAAGTAACATGCATTTCCTGAATTAAGTCTACTTTTTATTTTATTTCCTCTTTAATATAATTTTCATTTGTTTATATTATTAAGCATATCTTTTATCAATATTTCATAAGATTTGGTTGCCTGCAAAAGTTAATCCGTTTATCTCCTTTTTAGTAATAGTATTTTATTTATATATCATGTCAGGTTAGGAAAAAATTTCGTGCCTCAGTCAAAGCAATACGTTGTGTGATAATTCTGTCTGTTTCAGCATTTGACTTATACCAATCATCCGTATACCGTCTCCTTCCTTCCCTCCCCTCATGAAGCTCGTCCATCCTATCGGCCAATTTTTTGCTTGCAGCTCGAAAAAGAGAATCGGAATTCTGTAACTTTTTAATACCACTTATTTTGCGAAGATTATCCATAAAAATCATCTTCCACGGTGGACGAAATTCAGGCACTATTTTGCTTAACTCAACGAGTCTCGCAACATCCTCACCTCCATCGACTGTGTATTCAAAAATCTTGTATAGCAGTTCAAGTGGTAAGTCAGTTATACAAGTTGTCATTTTTTACAAGATGTTATTTAAATAGAAGTTTCTTGGTATTTATATATAAATTTTCTCGGGGAAAAACAAAAAACTCACAATCAAGTCAAAATTTAATAAGATTCTATTTATTAGAAAAAAAAACACTTTTAAACTAATTTAGTTGTTTTCCACTGCACTATTTGAATTTTTGAATAATCACATGTTAGTTATGAATGCATTGTTGACATCCTGTCTACGTCAAGCAAGTTACATGATCCTCTATCTCTTTTTTATAGAGAAAAAAAAAATGTCACGACCTTCCCAAGCTAGTATTATTGACGTGAGATTCTTAAGAAGTTGACGTCACAACTAAGTTAGATGAGAATTCTTGCCAACATTTCTGTGTTGCAGAAGTTTCTTTGGAAAAATAATTGAATTTAAGAAATTATTAGACCCGTCTAGTTCGATATACTTTTAGACATATTGTGGAATGCAATAGTAGAACTGTGTTTTTTGAACTTCTGCAACTATAAACAAATTTTTATACAATAAAATTGGAATTTGAACTCTTGCGTAAAACAAATTTTCAGTTTTTATACTTGTAAAATCAGCTAAAATCAGTTAAATTACACTACCCATACAGCACACGAAGTCAGAATCATGTTTCTGAAAGGTTACGAAGTCTCATTTACATAACATACTTCAGTGTTTCCCTGTCGTGGTTGCTTTAACGTTGCGTGGTGCTTTCATATTTTGCGCTCGTTACATCTTACACAGGGATCTTCCAACGTAGTTACGTGCGATAGCCGACTCGTTGCTTCCCATCATCCACTGCGCGAAAGAAGTTGAACGACCTATTTCTAATCTGTGTTGAACGACGCTGCGCACCGCCGAAACCAAATACAGATGAGTAGCGTGGTATGAGCTTTGTTTCATGGAACAATCGTCTTTGTAAAGGCAGAGGTAAGTGTATTAATATTTACTTTTTTAACAGTAGTCTTTTTTACGACGAAAATACAGAATTCACAACATGAAATAAATTAAATATAGGCTACTATAATTAATTCTGCTTCCTCCATGATTGGAAACAAAGTGAGTTACTTTTATTGTGAAATTAAAGTAGGGTGTGTGAACATACATATATTAAAAATATATATATATATATATATATATATATATATATATATATATATATATATACACACACACACACCCACACAACAGAATTACTTGCGTACCGTGTAATTTATTTCTATTTCTACGTGCAACGTAATCAAGGATGTAGAGTTTGTTATCATTCTGCCGAGCGTGGCTGACTATCGCGGGACCGTTTACCCACTGTACCCCTCGAGAATTACGTAGAATTTTTTTAATCGACAGATTTCAATGTTTTATGTAATGCAAAAGTGGTTCCAGCTTTAGGAAAGCTCAAATAACGGATATATTTGATACCATAGAATGGCACACGTAAGATAAAATCTTCAATTTCTAAGTATTTTCGCCACTTTTTGTTGGTAAACATTGTTTGTATGTACAGTAAAATAGCGAAAGAACACGCCGAAAATGACTATCAGTACCAAACCTAACAATCCTAACCTAACTACGAAAAATTATAGCTGCTTTTGTGGAAAGTCGTTTTGGGTGCTATATTCACTTGTGTGAAGTCTTCGGGCTGTTCTGCTTCAGAGTAAAGTAACATGCTAAGGAAACAAACGTACTTTGCTTCACAATAACACATTTCCGAAAGCTAAAATCAACTGAAAACGTTCATAAACAAGAAAATCTTCATAAACAATGCAAGATATTTCATTTTCTTTTGGGGTACAGAGGGACAAGTGAACATTTGGTCTCACAGCAGAACATGGGCTGCTTTTTTCCTCTAAATAGACAAACAAAATTTATATCCCCTGAAAGAACGTACCTTCTACTTCCATTTCCCGGTGTTCCTTTTACGATTACTATTATATTATTGCGCGTAAAAAATGTTTTTCCTGCTACTAAAAGCAATGCATTTCTCCATTTGTTCGCGTCCATATTGTTTACGCGCTCAAGTGTTGTGCGATAAGTGAGACCCTTTGTTTCGCGGCATTCGAGTTGATTTGTCGCTCCGGATTCCACCCACAGACGCACAGTTTCTTTCATTATTTCAGACGAGGAATGCTTACAAGGTTAGGCCTGTTAGGTTGGGTTCCAATAGCATAAATACAATGAAAAATGTTTTTCCTGCTACTAAAAGCAATGCATTTCTCCATTCGTTCGTGTCCATATTGTTTACGCACAGTTTCTTTCATTATTTCTTCGAGGAATGCCTACAAGGTTAGGTTAGGCCTGTTAGGTTAGGTTTCATTAGCATAAATACAATGACTAATTATTATTTAGGCTAAGTGAACTAAACGTAGCTACCTAACAACATAGGCATTTTTTACTTTCGCTAGATTTGTGCAGGAATATGCCTTTTCCTTCGTTGCTACGATTTCAATACCGCCCAACCTGGACACGTTTTTCTGGTTTTTTTAAAGACAATTTTTTTTCCGCACCTTAAAACTTACTTTCCCCGATTACTAACTACAAAACGTTACCAAAAAAATATGAATCACATTCCTCCTAAGCAGCCCATATTCTGCAGTCTTACCGAACATTTCCAGCACGCACAAATAAAATAACGTGGAAGAATACTGGAAAGTGTTCCGTTGTGGACTGCTGCTGCTGCTAATGTCACTTGAAGTTGGTATGAATAATTATTACAGACCAAAATGCTTTCATTGTTAGGTTAGGCAGCTCAAATTTGAAGCATTAAAATTCTTCCGTAAATACTTTACAATGCCCGCAATGTAGGTGTGAAGGGGTATTACATTCCTAAATGCATTTGTTAGGTTAGGCAGGCCAGGTTTAGGGCTGTTGTGATAGCAATTCCATATGCTATTCTCATCACCTGTTGAAGAAGCTGTGGCCTAAATATACACCTTTTGCATTTACATTATACCTCCCCCCCCTAATTTTGCACAAAACTTACCCTATTCTTTGGAAAAGAAAATTTTCTATCTTTCGTGTGTATAGTGAAGAGGTGTAGAATACCTTGTACCATATAAGTTGTTACGTTCCCAGCCTCTATCTAAAAATATTCACGTTTCAACTAATTCATTCTGCGATATAGTTACAATGTGTAAATTGAGGGCAGCACCATTGTCATGCAGTTTTTTGAATTTTACACACTGGCTAGATGAGTAGGTAGCAACAGATATGCCTGCTTCGAGATATGTGCTGACATGTAACAAAAACCTTTTTTGCCCTTTTGTAGGCGTAAACCTGAGCTGCCTAACCTACTCATGTGTGCATCCTATTTATAGCAGGAATAAATATGTGAATAGTATAGGTAAGTCAAGTTTAGGTTATTTCACCTATTGGATGCATACGTCAGTAGGTTAGGCAGGTCAGGTTTATGCATACTGTATAAATGGCCCAAAAATATTTTTTGTTACATGTTCGCACATGTCTCCAAGCTGTTTTTCCCAACTCTATTTTTGATTACATTGCTTGCAAAAATATAATTGTCACATTCTTGCAAACTTATGCAATCAGACTTTGTTTTAAAATATGGATGGGATCTACAACATGCATGAAGTAAAATTGTAAATTATTTTTGAATCTCGATTCTTGGTACTTCAGCAATAATAAAATTAGCTGTTGATAACACAAAATGTACATGACACTCTTAATCAAAATTCTGTTTACATTTAAGTATACAATTATAGACAAAACAGACATTGTACTGGCTACCATAGCCCTCTGAAAGATACAGCATGCCATGTCTTGCAGTAGTGTCACAGTGCTGTGACTGGTTACATGTATATTATTACAGGGTATGACTGAAGATGACCGGACCCCTCTCAGATTTTCTTCATATTTGGCATACTTACTAATTGGGGCCTGCTAATGATGAATCTGAAGTTAAAATTTGTCGGAAACATCTAGAAATTGCAAAATATTTGCGAACCATTGATGCTAGCCCAACGAACCATTGACGTGTGGTTAGGTTAGGCAAACATAGTTAAAATTTCATGTCGTAGTAGTATCAGGAATATATATATATTTGCTTGTGCAACAAAAAATTTTGCGAAAATAGACTGTTTCCATTCCGAAAACTAACTCCTTATTTTCACTTATTTTGCAATTTCTAGACATTTCCGACAACTTTTAACTTCGGATTCGTGATTACGAAGCCTCAATTAGTGAGTATGCCAAATATGAAGAAAATCGGAGAAGGGTCCGGTCATCTTCAGTCGTTCCTATTACAGTGACCAACTGTGCCAGGTGATGAAGCTAATGCTTTTATTATTATTATTATTATTGAATCTGGTCTCATTATTCATTGTAATATGAAGAATGTTTGTTACGAGATACACACTAATTCATAAGAGATTGTGTTGTATTATTAGTTTCCATGCTGCTTGTTAGGTTAGGCAGTTATGTGCATGGGTTAAGTAAGCACCACTCTAAAAATTTGGAATGACCATAAATTTAGATATTTAGTCAGCTTTTCCAAAATTTTCACCATTATTCAAAACTTAATTTCTAATTTTATTTATTATTTACTTGCACCAGTCGTTAAGTTACTCAGTTAGGCTTATCACTTGTAAGCAGAGAATGCATGTTTTCCTTTCATTGTATCTGGCAGTACTGTTTTTAAATTTTGTGATCTACATTTTGAGAGCAAAAGTATGTTCTCTACTCATTTTTTTTCTCCAGTTTTTTGAGGATGGAGGTATGACTTATTTTCTGGTGAGGCTTGAGATGCCCTGCATACATAGGCATGTGGTTAAAATCAAACCAAATTGTTCCAAGGAAGTTCAGCAATCGAGGAGAGGAGAATATCAAAAAATTCAATCAGTTTTATTTGTTTTAAACAAATGTGCATGCATAGGTGCACCCAGGAATTTTTGTATGAGAGGGGTTGGGGGTTGTCAACCAAATAAAAATGTGAGTCTGCTAGTTAGGTGGACCTTCGTGGTACTGAATGGTTAATATGTAGTTATATAAACATCATAGCCAGGAACATGCCTCTTATAAAAAAATAATTAAAAAAATACACCTAATATATTTCTTATTCTCAAGCAACAATTTTAGTGCTGGATGAATTGAAAGTCCATCAAAAGTGTGCTACGATTGATAAATGCTGCTGTGCCATTCCAGACAATTGAATCCTATTATTTTAAAATGCTACAAGGATGAATAATTTTCCATTATTAAATTGTGGGGGAAAAGTAATTTGCTGTAATGGTAATAATGGTCCCACGGTTGGGGGGGAATGAATTGCATTGTTATGGGGGAAATGAAACATTAACTCCAACCTTGCATGTGGGGTAGGTTCCACCACTACCCTTTTTATACTCTACATTAATTCCACTATCAGTCACCCATCAAAATAATCCTGTCAGTTCATTACTGACTGTTGACTGTTGCATGTAATGGTTATGTTCGGGCTGGGGTAGAATATACCCAATGTCCAAGGTTGCATTATTGTTTCTGCAGTTTGTCTTCTATGCACTACCGAGAATTTCACATGTTAATTCATAAGTAATTTATTTGAGTACTCATCCACATTAGGAATCCAATTTAAATAGAAATAAATTACTACTGATTTAATTCATAAAATTTCTTCTTTTAGGATCTGTTCACCAACACTGGCCAAATGCTAGAGCAAGAGGTGTCTAATATAGCAGAAGTGGCATGTGCGGGTCAAACTCAGAAACAACAAACAAAACAAGTAAGGTATAATGATGTAATGGAAACTGGAATAATTTGCATTTTTTTACTCTCAAAAGTCATGAAAAGCAATACACTGATTCAGATTAACATATTTACACTGCAGTTACAGAAACCTAACTACGAATTAGATATTTGCTGGGCTTGTGGTTGTGCTAGTTTTAAAGTGTAATCTACCATCACATTCTCCTTGATTTACAGTGAGAACATTGGCATCAGCAAGATATAGATATCTGCCATTGCTCCCATCAGCCATTGTTCCTCCCACCAGACAGCTTGCTAAAGGCATATATAGCAAGAAAACTTGGTGAAACTTTTTCCCCTCCATATGGCAAGCATAAAAATTCATTAAAAAAAAAAAACATTTTCACAAACACCCCTCCACCCTAGTTGTCTCACTGTCACCATGTTAAACTACATGAGCATCCCCAAACTAACCCCAAGGCTCTATCAAACATCCCCATCTAACATTTTCCACTTCAAACTCAGAATCCAGAGACAATGAAATGCAAATTTATTTTCCAAATCAGCCTTGCAAATGTTGGTTAAATTACATAGCAGACATATATTCCTGTTTGTACTTTTGTGTGACTTTCGCACAGCATAAGAAAGTGTTCATTGCGGTTTGAAGTGTTTTTTTTTGTTTAGGTTCACTTTATGCACAGATAAGCTAATCGGGTCTAGACCTACAGTTTAGTGGAAACCAAACTGCTAGGTGCCTCCACCGGAAACCTGGGACCCCTTAATTACAAGGCAACGACGTTACCACTATGCCAGTAGGGAGGCAATAAAGTGTTTGTGTTATCATTTTTTATGTGAGATGCAGAATTTTTTCCAAGAATGGTTTTGGTTCTTTGTGAGAAATTGTACAAACATGCAGAGCTCATAATTAATTTATTTTCTCCCTTTCCAAAATTGAGCCTATTGTATTCTTAAATCACAGACATTAGAAAAAGAAGTCTCATTTTGGCACATCTATCCCTTCCCTTAGATGTGGCATAGTGAGTTTGAGATGCTTGACTGAAGGAATTGCTGTAAAAGTTTTGATATAAATGTATAGAATAACTGTCATTCCATGTTTGTTTTATAATCTCATAGAGTTGGACGTGGTCGGAAAAACTGGCTTTTTGGGGGAAAAAAACAAGTTTTTTTTCCGTAGCTATTTTTGGTTGAGCTTTTTCACAAAAGTGGCTCAAATCAATGAAAATGCAGGAGTTGGCAATACTTTTCCTGTTGCATGGTTTTCGTATATCTCCCTACTGTAAAATAGGCACTCATTTCTAAATATAAAATACAATTTACAATATGAAATTTGTAGCTAGATATAAACAATGTTTTCAAAAAAGCTGGCTTTTTTTGAATGGGCTGCTCTTTCAGAATGTAATCTTCATATTTCGGTAGGCTTATTAAATATATCTATGTAGTATAAAAATATTCACATAACTAGAGTAGTTTTGTGTGTGTTTTTAATGTAACCTAATAGTATGATATGATTTTCAATGCTTGAGTTTGTTATAGGATAATTTATATGAAGCAAAAAATAATATACTCCTCTATCTTTTGAGAATCTTGTATGAAATCTCTTTACATTAAAGTTTGTGTTTGGTAAAATACATTTGTATTCTGGCTTTCCAGAACATAATGTATAATTTGGTTAAATGGCGGCTAAACCTTGACACGGAGCAACTAGTGATATAATTTTGCTACTTGTTGCAGTGGTTCTTACCTTTGAGATCACAGTCTACTAAATTTATTTCTTAAAAGTCGATGCCCTGATCCCAAGAATTTCATTCATAAATACAATATATGTGCCCACTGAGATTGGCCAATATATGTCTCTTGGCTGCTGCTGCATCATGTAAAATTTTTGTAGCTAGTTGTAAAATATGTGAGTACAAACCTGTAAACTCCTAATAATAACTTCAAGTGAAATAGGTTAGCTGCAATTGGTAAAAAGCCAAAATTTCTGTTGTTTTTTCTTTAAAAAAAAGGCCTGCTTTTTATCGAAAAAAGAAACAGTTCATTCAAAAAGCTAGATTTTTTGCAACTCGATCATCTCACAAGAAAACTTGGCATGTTATGCAGTAGCTTGTTGCACAGCCCAGAATGCCAAAATTTCATCTTCAAACATTGGTCAAATCACAATTTCCCGATAACTTATTGATCACTTTTCACATTGTTGCAACGTTTTTATTTTCAAATTAAATGTCTTCCAAATTTGTGCAATATTCCGGATTGTTGATTGATTGAATTGGCTTATTTTACTTTGTATTTCTGCCACTTTTGACTAATCGCAAAGATGGGGATGCTGAAATTGATGAATGGACACTCACAAATACCTATGCCAGGCTTCGGTCCGGGACCCTTGGCATCATAGCATGTTGTGATAACTACTCCACTCCATCATGGAGGCAGCTGGAGTATTCTTTCTGAGATGAAGTTGGTCTTTTTTGTTGATGAAAGGCATCTTTGTTTAGAAGCCCTAGTGTGGCATAGGTATTCTTTTGCAGATATTATCACACACAATATTATTTAGAAATAAAATTGAAGTTAAGAATATTTGGTATATGGGAGCTAGAAGTTAAAAAAATCTGGGTTGTTGTTATTTTACTGATGCAAAATATTTTTCTTTAAATGAAAGTTCTGACTAGAATGTTAATTCCGAATTGATGTTACACATGACCGTATTTTCTATACAGGAAGGAACTGAATGTTATTCCACTCCAACATGAGGGTATATTGCAGAACCTGCAATGGAATTCTTCTGAACTACAGAAAAAAGTGTATTTAAACAACAAAAATAAAAATAAAGGATATATTTTATGAAAAAATGTTTTTTTTTTCATAATAACCATAACCACATAATGTATGTGTAATTTTTGAACTTCAATGCTGACGTGAATTGCTTGGTTGGTTGGTTGATTTGGTGTTTTAAGTTCACTTTATGCACAGTAAGTCTAATTGGGACTTGACCTACAGTTTAAAGTAGGATGTGAACCACTATGTGCCTCCACCAGATATCAAACTTGGGATCCTTGATTACAAGGCAATGACGTTACCACTGTGCCATCGGGGAAGCCCTTGGACATGAATTGTGCCTGAGCACTCGCTGGCATCATAACTGTATCAAAGTATTTTTATTTATATTTGTTTGGTTGTTATTGTTGCTTTAAACACACTATACACAGATATGTACCTCCACTGTGTATCGAACTAGACACCCCTTGATTACAAGGCTCTCATTTATATTTCTTACAGTGTAGGCTCAAACCGGCCAAACATCATAACAATTGTCTGGCGTTTTCTCATTTTTGTAATGTTACTGCACAAAAATTCCTGAAGTTTAGCTTTTATCCATTTTGCATTTCTCTTGTGAACAGGTAGTTTTTCCCAGTTTTTAAAATTTTTTTACTGGTTCATTAACTGAATCTCTTTTCATGGTCAATGTGTGTCTCCATTCTCCAGTTATGTAAGTATAAGAGACATTGTCTTCCAATTCAGGTTACTTTAGGACCCTTTGCATGATCTCCAGAGGTATTTCAAGTTTATAGAATAATACATAATACTTGACAATTAATATTATTAGAATGCAGACTTGTCAAGAATTTCAAGTAGGTACGTACAAGGTTTTCATAAACTACAAACATGCAAGTGTTCTATTTAATTATTTTATTTGAGATGAAAGGCTGAAGTCACGTCTTAATTCTTTTGTTATTAACAGGAATATTACAAAACAGAGCAATATGTTACACCAGAATATACCAGAATTTAAACATGGTAATTTTTAGTATATGGAAGTTATATACTTTAAAACCACATACTCAATTTGTAACATTTGAAATCTAATTTGGAATATTCCTGTGTAATACTGATAGTTTGACCACTGTGTAGGTTGAAAAACCATGAAAGTTGAACATTATCCCTGAGAAATGCAGACAGAATCGAATTATCAGATGACCATGATTCTGCAAAATGTTTTACATCCTGCCAGCCTCTCATCAATTGGTAAAGGGGATGGATAGCGACTGAAGCATGATGCTGATAACATCACTCAAATCCAATCTTCTTCATGACATGGTGTTACAAACCAGGGAGAGTTTTATTATAGCATGTAAAACACTATTTTATACAAATTTGATGTTATTTTAGAATTTAGTGATTTAGTTGTCAATATTTCATTTTCATTTGAGTTTCTTTTTTTTTTTAGCTCTATCTGTTAATTGATTTAATGAATTAATATCCAGTACTTTTATGCAGTTTTTCTCCCCTTATATTAATTGCTACAATTAAGATATGTGGTCAATTTATGAGAGGTAAAATAAATACATTTAGATATCTTGCCTAAACCTAGTTTTCTAAGTAAAATCCTGTGAATTGTATTTTCAGGAAATGATTTACAAGCTAATATTGTAATAATTTTTGAAGGGGCTTAACCCCAATAACCCCCCCTCAAATATGCCATCCATGAATACATGCAATATAACCACAATGTAAAATACCATTGCAGTAATGTAACTGACATATTATGCAACCTAATGGAAATGTCTCTGTAATGTCGGTAATGTTACATTTACATGTTTCTGTAACATTATCAATGTTGTGTTATGTTCGCGGACATTTCCACATTACTGAAACTTACCCGAAACATTTTTGTAATGTTCTGCAACATTGCCGCAATGTTACAATGTTTCACGACTTATGTGTTGCTAACGTATCTGAAACCATGTTGTGATGTATGGGTAAGAGAACTCACTATGAAATTGTTAGATTTTGGGGAGAGGAGGATATTTACTCGTACCCCCTTCTCCGACTACTGAGAAGCACTAGAACAACACCTCTATACTCTTCAACTATTCTCACAATATTAACTAATTTGTAATACAAAAACCCTTTAAGTAGCCTAAGCGCGAACCGCATCTGAAACAGTAAACCAATCAGAAGACACCACAGTAACCCACAGGTGTCTGTCAAGTAAACCGGAAGTGGACCGGAAGTAGACCGGAAGTAGACCGGAAGTAACTTAGCACTTATTTTTAACTTAGCACTTCGCTTTAATTATTGAAAAATAAAATTTTAGCAAAAGTTATAGAGGGATTTTCGAAAATTAGCAATTTTGCACTATGAAAATTGGAATTTGAGCTTTGACTTTTTTTTTTGCGCTTGTATTGTGTCATTTTTGTAACAGTCAAAGTTTGATTTTGAGTATATTACTGTATAGGTGTACACAATAAAAGTAAACCAAAATTTCGGGGGTGGCCCAAAACATAGCGTTCTCCCTACTCAATGACGAAATCTGGCATGTCGAACTGTATGTTGTTAAACTGCGTCGTCACGTCGAATTCCATGTGACTCCCCGACGCTAACTTCTGCACGCACTGGTAACCGTGAAAGTGAATCGGTACCTGTGGACTTTTCAAGATCTCCGCTTTGTACTTGAGGTCGTAGTTCGTCTCGTATTCGACCACCGGCATTCTCAACTCCATGCTCCGGATGATGCACTTGGCTGCTTCGGGTAATGTGTTGGGCAGCGGCGTGGTGCCGTCCGGACCCAAAGTAGCGTATCGCATCAGTGCGTCGTTGTCGTTAGCCGCTCTTCGAAACGTGACTCGCAATCCTTCCTTCCACATGATCTCCTTGTAGTCCGAGAAGAATCCCGGAAGCAGACGCATGGGAAAGAGCACCGTGTGACTTTTCGTCGATATTTTGGTCCCCGCTTCGAATCCTCCCGCCTGATAGTATGCTGCGTCCGTTTTGGATAATTTCAATGTTCCCACTGCCGTCGACGTGATGCCGGGATAATGGATTCTGTCGATGACGGTGTTGTGTTTCCTCACCTCCACCTGCGAGAACAGGTGAGGCACGAAGTTGTCCACGAGTATCAAATTTGCTGCTCCTGCGGGGAACGCGTCTCCGCTATCTTTCTTCACCACGTCGAATTGAAGGTAAAGGTCCGCTCTGTGAGGATGAACGAACCCGTCGCCTACGTCCACGTCGTATTCGATCTCCCTGTTCGCTTCGTTGAGATTGGCGAACGTGCGACGGTTGGGAGGGAAAGATTGCAATTCGTAACTTTCGATTTGCTCCATTTTCACTATGTGTGTTATTTATTATACGTTGATCTCCAGGACGGCAGTGGTCGTTGCACCTGCGAAATCCACAACGTCTCCTTTCTCGTTCGTCACCACCAACTCTATGTTGTCTATGCGGTTGCGACATACTGGAAAATAGATCGGCGAAGAGGGCGTGTAGATGATCGGTTCCATGAATTCGGAACTTGGTTTGAAAGTGGCTATGATTCCCGTCTGCTTGTGACTTCCCACCAATCCGTCCGAGGATTTCGTGATCATGCCTTCCGCTACGTTACAGTGAACGTTCAGAGTCTCTATGGCCAAGAATTTTGGAATGTTGACGGCTACGTGTTTGATGCCAGCTTCGAGTTTTTGTCGTTCTCCGTCGCCGACAGGATTTCCACTCTGTGCGTGACCGAATTTTGAGAAAGGTACGTGCCTTTGGGTAATTGAGCTTGCAAAGTAGAAAGATTGTATTGGCCTGGCGTGACGACGATATGTTCGCTTCCGACGCTAATTTTGTTGTTGTGCTGCGTGACGTTAGGTATGAGGTACATGCTATAGAAAGCACGCAGAGCTACGGATTTAGGATAGACGATGTCGTCGTGCAGCGTGAGTTTCAAGATCGAAGATTCGCTCGTGAGATGGAACACGCCCATCTTGTTTAAGATTCCACAATGCTTTCTGGAAATCTTCGATCCTAGGGTTATTTATTTTAGAGAGAAACGCGAGCATGGAGAGACAGAGATGACCGCAGTTCTCGTCTCCGAAATTTTGAATGCGTTCGTCGTTGTAGTATATAGAGGTTTTGTTCGTTTTCAGATAATGAATTAAATTTGTAGGTGGAACACATCCGAAAGAATCGAAAACGATTGCTTTATTGTTGTTTTTGTGGTAACATATCCAATGCGTGCCTGGATTTTCTTGACTGTCCAAGTTGACTACTCCACATTCTCTTCTTTTAACGGTTGAAGGTAACGAGTCGGACATGAAAACTCCTCTGAAGTTTTTGATTCGTAACGGTTTGATCAGAGATTCAATGTCTCGGTTGGTGAGTGCTGTTTCTTTTTTTTAAACTTTTTCATCACCCCCTTCCCCCCTTTCTTCTCCATGGCCAGGTTGTGACGTTTCTGTTCTTCCAACTCGGCCTTGTTCTTCTTCGAGTCGATGACGGTTTTCGCGATGGCGGCGCTTCCGCCGGCCAAACTTCCAACGGCCCCCAATGCTGCCAGGATGGCCGGGATGCTGAATATGAAACCTCCGATCTTTTGCTGTTTCCACGAACGCTGCAAGCGTCTCAATTGAGGTGTGCTGAGAAGCAATTTCATTCCGTGTCCTTTGGTCAAGCAAGAACGTTTCTTCTCGCGTTGTTTCTTGGTGAGTAAGCCATCCAGGGCACCTAGATTTTTTAGATTGGAGTATGGTATCTGGTACACGACACCCTTGGGCTTCATGTTGATGCTCTATATCTTATTTTTTTCACTGTATGTTATTTATATATATATAAATGTTCTGAGATTTTTTTGTTTCCCTCTCGTGTAATTTTTTTTACAGTATGTTATTTATATATATGTTCTGAGATTTTTTTTGTTTCCCTCTCTCGTGTAACTTTTTTTCAAGGTATGTTATTTTATATATACTCCGCACAGCCGTTACACAAATTCTATTACGTGCTTTGTTTTCAGACCAAGAAGTTCATTTGTCCCCTTGTACACGATTTGAGTTTTGTTCTCGATTAAAATAGATAGCTTCTCTTCGGATAACATGTTAGCGTATCGATCTGGTAAAAATAGACTGTATTGTCCGTTGAGCAACAGACGTACCTTGGGACCATACTGGGTAGAAACGATTGAAGCGGAAGTTATCGTGTAAGGTTTGCTGACTTCCAATTCCTGAATTTTTACATATTTGACTGACAAATTTAGCATTTGTTTTAATGCTTGGAGGTCACTCATTTTTTTTTCACTCATATCGAAGGAGAAATTTCAGTGTTAGAGAAATTTAATTTTTTTTCACAATGTGTGTTATTTATATACCGAAGATTATTTTTTTTCACGATGTGTGTTATTTATATATCAAGTTTTGACACGTATATATATTATTATTTTTTGTCTGTGTTAGAGGAAGAAAGTCCGTGCTTCGGAAAACGCGATGATGTGCGTGATGATTTCTTCGGTCTCCTGTTTAGACTTGCGCCAATCATCCGTGTATCGTCTTCTCCCCTGCCTCGCCTCGTGCAATTCATCCAACCTATCGTTTAATTTTTCCCCTGCGGCCGAAAGAAGAGTGTCGAGATCACCGCACATCATGCCACTGATCTCCCGAAGACGGTCCTTGACAGCCATTTCACAAGGGATGCGAAATTCCGGCGTCATTTTTGCTATGATCAAAAGTTTCCCTACATCCTCACAATCTCCGTTTACTGCGTGTTTGAATATTTTACATAGCAGTTCGTGCGGTAAGTCGGTTATGCAAGACATGTTGTTTTTTTTACTGTATGTTATTTATTTATACACCCCACCCAAATTTCTGTTTCGTGTTCATGGCGATGGTGGTGCCCAGTGCTGCAACTCTTTCACCCAACGATGCGTCTCTGCTCACGAATCTTTCGAAAGCTGCGTGCTCTAACTTTCTGTCTGCTTCGTGACGTGCGTCCAGATCCGTTCGAGTGGTGTTGTAAGCGATGTCGTGATCTTTGCATGCAGCGTCCAACGGATTCACACCCTTGTCTCCTCTCTCCAATCTTTTCTCGAGTTTGGTACCCGGTCCGCAGTACTGGTAGCCAGGTAAATGCATCTCGAAAGGTAACTTGTTGATGATGTCGTTCACGAGTCCCTTCCCTTCGGCCACGTTCCAGAATCTCGGAGGCAGCGTGTTGATAATTTTGATCAGGTAACCTATGCCCTTGTCGTCGTTCACGATGAAGTTGGAAAGTTTCGTGCTGATCATGTCCACGATGCCAACCTTCTCGTTGTGGAAATTACGATTGCCTGCATTCTCTTCGCCGGCTATCACCAACAATCGGTCCACGAGCTTCCTCACGTCGTCCACCCAAACGAATTCTTTGGGTAACGTGTTGTAGCGTTTGACGCCGATTCCGCTCTTCACCTTGTTCCAAATAGGTTTGATGAGATTCCTGTACTTCTCGCCGCTACTCGATTTCACCCTATTCTGCGAGGCATCGTTGTTCTGGTACATGGCATCCGTCATGATCAGAATTTCCCTGTAACTCTGGTAATCTTCGTCGGTGTAATCTTTCGGCTGCTTTTTGGCAACGAGTTCCCACAGTCCCACCGTACCCGGATACCTGGTCCAACTATCATTCTCGGCTAAATTAACTTTAATGTCGTTGCCTTCGAAGGTGACTTTCGATTTCCCAATCTTCCACACCACACCGCCTTCGTTGCTCTCCATGCTCGTATACAATCCGAACACTTCATCCTTGTCGAATTTCCCCGTGCTCAGGTAGTCTCGTGCCAAAGGCCCCAACTCGATCTTATCCGAAGACGTGCTACCTATGGCTTGACGTCGTGGTACGTCCTTCAGTTCGAACGGCGTCGAAGGAATGCTCGAAATGGGCGTGGGTACAGCGTAACTTTTAGCTGCAAGTGGTACGAGTTCGTTGATCAAATTTTTATTTTGTTCCGTGACACTTTTAATTTCTTTACCTAGACCGCTGATGGCGTCGATCACAGGTTTATCTTGACGTTTCTTCTCTTCGTAGGATCCGCGATTCTCGGATTTCCAACTTTTGAAGCGTTTCACGAGGTATTCCCGCAACTTGAGATTTTCGTCTTCTTGAAATTGACGTTTTGACATATATACGTTGAAACGCTTCTGAAACGTCGAATTATCAGCCTATACGTTAGGTTCTCGTAGTTTTCTTGCTGTCACCCGCTTGAGACTATCCACTTTTTCTAACACTCACTTTTTGTTGTAATGGTTATTTTATATATGCTTGTCAGACGTTTGAAAAAAAAGAACGTTTTTTCAAATTTTATTTTTTAGATTCTCACGACCTTTGATTTTTTTTTGGATTTTTTTCTTCTTGTTGCAAATCTGAAATTGTCCTCTTGTTAGCCTTTGAGACGTCTAGATAAACGTTTATTTTATTCCTATATTTTCCATGGTTTGCTTTTCGAGTCATGTCGATGGTCATGAATCCGAAATCGTCACTGTTCCAACAGTGGGAGCAGAATTTAGAAAATAGATTGTAATTCATGTCAGCCCCTACGTAATCATCATGTGCGTGTATTAAATTGGTGTGGTCTTGTCGAAACAAACATATGAAATTAGCATTATCGCGTAGCAGTTGTTTCGGAACCTTGGAAAAAGTTTGTGCCAGGTAGAAATAATCTTATCCTTTGTGACGTCCTCGACTGAAAAAATTACGAATCTCGTTTTGATTTTCCAAGATCATGTCGTCGAACACCACAACGGAATTCTCGAGACAATCGTCCAGTGGAATGATTTCAGATGCGAAAGTTGCAATGACTAGTCCCTCGTACAGTTTCATAAGTTGCTGGTATTTCGCTTGTTCGAGACTTTTCGAAAATACGCAGAGGTGTCTGTTTTCCCAGTCTAACCAATTGGGTGCGAGGATAAAATTATCAATGAGCAGTGTCGTCTTTCCGCACCCCGAAGGTCCTACGATCAGACATCGTATGCTGTCGGGGAGCAATTCGCCGTTTCTTTTCTTCGTTCGATTTTCCGAATCAGGTAGACGTTTCACGACATTCCACGTACTCATAGAATCACTTCGTTTGAATCGATCCATCTCGTTCCCGGAAGTCCCAGCCATTTCACCAAAAGTTTGTCGCCTCTCTTACGCAAAACTTTTTCGTTAAGGTACGTGTCGGGGTATTTAGTTTTAGAGAGTTCCTCCTCGTAGAAGCGCCCCAATAAAATGTCACCGCCACTGTCCTTTATTATATACGTGTGACGGTTCCCGGGTAAAACTCGAACCACGGTAAAAAGTTCCGTGCTCCAGTTTCGTATGAAACCCTTGTCGAACGTTCGCTTCAATTTACTGACCCTCACCTGGTCTCCAATTTTGTATTTAGGTCTTTTTGTCGTGGGTGTGTACTTTGGACAGTAAACGCTAGAAATTAAACGTTGCTCGTCAGACTTGGTAACGTCAGCTGGCTTCATGCCTATCGTTCTGTGCACCGTGTGATTATAGTCGTTAACGAGTTCCGGAAGAATGGTGACCCACTTGTAGCTTCCCTGAAGCGTGAAGCGTGACCACATGCGCGATTTCAGAGTGCGATTGAATCTTTCCACGATGCTGGCTTTGACGTCACTGAAGGTCGAGTAATGTTGAACGTCGTGTTTCCGATTAAACTTTTGGAATACGGCATTGTAAAATTCCTTCCCCTTGTCCGTGTCCAGAAACCGAGGTCGTCTGCCGCCGCTTTCGCGAAAAATTGTCTTGAATGCTTCCGTGACGCACGTTCCTGTTTTCACCTTCAAAGGCAGAGCCCATGCGAATTTCAAAAATGTCTCTATGACGGTGAGGAGGTACTTGTTGCCCTTGTTCAATTTATGTACGTTTTTTAACTTGCCGCTACTCATCTCGACGAGGTCACTTTCCCAGAGGTCGTCGATGCCCTTGGTTACCACCGCTAAACGTTCGTAGTTGCGGCGTGCAGGTTTATGCAATTCTTGGACGATGGCTTGCCTATACATTTTTAGAGATTACGTTTGAAGAGAAGCACCAGCGTGATGGGATTCAAAGAGGGTGGCACCTCGCTCGTGTTTTGAATGATCAGCTTATCGCCGGCACTCACGTCGAAAACGGAAAGATCTTCGTCTTCGTGTATTTCTTATATGTTGCGCGTTTCGTTCCAACGTTTCAGAGGAATGTTTCCTGCTTTCTGGACACCACGATTCGATATCAAAGTCATGGTGGGAACGCTAGCTTTTCTGCCGTGAGACCAGTACGAAAATTCGTTTACCTGAATCGTGCCATCGAGGAGAAACTTGTAGTACGGATGATTAGGATGCAACATGTACAGTTTGTTACCTTCGACGAACGTGGAGATTCTCTGTTGATTGGGTACGCTGTTGATTTCGATGGCTTGCAGAGAATGCAGTTTAGCGAATTTAGTATCGACGCTAACGAGGTTGCTGTGAAGCTGAGCCAGTGTGTTTTGTACAGGCAACAAATGTTCGACTATGGTATCCGTTACGGCAGAAAATGACGGTTTGATTTTCACTTCCACGTTCAACTGCTTGTAGTTTTCGTTCAGTTCTTGCAACTTGGCACCAAAAGAGGCCAGCGTCGATTCCTGCGTGGATTCCAGCACTCCAACTTGATCTCTGATGTTGACGACAATGTTCTGAAGTAGTGTAATTGGCCCTATAACCAGGACCACTTATAAGTGTAGAAAAGAAGAGGTTATTTGATTGAACAATCCGATTTGCCTACACTTAAAACAATGCCAAGAGGGGCTTATACCTCAATTCTTCAAGTGTGATATGCTCTTAATTTTAAGAATTCTGAATTCTAGTGTAGAAAAGAAGAAGCCTCAACAGACAGATTTGCCTACACTTAAAACTATGCCAAGTTCCCATATGATCTTATTGTTTACAGTGTGTTTTTCTGTCAAAATCCCAGGATTCTTGAATTCTAGTGTAGAAAAGATGGGCCCTTCCTCAGATTGATTCCGCCATGTGTACAAAGGCTGAATTTCTCAGTTTGTTGTCTATAAGCTTGTCAAAAATATGGTCCTTTTGATATTGTATTGGCTATACTTGAAATTAAGCGAAAAATATTTATATTTTCATGCAAGCAAAACTTCCCGATCAATACAATAGGACAAGAGCGGGCATGCATAATTAATTGCTTGCATGTTCTTTCTAATCTTTTGATCAGTCCCATGTCTCGGCCAGCAATAAATCATGCATGCCTGACAGATTTTGTATGCTTGCATGCATGAGATAAAATCTACACTGTGCTCTTTCAGGGAAAATTGCCATGCCAGCAGATATAATCTCCAATTTACTGGAAGAGCACAGAACTTCACTCTTGCATGTCCGAGCCAATTCAAGTTTTGCCTTCTTCTGTTAATATATACCCGAGAGAGACTAACAAGAATATTTATTTCACATTTTCAAAGTGACACTTTGAATTGTATTTGGCAGAGGTGCTGTAGACATAATTCCATGGCCTATAATCAAAAGGCCCCCAGGTTTCAAACCTGGCAGAGTGCATAGGTCTCCCTGACGGCAAAGTGTTGGTATTATTGTTTTGTAATCATGGGGGTTCTGTGTTTGAATCGGCCCTCTAGAATTGCTCTGTGACTCTCTCATTTCTTACATCATAAACATATGATTTTTCACCTATAAGAATAACACTACATATGGTGTCATCGGGGAGTGTATCGTGGAATTCACAGATAATTTTAATGTTTGTCCTGTCATTAACCACAACTTGTTTCCTTTTTGAAGTGTTGATGACAAACATGGGTCTCTGTGGTTTGAATTCATCTGGTGTGTAATACATGTCAGTACTGCCAGTAGTGACCCTTTTGTATGCTGTTAATGCTTCATATAATTTAAGGAAATCATCCTTGGACATGTCTAAATTATAATTTTCTCTATGAAACACCTCATTTCTGCCATTTTTAAGATATATGTTCTTGATGTTGCAGCTATCAAATTTACTTGAATTTTTTTCCTGATTATTGTGTCTTCCAGTCTGAAACAGTACCACCACAAAATCCGGCATGACGTATTGTATACTGGAGAATGAAGTTGTAGCATCAAACTGATAATAAGTACCAGCGGCAGGCTTCTGTACACATTGATATGTATAAAATTGTAAAGGTACTTGTGGATTTTTTATTATATCTGCTTTGTATTTAAGAGCATAACCGGCTTCATATGCAACAACTGGGATTCTTAGCTCCATAGTCTGAATAAGGCACTTGCCCTCATCAGGTAGGGTATTAAGCAGAGCTGCCCCGGTAGGGTTTATTGCACTGTACCTCATCAAAGCATTATTATCATTGGCAGCTCTTCTAAATGTGATTCTTAAACCACACTTCCACATAATATCTTCGTAATCTGAGAAGAATCCTGGCAACAGGCGCATAGGGAACAGCACTGTGTGGCTCTTGGATATAATTTTATCACCAGCCTCAATTCCACCTATTTTGTAGTAAGAAGCCTCGGTTTTGGATAATTTTAGTGTGGCCAAAACTGTGGAGGTAATGCCGGGATAATCCACTCTGTTTATAACAACGCCATGTTTTCTGATCTCAATTTCAGAGAACAGATGCGGCACAAAATTGTCCACCAATCTTATATTTGAATTTGCCGGATAATCTGTTCCATCGAGCTTTACAACATCAAATTTGATGTATATATCTGCTGTGTGGGGGTGTATAAAGCCATCCCCTACATCAAGATCAACCTCAATCTCTGTGTTGGGTTGATTTAAATTTGCAAATGTCCTCCTGTTTGGGGGGAATGATTGTAGCTCATAACTCTCAATATTTTCCATTTTTGTGTATGTATTTTTATTTAAATATTAATCTCTATGATAGCAGTTGTTGTGGCTCCAGCAAAATCAACTAATTCTTCTTTTTCATTAGTGACCATCAATTCAATGTTATCTATTCTATTATGGCACACAGGAAAATATAATGTTGGGGATGGAGTGTAGATGATGGGCTCCATAAATTCAGAATTAGGTTTGAATGTTTGAATGATCCCAGTTTGTTTGTGAGTGCCTATGCCATTTGATTTGGTGATCATACCCTCGGCCACATTACAGTGAATATTCAGAGTCTCTGTGGCTAAGAATTTAGGTATATTAATAGCAGTGTGTTTGATGGCCGCTTCAAGTTTTGTGTTGTTCTCAAAGCCTAACAGCTCTCCTATAGTACCCAGATCCACTGTTTCTGTAGCAGATACAATCTCCACTCTGTGAGTGACAGAATTTTGAGTTAATACTATACCTCTGGGTAATTGAGCATTTAGAGTGGACAGATTATATTGCCCTGGAGTGATGACAATGTTTTGATGCCCAACTGCAATTTTGTTGTTGTGGTGTGTAATATTAGGGATCAAGTACATGCCGTAAAATGCTCTGAGAGCTATTGTTTTGGAATATACTATGTCATCATGTAATTTGAGTTTCAATATTGAATTTTGGCTGGTGAGATGGAATACCCCCATAATGTTTCAGATGCCACAGGGCCTTTTGAAAATTTTCAATTGATGGTTTATTTATTTGAGACATATATCTAAGAACAGATAAACACAAATGTCCACAATTAACATCTTTGAAGTTTTGAACACGGGCATTATTGTAATAAAGATTAGATGATTTTAGATATTTTATTAAATTTTCAGGTGGAACACCTCCAAATGAATCAAACACAAATGCCTCATTGTTTAAATATTTAAGATAACAGATCCAGTGAGTGCCCTGATTTTTGTACTTATCCAAATTAACAATGCCACATTCTTTGTTGAGTGGTTGTTCTGGTAAAGAATCAGACATGTACACACCTCTAAAATTTTTGATGCCCAGTGGCTTGACTAAAGCTTCAATATCTTGGTTTGTAAGCGGCTCTTGTTTTTATTAAACTTATTCATGGCTCTCTTAACACCTTTGCCTTGTTTCTCCATGGCCAGGTTATGGCGCTTCAATTCATCTAATTCTGCCTTATTCTTCTTGGCATCTATTACTGTTTTTGCTATGGCAGCTGATCCCCCAGCCAAGCTCCCAACAGCCCCAAATGCTGCTAAGATGGCCGGGATAGTAAATATGAAACCCCCCACATGTGATTTTTTTCTAGATTGTTGTATTTTTTTTTAATTGGGGGGTACTAAGCAACAATTTCATACCATGGCCCTTGGCAATACAAGAGCTTTTTTTCTTGCGCTGCTTTTTGGTTAAAAGACTGTCAATAGTTTTAAGAGATTTAATCCTGCATAAGGTATTTGATACATAACACCCTTGGCCTTCGTTCTAGGTTTATTATATACATATATTCACAGCCCCCACCCCAGTTTTTGTTTGGTGTTCATAGCTATGGTGGTTCCCAATGCTGCTATTCTCTCACTCAAAGAAGCATCTTTGCTTACAAATCTACCAAATGCAGCCTCTTTTAATTTCTTGTCTGCAACATGTCTCTTGTCAAGATCAGAATGTGTGTTGTATGCTATGTCATGGTCTCTACTAGCAGCATCTAGGGGATTAACACCAGGATCACCTCTGTTTAATCTATGGTCCAATTTTGTGCCTGGACCACAATACTGATAGCCTGGAATGTGTAGTTCAAATGGCAGCTTGTTTATAATGTCATTAACAAGCCCCCGACCCTCAGAAATATTCCAAAATTTAGGTGGTAGAGTATTAATAATTTTTATAAGATATTCAATCCCCTTAGTGTCATTCACTATAAAATTAGACAATTTTGTGCTTATCATGTCCATAATTCTAACTTTTTCATTGTAAAAATTGTGGTTGCCAGCATTTTCCTCCCCAGCTATCACCAATAACCTATCTACAAGTTTCCTGACATCATCAACCCAGACAAATTCTTTAGACAGGGTGTTGTATTGTTTGATTCCACTACCTGTCTTCATTTGTGACCATATGGGCTTGATTAAGTTGTTGTATTTTGCTCCACTGCTAGACTTTACTCTTTTTTGTGTGGGATCATTGTTCTGGTATAGAGCATCTGATTTTATTAATATTTCTTTGTAATGTTCATAATCTTGATCTGTATAGCTGCCAGTCCTTTTCCTAGTCATCAGTTCCCACAACCCAGGTGTTCCAGCATATTTAACAAAAGCACCTTTTTCTCCAAGATGAGATTCTGAATATACAATGAGATCATCTCCCATAAATGTTACTCTGAAATTGCCAATTCTATGTATGATGCTTCCATCATGCTCTGTGTCAGCATATAAGCCAAAGACCTCATCTTTGTTGTCTTTAGGTGTGCTTAAATATTTTTGAGCAAGAAGACCCAATTCAATAGGATCCTGAGTAGCTTCAATTCTTCGAGGAGCAATAGGACTAGGTGTATGAATACTGGAAAGTGGGGTGATTGGATAATCTAATATGTTCCTAGCAGCTACAGGTACAAGCTCTGTGATCAAATTTTGATTTTGATCTGTAACAGTTTTGATATTTTTACCTAATTCACTAATAGCATCAATAATAGGCTGTTCTGTTTGTTTGTGTTGTTCATAAATTCCTCGGTTCTGTGATTTCCATCCCTTAAATCTTTTTACAAGATAATCTCTTAATTTAAGATCATCAATGATTGGCCTTTTCATGTTTATTTATATATGTTTCAATGTCTAGAAAATTGTTGATTTTAATTCTGTATTTGCCAGTATTAGGTGTTCTTGTCATATCAATTGTGACAAACCCATAACTGTCCTGGTTCCAGCACCTACTGCAAAACTTGGAAAAATCATTGTAGCTCAAGTCCCCATCTACATATTCATCATGTATGTGTTTGAGGTTGGTATGATCTTGATGAAACACACATATAAAATTGCTGTTGTCTCGGATCAGCTGCTTCGGTATTTTTGAAAAGTCTGTGCCAGGTAGAAGCAATCTATGTTTTTGTGTCGGCCCTGTGTAAAGAAATGTCTAACCTTGTTTTGATTATCCAGTATAATGTCATCAAACACAACAACAGAATTATCGAGACATTCATGAAGTGGCTTAACATCTGATTCAAAAGTGGCAATATCCAGTCCATCATATAGCTTCATCAGCTGCTGATATTTTAATTGTTCCAAGCTCTTAGAGAAGATATACAAGTGCCTGTTTTTCCAGTCTAACCAGTTGGGTGCCAATAAAAAATTATCAATCATTAGTGTAGTTTTACCACAAGCCGATGGCCCAACAATAAGACATCTAATATTATCAGGCAGCAAGTTGCCATTTCTCTTAATCTGCTGTTCAGGTTCTGGCAGCCTCTTTATAACATCCCAGGTGCTCATATTATCACTTTGTTTGCATCGATCCAGCTGTGTTCTGGAAGTCCTAGCCATTTGACAAGTATCTTGTTGCCTTTTCTGCGGATGATTTTTTCTATGAGATATGTGTCAGGCTGTTTAGTTTTGTTGAGTTCTTCTTCATAGAACCGGCCTTTGAGAATTTCTCCTCCGTGGTCTTTTATTATATATGTGTTAAGGGTCCCAGGTTTAACTTGAACCACTGTAAATTATTCAGTGCTCCAGTTTCTTGTAAAGCATCTTTTGAATAAGTGCTTATATTTGCTGATTCTTACTTGATCACCCAAGTAGACCCAGTGTCCGGGTACTGGGCCCTCATTTGGGGCTCGAATCATCATGTGGGGCTCGTCGTAGCCTTTTATGATGTATATTTTAAGGGCAGAGTTGGCAACACTAGACAAATATCTTAATCTTTAAGAAAGTCGACTTCTGGTATCTCAAGATGTTACTTCCGGTCTGTCAAGAAAATTTTCTTAAGACAAAAATCTTAAGGCGTTTTCCAATGGGTTCTTATTTGGGGCTCGAATCATCATGGCTCGTCGTAGCCTTTTATGATGTATATTTTGAGGGCAGAGTTGGCAACACTGTGGGCTTTTACTGTAGTTTTTTATGAGGGGGGGGTCTATTGCTGCCAGATGTAAAACAGGCCCTCTACGAATCATCATGGCTCGTCGTAGCGTTTTATGATGTATATTTTGAGGGCAGAGTTGGCAACACTGTGGGTTTTTTACTGTAGCCTTTTATGAGGGGGTCTATTGCTGCCAGATGTAAAACAGGCCCTCTAGGCTCGAATCATCATGTGGGGCTTGTTAGTGTTGCCACTCTACAAAAATTCCACTATATGATATTTTGAAGCCTTTTATGGTGTATGTTAACCTCACAAGCAGTGTTGCCAACTCGGGGCGAGCCGTAGCCTTTTATGGTGTATGTTAACCCCACCAGCAGTGTTTCCAACTCGTCGTAGCCTTTCACGGTGTATAATTTTTAGTTTTTGTGTGTGTGTGTGTGTGTGTGTACATCGGGCGAGGCGTAGCCTTTTATGGTGTATGTTAACCTCACTAGCAGTGTTTCCTACTAGCAGTGTTTCCAACTCGTCGTAGCTTTTTATGATGTATATTTTGAGGGCACAGAGTTGGCAACACTGTGGGCCCACTGTAGCCTTTTATGAGGGGGGTCTATTGCCTGTTTACATCTGGCAACACTGCCGTAGATTGACAGTGTTCTTAACCTACTGGGTTTTTCACTGTAAATTTTCATCAAAGGGTCTGAGGGGTCCATGTATTTTTTATGTCTGGCAACACTGTTGGGGGGCCTAGTGTTGACGACCTGTGGGTTTTTACTGTAGCCTTTTATGAGGGGGACCTATTGGATGTTTTTATATTTGGCAACTCTATTGGATGTTTTTTTGAGGCTTGGGTTTTGCCAACCCATCCAAAGAAAATTCCACTATATGATCTTTCACTGGCTAAGCTAACCTACAAATAGGAATTGGCAACACTGACGAGGCAATTATTATCATTTGAGGCTCGTCGGTGTTGCCTACCCACTCTACAAAAATTCTACTATATGATCTTTCACAGGTTAAGCTAACCTACAAATAGGAGTTGGCAGCACTGACTTATAAACCCACTGGGTCCTCTTGGCATGTTTTTTCATGATGTGTTGCTAGGCTATTGGGCATCTTGGCGTATACAATGTATATATTTTGAGAGGGGGGTTATGGCTTTTTATGCTGTACGAATACTGGGAGCTTGACAGTGACAACCAGCAGAGTAGGTAAACCTACATCCAGGAACTGGCAACACTAGTTTCTGACAGTGAATTTGAAATAAAATATTAAACAAAATACATGAGTAAGCACTGTGATTACAAATAGTACCAGTGTTGTGCCCCCAACTCCAACTGGGCAACTGGGGAAAATAATTGTACAACAATTTGTACCTAATTGTACAATACTTGTACCTAATTGTACAACATATACACAGACATAAAAGAGAGAGCCTTCCCGTAACTTACTTCATGTACAATTTATATGATTTTACAACTGTGAAAAGAAAGCATATGTGTTCTGTATGCACACATTTATTCTTATTTTTTGAAGTTGAATGAAAACACATGTTTTTACGCTCTCGTAATACTAACCTTGCACCACTGATTTTAAATTGCTTCCATCCGCCTTTTTTTTTCTGTGTTATTTCCGTATGCACGCAACATTCGCTTTCAATAGACAGAAGGAATGTTAGTTTAGCAGGTTTTGAGTTTACAATTTATTAAATTAAACAATAATTTATGTAAAAATATACTTGTACTTACCGAACACAAAATAATAAAAAGCACATGTGAATGTTTGCGTTTGTTCATGTTATATGACGACTGAGTAAAAAAATAATGTTGACTCCCCGAAAGATAAAAGTTCCTGGTTCGACATCAGATGCATGCAAATTTTATGTTTTGCTCTCCAAAATCTTGATTTTTATGTTTGTGCTATTTGTCATACAGCAGAGGAGAAGAGGGGATAGGGGAGGGGAGGGGGTACTATTAGCGCCATCTATTAGCAAACAATAGAAATAAAAAGTAGGGTCAAACTTTTTCAACACCCAAACATTTTAAACGTCCTCGTTTAGTAATACGATCAGCAGAAGACGTTTAAAAGAGTACTCTTTGTCGAGAAAGCTAATTGCTAGGGCCCATATATTGCTAAAATGTTCTTTGATTTGCATATTTCTCATACCGCCATATGTTGTTCTAGTTGACTTCTTCCAAAAAAATGCTAATTAGTTAGAGTTAATTAAGCAAGGCAAGTAAAAGAAGCAAATAGAACAACATATGACGGCGTGAAATATGTAAAAAATTCGATTCAGAGGTGGATCGAATTAAAGTTGGGGGATATTTTGCATTTTTCCCTATAATGTACAAAACATTTACCATACATAATTTTTTCTATTTACAACAGTATAAAATAAGAGGAATGTGTGACAATATCTATATTAATTAGGAAGGTATGTTGTATGCTAGGTTAGCTAACTGTGTCTTCTACAGCTTCACTGTATAGAGGAAAGATGGAAAAGAGAGCTCTACAAAAACTAACGCTCTTAACAATATTGAACGCCCCGTGAAAATTATATATAAATAAGGCATAAGCGTATTATCTGCTTTCATGTCAGATTTTCCCAACCTGTGAGCTGTAGTGTTTAGGTGACAAGCGACCCGCTCAAATATAATACTGTTGACAATATTGAACGCCCCGTGAAAATTATATATAAATAAGGCATAAGCGTATTATCTGCTTTCATGTCAGATTTTGCCAACCTGTGAGCTGTAGTGTTTAGGTGACAAGCGACCTGCTCAAATATAATACTGTTGACAATATTGAACGCCCCGTGAAAATTATATATAAATAAGGCATAAGCGTATTATCTGCTTTCATGTCAGATTTTCCCAACCTGTGAGCTGTAGTGTTTAGGTGACAAGCGACCCGCTCAAATATAATACTGTTGACAATATTGAACGCCCCGTGAAAATTATATATAAATAAGGCATAAGCGTATTATCTGCTTTCATGTCAGATTTTCCCAACCTGTGAGCTGTAGTGTTTAGGTGACAAGCGACCCGCTCAAATATAATACTGTTGACAATATTGAACGCCCCGTGAAAATTATATATAAATAAGGCATAAGCGTATTATCTGCTTTCATGTCAGATTTTGCCAACCTGTGAGCTGTAGTGTTTAGGTGACAAGCGACCTGCTCAAATATAATACTGTTGACAATCTTGAACGCCCCGTGAAAATTATATATAAATAAGGCATAAGCGTATTATCTGCTTTCATGTCAGATTTTCCCAACCTGTGAGCTGTAGTGTTTAGGTGACAAGCGACCCGCTCAAATATAATACTGTTGACAATATTGAACGCCCCGTGAAAATTTTATATAAATAAGGCATAAGCGTATTATCTGCTTTCATGTCAGATTTTCCCAACCTGTGAGCTGTAGTGTTTAGGTGACAAGCGACCCGCTCAAATATAATACTGTTGACAATATTGAACGCCCCGTGAAAATTATATATAAATAAGGCATAAGCGTATTATCTGCTTTCATGTCAGATTTTCCCAACCTGTGAGCTGTAGTGTTTAGGTGACAAGCGACCTGCTCAAATATGATACTGTTGACAATATTGAACGCCCCGTGAAAATTATATATAAATAAGGCATAAGCGTATTATCTGCTTTCATGTCAGATTTTGCCAACCTGTGAGCTGTAGTGTTTAGGTGACAAGCGACCTGCTCAAATATGATACTGTTGACAATATTGTACGTATATTGTATTGTATAGGAGACTAGAAGCATATAATTTGGCGAAAAAAACCCAAATAAGGTCATAGAAAATAGTTAAAAAAAAAAGTGAGCTATTATATTTTGCATTGCACAGCATTTGGTATTAAATAACATACCCCCAAAAAACTCTGCATTATGCGTTCTGTAAAAAATTGCCCTACGTGCCAAATTGCTGTGTCAAGTAAACATTTTCAAAGGCACTGTCGTACTTGTGTGCCGGGAAAACAAATATGTGCGACCAAACTGTGCTCTAAGTGTGGAAAAAATATTTCTATTGCCAACTTCAAGCGACACCAGCTTACTTGCAAGAGCACTGGAACATCTCTACCGCAACCTTCCAAGCGAAAGGTAGAAGTAACCTCCCCTCGATGCATCGCCACCTGCCAAACGCGTCAAGCTGGCGAAGAAAGCAGACCGATTTGCGTTTGAGCATTTATTAGAAGACTTTAACATAACATCAGACAGCTTCTGCGATGTGCGTAGTTTTCTGGAGAGCGAGCGAGCTAAGATAATATCCATCCTCAACGATGCATTGGCTACATACTCCACTAAATTCTATGCTGTGCTATGCTGCAAGTATAAGAAACCGTCTGATGAAATATATAAATTCTTCCATGCCACAAAAGCAAAAACACTGCATCAGGCAGATGTCACTGACCTCGACAGCATCTACGACAAGTTTGTCGAGGAGTTTGTGGCAAAGCACGAGGAGCATCAGGCTAAAGGCTCGGGCGGTTCGCTGTGTGGCGACCCCCACGAACTTCGTCTGAAACTTAACAAGTTCCTGCCACTGGCAGGGTCTAGCTATATTGCCCTGCCACCCGAGGTTGAAGCAAGGAAAGCTGTTCTCAATATTCAGAACAAAGACACCAAATGCTTCCTCTGGTCGGTGCTGGCAGCATTACACCCTATACCTAGGGAAAACCACTCGTACCGTGTTGCACACTACAAGCAGTATGAGTCGGAACTGGAGGATGCAATGGCCGGGATTGCCTACCCTGTAGAAGTCTCGCATATTCGCAAGTTTGAGGTTCGTGCTCGTGACTTGTTGGGCCTGCAATTAGCCATCAATGTTTACGGTCTCACCGAGGCAAACATCGTCCATCCCATCCGGGTGAGCAACGTGAGCAACAACAACGAGGTACGAGAAATCAACCTCCTGCTCATCAAGGACGAGACCCATCACCATTACACCCTTATCCGTTCCCTCTCTCGGCTTGTTTCGAGCCAACGGAGCAAAGACAAAACCCACGTCGAGGTGTGTCGCAGGTGCTTGTCTACATTTCATAATCGAAAACAGCAGGATTACCGGTACATCAGAGGACCCAACATTGCTGCTGAGAAGCTAGCTCGCCACATGCTCCACTGTGGTACCAACAAGCCTGCACGAACTATCCTACCCGAACCTGGTGCAGTAGAGTGCTTTCGCATGCACAGTGCTATGGTGAAGCATCCTGCCTATATTGTAGCAGACTTCGAGGCCTTTCTTCAACCTCTGTCTAACTGCGAGCCCAACCCCGAAACATCCTCTACCATTCCTTTCCAAATCCACGAGGCCTCGAGTTACTCCTATGTTGTGGTGTGGCGAGACCAACATATTGCCTCCGAGCCCTATGCGTATCGCGGTCCCGACCCGGTCAAACACTTCCTGAAGAGAATGCAACAGGAAGCCATCAAGATAGGGAAGGTGCTGTTGGCCCCCAAGCCCATGCTGCCTCTGTCTCCCAAAAACAAGCATCAGCACGAAATGGCTCTAAATTGTCCTGTTTGCAACTCGGTCTTCACTGACGATAACAAAAAGGTCCACCGCCATGACCATTATGGGACCGGAAGCTACATTGGCCCGTGGTGCAACAGGTGTAACTTGAGAGCCAGGGACCCGCGCTTCATACCGGTCTTTTTTCACAATGGCTCGGGATATGATTTCCATCACTTGGTCACACATCTAGGGTACGACAATGCGAGAATCAATGTCCTGGCACAGAACGAGGAGCGTTATATTAGCATCAGCAAGTGGGTGCCGATCCCCGACTCAAGCAGCAGCATCGAGCTTCGGTTCCTCGACTCTCTGAGGTTCCTCCAGGCAAGCCTCGATGCTCTTGCTGGGAAGCTCAGAGACGACCAACTAGCCATTACCACATCAAGTTTCCCGAACTTAGATGTCGCAGTCATCAGGCGTAAAGGGGTGTACCCCTACGAATACGTCACAGACCCTTCCAAGTTCGAAGAAGAGTTGCTGCCTCCCCAGGATAAGTTCTACAGTCAGCTGAGAGGTTCAGGTATTACCGACGAGGAGTACAAGCATGCTCAGTCTATGTGGGTCGAGTTGGGTTGCCGAACTTTCGGTGATTACCACGATGCATACCTGAAGCTTGATGTGACGCTTCTTGCCGATGTGTTCCAGGCGTTTCGGGCGACTGCGATAAACATTTACAACCTGGACCCTGTATATTTTTACAGCCTTCCTGGACTGGCATGGTCGGCCATGCTCCTGCTGACTAAAGTTAAACTTTCACTTATCTCCGATGTTGATATCATGCTTTTCATCGAGAGAGCTATCCGGGGCGGCATGGTCCAAGTGTCGCAACGCTTCGCACACGCCAACAATCACCACATGGCCACTGGTTACGACCCCTTCCAACCATCAAGCTACATCATGTACACTGACGTGAATAATCTTTACGGGCACTTCATGATGCAGCCACTCCCAACAGGAGAGTTTGAGTGGGTTGATCCTTTATACCACGACATCGAAAAAGAATGCGACGAGTTTGGGTTTTTTGCCGAGGTGGACCTTGACTTCCCCGAGAAGCTGCAGGATACATTCTGTGACCTTTCGCCTGCTCCGGAAGTCAAGTGTCCACCTGGCTCGGATCAACCGAAGCTCGTCATGGACTTGGAGCCCAAAAAGCGTTATGTGCTACACTACCGGAACCTCCAGTGGTTAATGCAGCAAGGGGTCTCGGTCAAAGCAGTTTACCACGTGCTCTTGTTCAGGCAGTCTCCATGGTTGAAGCCGTACATCGAACTGAACACCAACCATCGCACTGCTGCCACTTCGGAACTTGATCGCGATTTTTTCAAATTAATGAACAATGCGGTATTTGGGAAGACCATGGAGAATGTGCGAAATCGCGTTGATGTGAGGTTGGTGACGAAGAAAACACAGTGTCGTCGACTTGTTGCAAGCCCGCTGTTCAGGTCTCGAACAATTTACAACGAACAGATGTCTCTGGTTCACATGAACCGGAGCGAGGTGCTACTCAACAAGCCCATCTATGTGGGAGCTGCAGTTTTGGATCTGAGCAAGTTGTGCATGTTCGAGACATATTACGGCATTCTACGTGCACACTACAACCACAATATCTCGCTCCTCTACACAGACACAGACAGCTTGGTGTACCATGTTCGCACGGCCGATGCGTATGGTGATATAGCCAAAGTTCCAGCTCTTGTCAAGCTCTTCGACACATCGGGCTATCCCCAGCTAAACCGGTATGGAATTCTGCCCCGGAACAAAAAAATACCCGGCAAACTCAAGGACGAGAAAGACGGGGATGTGATTGTGGAGTTTGCTGGACTTCGTGCCAAAGCCTATGCGATCCGGGCTGAGGGTTCTGTAACAAAAAAGGCAAAGGGTGTAAGCAGGCAAGTGGTTCGGGAGCACCTCAAGTTTGAGGATTACCTCGAGTGCCTCAGAACAAAATCGCCCATTCTACAAAAAGAGCATCGTATCCAAAGCGTCGATCATGTGCTTACAACTAATATTGTCAGGAAAGTTGCTCTGGATGCACACGACGACAAGAGGTGTATTCTTGAATGTGGGGTCCACACACTTCCGTGGGGCCACTATCGCCTCCAAACTAGTAAGGCCTGCCCAGAGTGCAACAAAAAGTAATAGGCAATGCGAAAAAAAACAATTTTAATTTACTTCCACTTCCTCGATTACATGCATGCATGGCACAGCAAAATTAAACTTCTGGAAACTGCTAATTGCAATTTGTACTTATATATATAAAATTCCACATTTCTTATTGTGTGCTATTTTTTTTATTTATTTAAAACTGTTCAGTCACTCTTTCATTCTTGACGTCATACACAAACGTTTTCTCTGCAATAAGAATGACACTGCACAGAGTATCTGCAGGCAAGGCGTCGTGGAACTCGCATACGATCTTGATGTTGGTACGATCGTTGACCACCACTTGCTTTCTTTTCGTGGTGTTGATGACGAACATCGGCCTGCGTGCTTTGAATTCGCTGGGCGTGTAGTACATGTCCACGCTTCCCTCGGTCACGCGTTTGTAAGCCGTGTAAGCTTCGTAAAGTTTGAGGTAATCGTCTTTGGTCACGTCGAGGTTGTAATTCTCGCGCGGGAACACTTCGTTCCTACCGTTCTTCAGATAAACGTTCTTGATCTTGCAGTCGTCGAACTTGCTGGAATCTTTTTCCTGATCGTTATCGCGTCCGGTCTGAAAAAGCACTACGACGAAATCTGGCATGTCGAACTGTATGTTGTTGAACTGCGTCGTCACGTCGAATTCCATGTGACTTCCCGACGCCATCTTCTGCACGCACTGGTAACCGTGAAAGTGAATCGGCACCTGCGGACTTTTCAAGATCTCCGCTTTGTATTTGAGGGCGTAGTTCGTTTCGTATTCCACCACCGGCATTCTCAATTCCATGCTCCGGATGACGCATTTCGCTGCTTCGGGTAAAGTGTTGGCTATCGGCGTGGTGCCGTCCGGACCCAAAGTAGCGTATCGCATCAGTGCGTCGTTGTCGTTGGCCGCTCTTCGAAAGGTGACGCGCAATCCTCCCTTCCACATGATCTCCTTGTAGTCCGAGAAGAAACCAGGCAGCAGACGCATGGGAAAGAGCACCGTGTGACTTCTCGTCGATATTTTGGTCCCGGCTTCGAATCCTCCCGCCTGGTAATACGCTGCGTCCGTTTTGGATAATTTCAACGTTCCCACTGCCGTCGACGTGATGCCAGGATAATCTATTCTGTCGATGACGGTGTTGTGTTTCCTCACCTCCACCTGCGAGAACAGGTGAGGCACGAAGTTGTCCACGAGTATCAAGTTTGCTGCTGCGGGAAACGCTTCTGCGCTTTCCTTCTTCACCACGTCGAATTGAAGGTAGAGGTCCGCTCTGTGAGGATGAATAAACCCGTCGCCTACGTCCACGTCGTATTCGATCTCCCTGTTCGCCTCGTTCAGATTGGCGAACGTGCGACGGTTGGGAGGGAAAGATTGCAATTCGTAACTTTCGATTTGCTCCATTTTACATGTATGGTTATTTATTATACGTTGATCTCCACGATGGCCGTCGTAGTGGCACCTGCGAAATCCACCACGTCTCCTTTCTCGTTCGTCACCACCAACTCTATGTCGTCTATGCGGTTGCGACATACTGGAAAATAGATCGGCGAAGAGGGCGTGTAGATGATCGGTTCCATGAACTCGGAACTTGGTTTGAAAGTGGCTATGATTCCCGTCTGCTTGTGACTTCCTAATAATCCGTCCGAAGATTTCGTGATCATGCCTTCCGCCACGTTGCAGTGTACGTTCAGAGTCTCTATGGCCAAGAATTTAGGAATGTTGGTTGCCGTGTGCTTGATGCCAGCTTCGAGTTTGGTGTCGTTCTCGAAACCTAAAAGTTCTCCCATGGTGCCCAGGTCCACGGTCTCCGTCGCGGATAGGATTTCCACTCTGTGCGTGACCGAATTTTGAGAAAGGTATGTGCCTTTGGGTAATTGAGCTTGCAAAGTGGAAAGATTGTATTGTCCTGGCGTGACGACGATGTGTTCGCTTCCGACGCTAATTTTGTTGTTGTGCTGCGTGACGTTAGGTATGAGGTACATGCTGTAGAATGCACGCAGAGCCACGGATTTAGGATAGACGATGTCGTCGTGCAGCGTGAGTTTCAAGATTGAAGATTCGCTCGTGAGATGGAACACGCCCATGGTGTTTTAGGTACCACAATGCTTTCTGAAAATGTTCCACCGACGGGTTATTTATTTTAGATATGTATGCGAGAACGGAAAGGCATAGGTGGCCGCAGTTAACATCGGTGAAACCCTGGATGCGTTTGTCATTGTAGTAGAGGTTGGCAACACTGAGATACTTCACCAACCTGGCAGGCGGTGTGCCACCGAACGAATCGAAAACAAATGCATTGTTATCGTTAATTTTGAGGTAGCATATCCAATGCGTACCAGGATTTTTGTAACTGTCCAGGTTGACCACGCCATACTCCTTTTTCTTCACAGCAGAGGGTAGAGAATCGGACATGAAAACACCCCTGAAGTTCCTTATTCCCAACGGTTCGATCAGAGATTCAATATCGAAGTTGGACAGGGCTTTTTCTTTTTTTTATATTTCTTCAAAGCATCGAGGTTGCTTTTTTGCTTTTTGGTCACACCTTTCCCCTTCTTCTCCATGGCCAGGTTGTGACGTTTCTGTTCTTCCAACTCGGCCTTGTTCTTCTTCGAGTCGATGACGGTTTTCGCGATGGCGGCACTTCCGCCAGCCAAACTTCCAACGGCCCCCAATGCTGCCAGGATGGCCGGGATGCTGAATATGAAACCTCCGATCTTTTGCTGTTTCCGCGAACGCTGCAAGCGTCTCAATTGAGGTGTGCTGAGCAGCAATTTCATTCCGTGTCCTTTCGACAAGCAAGAACGTTTCTTCCCGCGTTGTTTCTTGGTGAGTAACCCATCGAGGGCACCTAGATTTTTAGATTCGAATATGGTATCTGGTACACGACACCCTTGGGCTTCATGTTGATGCTCTATGTGTTATTTTCACGGTATGTTATTTATATATATATTCTGAGATTTTCTTGTGTAGTTTTTTTTTTTACGGTATGTTATTTATATACCCCACCCCAATTTTTGTTTTGTGTTCATGGCGATGGTGGTACCCAGTGCGGCGACCCGTTCACCCAACGATGCGTCTCTGCTCACGAGCCTTTCGAAAGCTGCGTGCTCTAACTTTCTGTCTGCTTCGTGACGTGCATCCAGATCCGTCTGCGTGGTGTTGTAAGCGATGTCGTGATCTTTGCATGCGGCGTCCAACGGATTCACACCCTTGTCTCCTCTCTCCAATCTTTTCTCGAGTTTGGTACCCGGTCCGCAGTACTGGTAGCCAGGTAAATGCATCTCGAAAGGTAACTTGTTGATGATGTCGTTCACGAGTCCCTTTCCTTCGGCCACGTTCCAAAATTTCGGAGGCAGCGTGTTGATGATTTTGATCAGGTAACCTATGCCCTTGTCATCGTTCACGATGAAGTTGGAAAGTTTCGTGCTGATCATGTCAACGATGCCAACCTTCTCGTTGTAGAAATTACGGTTGCCTGCATTCTCTTCGCCGGCTATCACCAACAATCGGTCCACGAGCTTCCTCACGTCGTCCACCCAAACGAATTCTTTGGGTAACGTGTTGTAGCGTTTGACGCCGCTGCCTGTTTTGACCTGGTTCCAAATCGGTTTGATGAGATACCTGTACTTCTCGCCGCTGCTCGATTTCACCCTATTCTGCGAGGCGTCGTTGTTCTGGTACAAGGCATCCGTCATGATCAGAATTTCCTTGTAACTTTGGTAATCTTCGTCGGTGTAATCTTTCGGCTGCTTTTTGGCGACGAGTTCCCACAGTCCCACCGTACCCGGATACCTGTTCCAACTATCCTTGTCGCCTAAATTGACTTTAATGTCGTTGCCTTCGAAGGTCACCTTCGATTTCCCAATCTTCCACACCACACCACCGCCTTCGCTGGTTTCCATGCTGGGATACAATCCGAACACTTCATCCTTGTCGAATTTCCCCGTGCTCAGGTAGTCTCGTGCCAAAGGTCCCAACTCGATTTTATCCGAAGACGTGCTGCCTATGGCTCGACGTCGTGCCGGTGCATCCTTCAGTTCGAACGGTGTCGAAGGAATGCACGAAATGGGTGTGGGTACGGCGTAACTTTTAGCTGCGAGCGGTACGAGTTCGTTGGTCAAATTTTTATTTTGTTCCATGACACTTTTAATTTCTTTACCTAGACCGCTGATGGCATCGATCACAGGTTGATCCTGACGTTTCTTCTCTTCGTAGAATCCGCGATTCTCGGATTTCCAAGCTTTGAAGCGTTTCGCGAGGTATTCTCGCAACTTGAGATTTTCGTCTTCGATTTTTCGTTTCGTCATGACGTTATTTATACACGTCGTTTCTCACAACGTTGCAACGTTTAGAAAGTCGTTGATTTTGTTTCTGTATTTTCCGTCGTTGGGTTTCCTCGTCATGTCGATCGTCGCGAATCCGAAATCGTCACCGTTCCAGCAAGTAGAGCAGCAGCGTTCCGAAAATTGATTGTAGTTCATGTCTCCGCCTACGTAGTCATCGTACGCGTGCTTGAGGTTGGTGTGATCTTGACGAAACAAACATATGAAATTAGCGTTGTCGCGTACTAACTGTTTTGGAATTTTGGAAAACGTTTGAGCTAGGTAAAAGCAATCCATTCCTTTGTGACGACCTTGCGTGAAAAAGTTGCGAATTTCATTTTGATTTTCCAGGATGGCGTCGTCGAACACGACGACTGAATTTTCACGACAATCGTCGAGTGGTTTTATTTCCGAGGCGAACGTTGCAATGTCCAGACCATCGTACACTTTCATCAGTTGCTGGTATTTGGATTGCTCCAAACTTTTCGAGAATACGTACAGGTGCCTGTTCTTCCAATCTAACCAATTCGGTGCGAGGAGAAAATTGTCCACGAGCAGTGTCGTTTTCCCACACCCCGAAGGTCCTACGATCAGACAGCGGATGCTGTCGGGAAGCAACTCACCGTTCTTTTTCTTCGTTTGACTTTCCGGATCCGGTAGACGCTTCACCACGTTCCACGTACTCACAAGATCACTTCGTTCGCGTCGATCCAACTCTTTTCCGGAAGTCCCAGCCATTTGACAAACAGTTTGTCACCTTTCCTACGCAATACTTTCTCGATGAGGTACGTGTCGGGGTGTTTTGTTTTAGAGAGTTCCTCTTCGTAAAATCTTCCTTTCAAAATCTCGCCGCTACTATCTTTTATTATATACGTGTGTCGGTTTCCGGGTAAAACTCGAACCACCGTAAAAAGTTCCAGGCTCCAATTTTTTGTGAATCCCTTCTCGAAGATGCGTTTGAATTTGCTGATCCTCACCTGGTCTCCAATTTTGTATTTAGCTCTTTTCGTCGTGGGTGTGTACTTTGGACAGTAAACTGTAGAAATTAATCGCTGCTCGTCAGACTTGGTAACGTCAACTGGCTTCATGCCTATCGTTCTGTGTACCGTATCATTATAGGTGTCGACGAGTTCCGGCAGGATGTCGACCCATTTGTAATTTCCCCGAAGCGTGAATCGTTTCCACATGTGTGTTTTCAAGGTGCGATTAAATCTTTCCACGATGCTGGCCTTGACGTCACTGAAGGTCGAGTAATGTCGAACGCCGTGTTTCCGAATAAACTTTTGGATTACGGCGTTGTAAAATTCCTTCCCCTTGTCCGTGTGCAGAAACCGAGGTCGTCTGCCGCCGCTTTCGCGAAAAATTGTCTTGAATGCTTCCGTGACGCACGATCCTGTTTTCGCCTTCAAAGGTAGAGCCCACGCGAATTTCGAAAACGTGTCTATGACGGTGAGGAGGTACTTGTTGTCCTTGTTCGATTTATGTACGTTTTTCAACTTGCCGCTACTCATCTCGACGAGGTCGCTTTCCCAGAGGTCGTCGATGCCCTTGGTTACCACCGCCAAACGTTCGTAGTTGCGGCGTGCAGGTTTATGCAATTCTTCGACGATGGCTTGCCTAGACATTTTTTAGAGATTACGTTTGAAGAGAAGCACCAGCGTGATGGGATTCAAAGAGGGTGGCACCTCGCTCGTGTTTTGAACGATCAGCTTATCGCCGGCACTCACGTCGAAAACGGTAAGATCTTCGTCTTCGTGTATTTCATATACGTTGCGCGTTTCGTTCCAACGTGCCAGAGGAATGTTTCCTGCTTTCTGGACGCCACGATTCGATATCAAAGTCATGGTGGGAACGCTAGCTTTTCTGCCGTGAGACCAGTACGAAAATTCGTTTATCTGAATCGTGCCATCGAGGAGAAACTTGTAGTACGGATGATAAGGATGTAGCATGTACAGTTTGTTACCTTCGACGAACGTGGAGATTCTCTGTTGATTGGGAACGCTGCTAATTTCGATGGCTTGCAGAGAATGCAGTTTAGCGAATTTAGTATCGACGCTAACGAGGTTGCTGTGAAGCTGACCCAGTGTGTTTTGTACGGGCAGCAAATGCTCGATTATGGTATCCGTTACGGCAGAAAACGACGGTTTGATTTTCACTTCCACGTTCAACTGCTTGTAGTTTTCGTTGAGTTCTTGCAACTTGGCACCGAAAGAGGCCAGCGTCGATTCCTGCGTGGATTCCAGCACTCCAACTTGATCTCTGATGTTGACGACAATGTTCTGAAGGTTCTCGACTTGATTCAATTTCGAGCTCTTCTCGGTAAGATCGTTCACGATGCTTCGCATCTCTGTAAACTGCGTGTGAAGGTCGGCGACGCTCTGCGAAGTGGGCAGCGTCGACACCAGCGAACTGATTTCGTCTCGAATCTGTTCCACGTTCGCCGTTTCCGTTTCTAGTCGTTTCAGCATTCGAGATATGTTTCTTTTCAAAGCGTGCAATTCTTTGGAGGTGGGGAGATTGGCCACCCTACTCTCGAGATCGCTCAATGAACTTTTGATGTCGCTCGAATCGGATAGTGCCGTCACCGCCGTTTTCAATTTTTCCAAATCTTCGCTCGAAGGCACGCTCGTCCGTAACGATTCCAAGTCACCCTGTATGTTGTCCAGTACGTGATGAAAATGAGCGAGATTCGTTTCGACGTTCAAATTTTCTAAATATTCGATCTTCTGCTGAACCGTGCTCAACGTGTCTTGAATGCTCGTCAACGCTCTCGCTTCAGCGTGAATATTTTTAATTTCTTCGTTGATCAATTCCAGAGACGCCTGAAGCGTGGCGATGGTGGTTTGAATGTGTTCGAAATCTCGATAGGCCTCCAATTGAATTTTTATGTTCGCGACGCTTTTACCGATGACCTGCAGTTCGTCCGACGACGGTAGGTTCGTCATTGTATCTTCTAAAGTCTGTAACTTGGATTTAATTTCTTCCTACGTGCTGGTGAATTCTTCTTGTAATTTAGAAACGACGACATGCAAGCGTTCTGCATCTATATCGTTCACGACGGTTTGAAGTTCAGATAAATTCTTTTCTATTGCGGAAGTTCGTTCTTCGATTTCGAGTTTCAATTTTTCCAAATCTTCATTTTTCGATTGAAATTGCTGTAATTTGGCCACATCATTTTGAAGCGAATCCACGCTCAACTGTATATTTTGAACGTTGTCGTAAGAAGGTACGTCGACATAATTTTTTATCAGCATCTTCAGTTCGGAATCGATTTTCAGAATGGGGTCGAGACATTGCGTTTGGAGCGTAGCGATTTCCGACTCTAAACTTTTGTTTAAAGTCTCCTGCAAAGCGATCAAATCGGTCCTCAACTTCTTAACTCGAATGTCCAACATGAGAATCTCTTCTGCGTGGTCTACACGCTTGGTGTTGCCGAAAATGTCGTTAGGCATTTTTGGTTAACGGTTATTTATTATAGGATAGACGATTCGTAATTCTACAAAGAGAGGAATGAGTTTGTCGTAATCTCCGAGAAGTTCCATGTAAAGATAATCTCCTGCAGAAACATCGTACGTAATGTTAGAAAGCATCTTGTCGTGCTTGATTCGAAAGATATTCTTGCCGGTAGAAATTTTGATTTCGCCCGTGTTTTCCGGATTCACGGTGATTTGAAGTTTCCCGTCGATCGGAATTTCGTAGAAATGTAAATTGTTATTAAAAACATAAAACATCTTGCCCACATCGTCATTCAGTTTCGTCCAAATGCTGTTGAGATGAACAATCAGTAAACCATTGAGTTTAGATAACACGGAAGGTAAGAGGTTATTGAAATTTGGCGGTGCAGTCTCCATGTTGATCTGTTTGCGGAAGCCAAAAAGATTCATTGTCCTTGTTAGTTATTTAAGAATACGGTCAAAGTTTTTTTTTTGTAATGACAGGCAAAGTTTTTTTTGTTTGCTTGCGTCACAATACAGGCGCGCGTGTGTGTGTGCGACACATCGTTCCCGAAAGAGGTTTACAAAGGTCACGATATATAAACATTTGGTCCCACAGTTGGAAAATTACGATAAGATGCATTCATCCTTCAAGGATGAGAGAGTGCATTCGTCACAATACACGCGCGCGTACACTCACACACACAAAAAGCTAAAAAAATTATACACCGTGAAAGGCTACGACGAGTTGGAAACACTGCTAGTAGGAAACACTGCTAGTGAGGTTAACATACACCATAAAAGGCTACGCCTCGCCGATGTACACACACACACACACACACACAAAAACTAAAAATTATACACCGTGAAAGGCTAAAGGCAAAACCCAAGCCTCAAAAAAACATCCAATAGAGTTGCCAAATATAAAAACATCCAATAGGTCCCCCTCATAAAAGGCTACAGTAAAAACCCACAGGTCGTCAACACTAGGCCCCCCAACAGTGTTGCCAGACATAAAAAATACATGGACCCCTCAGACCCTTTGATGAAAATTTACAGTGAAAAACCCAGTAGGTTAAGAACACTGTCAATCTACGGCAGTGTTGCCAGATGTAAACAGGCAATAGACCCCCCTCATAAAAGGCTACAGTGGGCCCACAGTGTTGCCAACTCTGTGCCCTCAAAATATACATCATAAAAAGCTACGACGAGTTGGAAACACTGCTAGTAGGAAACACTGCTAGTGAGGTTAACATACACCATAAAAGGCTACGCCTCGCCCGATGTACACACACACACACACACACACAAAAACTAAAAATTATACACCGTGAAAGGCTACGACGAGTTGGAAACACTGCTGGTGGGGTTAACATACACCATAAAAGGCTACGCCTCGCCCCGAGTTGGCAACACTGCTTGTGAGGTTAACATACACCATAAAAGGCTTCAAAATATCATATAGTGGAATTTTTGTAGAGTGGCAACACTAACAAGCCCCACATGATGATTCGAGCCTAGAGGGCCTGTTTTACATCTGGCAGCAATAGACCCCTCATAAAAGGCTACAGTAAAAAACCCACAGTGTTGCCAACTCTGCCCTCAAAATATACATCATAAAACGCTACGACGAGCCATGATGATTCGAGCCTAGAGGGCCTGTTTTACATCTGGCAGCAATAGACCCCTCATAAAAAACTACAGTAAAAGCCCACAGTGTTGCCAACTCTGCCCTCAAAATATACATCATAAAAGGCTACGACGAGCCATGATGATTCGAGCCCCAAATAAGAACCCATTGGAAAACGCCTTAAGATTTTTGTCTTAAGGAAATTTTCTTGACAGACCAATAGTAACATCTTGAGATACCAGAAGTCGACTTTCTTAAAGATTAAGATATTTGTCTAGTGTTGCCAACTCTGCCCTTAAAATATACATCATAAAAGGCTACGACGAGCCCCACATGATGATTCGAGCCCCAAATGAGGGCCCAGTACCCGGACACTGGATCTACTCACCCACCTTGTATTTGGCCTTTCTTGTTGTGGCTGGTATCTAGGATAATAAACAGTCCTGATCAATTTTTGCTCATCAGATGAAGTTACTTCAGAGGGTTTCATGTTGATTGTGGAATGGACCGAGTTGTTATATTTATGTACAAGTTCTGGAAGAATATTAAGCCATTTATAATTACCTTGAAGTGTAAATTGTTTATACATAAGATTTTTTAGGGTTTTGTTGAATCTCTCTACAATTGAGGCCTTGAGATCACTGTAACTCGAATAATGTTGTATTGACTGGCTTTTAATAAATTGTTGGAACACAGAATTATAAAGTTCTTTGCCATTATCTGTTTGCAAATAGCGCGGTGATCTTCCACTCCGATTGATGATTGTCCTGATGGCTTCTGTAACACATTTTCCAGTCTTGGATTTGAGTGGCACAGCCCAGGCAAATTTTGAAAATGTGTCTATTACAGTAAGTAGATACTTGTAGCCCTTGTTGATTTTGTCTAAGTTTTTCAGCTGTCCACTTGCCATTTCAATCAAGTCGCTCTGCCATAAATCATCTATGCCTTTTGTAACTACTGGCAGTCTCTTATAATTATGTCTGGCTTGTCTGTGTAATTCATCAACAATAATTTGTCTAGACATAATATGAAAACAAGAATATTGCAACTATGGGGTGTTCAGCAGCTGATACTACAGGATTTTCTAAATATAATTTGTCTCCTATTTGTATATTAAATTCCAGAGAGCCATCATCTTCAGCATAAGATGTTTGTAATGTAAATGGATCTGTAAAATCCTCTAACTCTACACTGGTGATTTTTACTTTGTTGTCAGCATTTGTTATTGATAAGGTAGGGTAGTGGTGTGCCTGTGGTTGTAGCCAATATTTGATCTTGATTGGTCTCAGTGTGCCCCCAACAAAAAATTGGTAATAAAATTGTGCAGGGGACAGCATATATATTTTGCCACCTGGTGTAAATGGTGAATCATATTCTTTGTTGGGGATGCTGTACAATTCAAGAATTACTGTATGTTTTGGATTCTCGATTATGCCTGTTATTTCTTTTTCTGCTGTAAGCAATCTGCTTGTTACAGATTCAAGGTGCTCATTGATTGTCCTAACAATCTCATCGTGCCCATGCTTGATTCTTATGTCCACAGCAAGTTTCTTGTATTGTTGCACAATTTCTTGTAGCTGGGTGGCAAAAACAGACAGAGCATTTGCTTGATTGGATTCCATGGTCCCTAGCTGTTGCTTGATATTAGCTACAATTTGTTGCAAATTTTCAATAACTGCCAATTTTGAATTTTTCGTTCTATGATCATGGACCTGTCTTCTGATATCCTCAAACAGGGCATGCAGTTCATTAATATGTTGATTAGTTGGAAGAGTGGCCACTGTCTGGGTAAGTTGTTTGATCTCTGTCTGGATATTCTTGATATCTTCTGATTTCAATATGCGATTCACAGCTCTCTTAATATTTTTAAGTTCCTGTGATGTAGGCAGATTTGATACAGTATTTTGCAAAGATTCAAGTGCCAATTTCACATTATTTAATTCAGATGCATCAGCCACATTTTGCATTGCATTGTGGAGCAGGGATATATCAGCCTGAGTGGGTGTTGATTGTTGTAAAATTTCAAGCTTTGTTTGGATATCATCGATCAAGTGATGAAAATGAGATAGTTCAGGCTCAGTGTTGAGGTTTTCAAGCTTTGTGATTTGTTGCTGGACACTGACAAGTGTGTCTACAATACCAGGCAGGCGGGATTCTAGAGGTTCTTGTACATTTGTCAAATCACTTTGCACTGCTGCTATTGTACCCTCAAGATGGGTTATGGTACTTTGAATTTTTCCAAAATCTTCATATGTTTCAAGTTGCAGCTTAATATTGGCAACACTCCGAGTTATTGCACTCAAAGCATCAGAATATGGCAAGTTGTTCATAAAATTTTCAAGTGTCTCAATTTTTTCTTTAACCTCGGCTATGGCATTGTTCAGAGGGTCCAGATTAGGTATCTGGAGTGATTGAATCTGTTCCTTTAGAGTGGAAATCACTAGATCAAAATCTTCCTGTGATTTTATGCTTTTGACAATTGTTTGGAGCTGTGTCTGGACATTATTTATCTGCTCTTCCAATTGCTGTTTCAATTGCTCAGAGTTGGTGGCCTGGCTCTTAAATTTGGCTTGAAGAGCTGCTACAGCTTCTTCTAAACTTTGAAAATTATCCAATGTGGCCAAATCAGTATATTTCTGAAGCAATAATTTGAGTTCAGAATCAATTTTAAGAAGAGGGTCCATGCATTGTGATTGTAAATTTGCAATTTCTAGTTGAAGACTGGCATTCAGTGTGGTTTGTAAAGCTTGTAAATCACTTCCTAATTTCTTAACTCTGACATCAAGCATCAGAATCTCATCACTGTGATCTTCATGTCTTGTATGGTCAAATATATCATTAGGCATTTTGTTTTAATGGTTATTTATTATTGAATATCTGATTCTTAATTCTATAAAAAAAGGTATAAGCTTGTCATAGGATCCAGGGACCTCAATATATGAGCAGTCACCAGCAGAAACAGTATATACAGTGCCAGAAACCATGTTTGAGTGCTTAATTCTATAAATATTTCTCCCTATTGAAATCTTGACATTACCCTCAGGGGTTGTAATAAATTGCAATTGACCACCTACAGGTAATTGGTAATGATTTAAATTATTGTTAAATATGTACAATGTTTTACCTGTTTCATCATCAACATCTGTAAGTATGCTGTTCAGATGAATAATTAACAAAGCACTTAGTTTAGATATTTTATCAGACGAGGGTTGTGGTGTTGGCAGGTCCATAATAGCCTGTTTTTTGAACCCAAATAAGTTCATAGGCATTTTTATTTATTTCAAATCATGCTCTGTAATTGGGCATTGATTGCCACTTTTCAAATCTCTATGACCCTATTGCATGGTTATGTATATATGCCACATGACAAAATGTATCTCTTATCATCATGTGGGTCCATAGCCACTTTTCTTACAATATTTGTAGTCAACAAGTGATCCACACTCTGAATTCTGGATTCTGATGTTCTGATTGTGCTACATGATTTGAGGCAATTTTTGTAATCTTCAAATTCAAGTTCTTGTCTACAGTCACTCTGCCAATGCCCTTGGCCTTTTTGGCAATAGCGCCACTACATGTTTCAAAGCTGTACATCTTGGCCCTTAACCCAGCAAATGCCACAATAACATCACAAAGTGTCTCATATTTTAACTTGCCAGGCACCTTTTTGTTGTGGGGTTGAATCTTTGTATGTTCAGTGGTATCAAAATATTTAAACAATTCAGGCTGTGCTATATCTTGATAAACATCTTCTGTTTGAATATCAAGAACAAAACTATCTGTGTCCATGTACATCAGTTTTACACGATCCTTATAAAAAGGCTTCAACACATTATAAAACAATTTTAACATGTGTAATTTGGCCAATTCCAATATCACAGCCCCTACATAAATAGGCTCCGGTTGGGGTCAGTAATTAATTTAACATCAATATGTTTTCTGACATTTCAATTGTTTTGCCATACACTGAATTGACCATCAATTTAAACAAGGTCTTATCAAATTGGCTCATTGCAGATGTTCGAAGCTCTGTGTTTGTATCAATATATGGTTTCAACCATCTTGAGTGCCTGAACCTCAAAACTTTTCCAACTTTGGTCACTTGAACACCATGATTCATTAGGAACTGGAGGTTTTTGTAATATAAGACATAATCCTGTTTCGGCTCTAGAGTCATCATCAATTTCTTCTGTTTAGAGCCAGGTGAACACTCAACCTCAGGAATTGGGGGCAGATCAGAAAATGTGTTGTGTAAATCATCAGGAATTGTCAGATCAACCTCTAAGAACAGGCCATAGTGACTGTCATCAAAATCCTTAAGATCTTCAATATTGAAATCTTCAACCCATTCAAGACCTGCATATGGTAGTTTTTTCATCATGGCATAACCATAGAGGCTGTTGGCAACTACATACAGTATATAATTTGATGGCAATGCTGGATCATAATCAGGAATATATTTGTTATTTGCTCTGGCATATCTCTGAGAACATTGCACATTGTTCCATAAACAGATACATATCTTGATCCTGGATCAGATCCAATTGCATTTTAGTGTTTAAAAACATTGCAGACCATGCTAGACCCGGAGCACTGTAAAAATACATTGGATCCAGCTCATAATTTTGCATGGAAGATTTTCTGAATGCCTGCAGTATATCAGCTAAGAGGGTCACATCAAGTTTTAAATAAGCCTTGTGATAATCACCAAATATCTGGCATTTTAAATTGTTCCACATCAATGGGGCATGGTGATAATCATCATCAGTGATTCCAGATCCTCTGATTTTGCTGTAAAACTCTTGTTGTGGTGGCAGAGAACACTCATCAAATTTAGAAAAATCTGTAACATAGTCATATGGATATAAACCCTTCCGCCTAATTAATTTCAGGTCCTGATTTGGAAACAAAGCACATGTGATTTTGAATTGATCATCAGATAATTGAGTGGCCAGTGTAGCCAGGCTAGCAGACAGAATTCTGTAGGAATCAAGAAATCTCAAGTGAATAGGAACACCATTAACTTTAATTATTTTGCTAATGGCTATATATTTCTCATTATTTTCAGCTAAAACATTTAAATTCTGCTTGTCAAACCCCTCGTACCTGATCAAATGATGAAAATCATAATTGGATGCACCATGGCAAAATATGGGGACAAATTTTGGTCTCTGGATCTTAATATTACAGCTATTACACAGGGCCATTAAGAATTTACCATCTGTATGAGAATGGTGATGTACCTTGATATTTGTATCTGAAAATTCAGAATCACGTACCGGACATTTTTCTGCATTGTTGAAATCTTCAATCTGTTCCTCTGTTAAAGGCAACATAGGTTTTGATTTTAATAATACATTAGATGCTATGTCATGGCACTCATTTTCTATTCTATGTGCAAATTCTTTGATGGCATCTGGTCCCATGTATAAATATTCTTTACAACAACACCATCCTGTACAATCACATAATAAAAACTAGAAGGTTCATGTAACTGGTATGGTGTAATTGAAGGTTCATCAGGATCTGGGCTGCAGAATGCAAGAGATTTGAGGTTTGATTCAAAATCACAGACTATATATGCTGGATGTTCCAACAAGGCTTCAAATTTTTTGAATTTGGCATTTTCACTTGGATTAGGCATCACCATATGAACAGGTTTATGATTACCACAGTATTTCAGATGCTCAATTAACTTGTTTTTAGCAATTTCTGCATTTTTTCACGAACCCCATTTATTATTTTTCTACCATCAAAACAGTTAAACATCTTCTGCACAACTTGTATATTGTATTGGATTTGTCTAGTTGTGTTCTCACTAAAGCTTCAAGATTATGTATCAGAGTATAATGGTGTGTATCATCCCCTTCAATTAAGAGCAGATCAATCGGAACAGAAGAATCATCATCAAATGTTCTGATTCTGAGAGGATCTATCAAGCAATTGCCACGGCCAGTAGAACAAGTAAATACATTAATAGATAATTGTTTACCATTAATATCCCTGGCCTTTTTTCAAATTTATCAATATTCTGAACAGACATTGGATATTCTAAACCCTCCATTGCTTCATCAAAATTGTGTTCATATTGTTTATAATAAGTTATTCTCTCAGGATGCCTTAAAACTGGAAACAAAGCAGCTAAAATACACCACAAAAAGCATTTTTCATCATTATTTTTTATATTAACCACGGCTGTTTTGTTTTTAATATTGGCAGGTAATGGCAGATATGTAGATCCTTGTAATGGGCTGAATTCAGAAATATTAACATAGAGCTTGTATGGAGATCCGCATAGGCTCCATCCCGACTCTTTTCCAGCAAATTCAGAGTGTTTAATATTCAATTGATCTATCAAACTGCTTATTATTTTGTCTGAATTTGCATTTGAATATACCGGTACAGTTTCTGTTATGTGGGGCTGTGTAAATTTTTTGCCATTTGGCTTCTTATATTGTTTAAACAATTTGAGGGACAGCTTATAAGAGCCATTTTGTGCATTTAGAATTGCCTGCACATCAGAATTTATACTGTTCAAAAAATTCTTAATGCCACATTTTTGCTCTGATACAAACCGGTGATCCCTTAATTGGCCATTAAAACTGCTATGGATAAGTGGTGGTGCAAAGCGTGGCTGCTTTGCCGGTCTAGCATTAACAGGTGTTTCATGCTTCCTTTTCAGACCAGATGTAGATGGTTGTGGGGGCAATATTAATGACTGTACATAAGAATTACACTTGTGCCATTTGTAATATGCCTTGCTTAATATTTTATGGCATCTTGGACACATTTTTGTGGCCTTTCTGCATTTCTTACGGTCGCAAATATGCCGGTCCCTAGACCAATTAGAACTAGATATATTTTTATTACACTGATTGCAATATTTTTGTTTTGGCATTTTTATTGTTTATTTACATAAAATTTCTTGGTCCAAAAAAAAAACAGAACTATGCCAAACAATTATAACAGCAGTTAGTGGCTGAGCTGATGTTTTTTACCCAGACAACAGCAATAACTAGGCTCTGGTGATCCCCAATATAAAATAATTTTGCTCTTTTATGCTGTTGTATAACACACTTTACCAGGTTTCAGATCTGGGAGCTATCAGTTGTATATAAACTAGCAGTAATTATTCTCAAAATCTCACGTATGGAGATATTATTTTGCCACATGTATTTCAATCTTACACATTTTATCAGGACTCAAACCCGATCCTCTTGTTTACAAGGCAACAATATTAACATTTTGCAATCAGGGGAGGCTTCACATTTTATCAGGACTCAAACCCAGAAGCTTCTTGATTACAAGGCAATAGAAACCATGGGGCTATGCACCACACTCTACTGGGTCTCAGAACCCAGGAGCTATGAGCTTTATATCAATATATCTGAGGGGGGCTCCTCTTTTCTACACTAGAATTCAAGATTCCTGGGATTTTGACAGAAAAACACACTGTAAACAATAAGATCATATGGGAACTTGGCATAGTTTTAAGTGTAGGCAATTCTGTCTGTTGAGGCTTCTTCTTTTCTACACTAGAATTCAGAATTCTTAAAATTAAGAGCATATCACACTTGATGAATTGGGGTATAAGCCCCTCTTGGCATTGTTTTAAGTGTAGGCAAATCGGATTGTTCAATCAAATAACCTCTTCTTTTCTACACTTATAAGTGGTCCTGGTTATAGGGCCAAATACACTACTTTCTGAAGGTTCTCGACTTGATTCAATTTCGAGCTTTTCTCGGTAAGATCGTTCACGATGCTTCGCATCTCGGTAAACTGCGTGTGAAGGTCGGCGACGCTCTGCGAAGTGGGCAGCGTCGACACCAGCGAAGTAATTTCGTCTCGAATCCACGTTTGCCGTTTCCGTTTCTAGTCGTTTCAGCATTCGAGATATGTTCCTTTTCAAAGCGTGTAATTCTTTGGAGGTGGGGAGATTGGCCACCCTACTCTCGAGATCGCTCAATGAACTTTTGATGTCGCTCGATTCGGATAGTGCCGTCACCGCCATTTTCAATTTTTCCAAATCTTCGCTCGAAGGTACGCTCGTCCGTAACGATTCCAAGTCACCCTGTATGTTGTCCAGTACGTGATGAAAATGAGCCAGATTGGATTCGACGTTCAAATTTTCTAAATATTCCATCTTCTGCCGAACCGTGCTTAACGTGTCTTGAATGCTCGTCAACGCGTTCGCTTCAGCGTGAATATTTTTAATTTCTTCGTTGATCAACTCCAGAGACGCCTGAATCGTAACGATGGTGGTTTGAATGTGTTCGAAATCTTGATAAGCCTCCAATTGAATTTTTATGTTCGCGACGCTTTTACCGATGACCTGCAGTTCGTCTGACGATGGTAGGTTCGTCATTGTATCTTCCAAAGTCGTAAAAAGGTACGTCAACATAATTTTTTATGAGCGTTTTCAGTTCGGAATCGATTTTCAGAATAGGGTCGAGACATTGCGTTTGGAGCGTAGCGATTTCCGACTCTAAACTTTTGTTTAACGTCTCCTGCAAAGCGATCAAATCGCTCCTCAACTTCTTAACACGAATATCCAACATGAGAATTTCTTCTGCGTGGTCTACACGCTTGGTGTTGCCGAAAATGTCGTTAGGCATTTTGGTTAACGGTTATTTATAATAGGATAGACGATTCGTAATTCTACGAAGAGAGGAACGAGTTTGTCGTAATCTCCTAGGAGTTCCACGTAAAGACAATCTCCTGCAGACACATCGTACGCCATGTTAGAAAGTATCTTGTCGTGCTTCATTCGAAAAATGTTCTTGCCGGTAGAAATTTTGATTTCGCCTGCGTTTTCCGGATTCACGGTGATTTGAAGTTTCCCGTCGATCGGAATTTCGTAAAAATGTAAATTGTTATTGAAGACGTAAAACATCTTGCCGATTTCATCATTCAATTTCGTCCATATACTGTTGAGGTGAACGATCAACAGACCGTTGAGTTTAGATAACATGGACGGTAAGAGGTTATTGGAATTTGGTGGTGCAGTTTCCATGATGCTTTGTTTGCGGAAGCCAAAAAGATTCATTGTCCCTGTTAGTTATTTAAATTTCTACACGCTGTGCCCCTTTGTAGATCGAATAAAGAAAAGAGAAGATTTTCCTCTGCGGCGATGCAATTCAAAAGACTCGAACATGTAATTATGTCATTAGATCACGATGAATAAGAAAAAAGTAAGAGTTGAATTTAATGAGGCCTCGTTTAGAGCGAGCTTAACGACATAATAACAACTTCCAACTTTTCATCGCCCGAGGGCCCCTCTTTTCCTCCGTATGTTTTTGAAGAATGGCAAAGGACACGGCGGATGGCTATGGGGTTACAGTTACCACACGTCACATTTATCGCTTCCATTGCAGTGGCCCCACTCTCTCGTGTGGATTTGACAATCGAGAACACGTAACTTGTTGTCTCTGGCATCCAGTGCTACTTTGGTTTCGCGCGTCGTGTACAATTCGTGTAATTTATTCGCAATGCGATGATCTGTGCTGAGTTTTCTTTTACCTTGAAACAGGCATTCTTTGTAGTCTTTCATGCTAAATTTACTGGTACTTATTTTTCCTATCCCTTTCGCTTTCTTGATCTCTTTTTCTTCTGCAATCTTGACGCAGTACATTTTGGCACGAAGCCCCGCAAATTCGCTGATGTAATTACCAGCCGCTTCGACTTTGAACTTTCCTATGGTCATTTTATTTTCTGTCGAATGCAAGTGATGGCCTGATGGTAAGTTGCTAAAATCAAACAGATGCTTCATCTTAGTCAGATCATTTTCGAGGCTTGGTGTTTGGATTAGAAAAACGAAGCTATCCGTGTCAATGTAACATATTTGGATGTTATCTCCATAAAAGGGTTGAAACTGATCGTAAAGGATTGGTACATGTGCAATTTAGAGAGTTCAAGGACTGTGGCACCTATGGCAATCGGTTTGTTGAGCATCACTTGCTTCTTGTTCTTCTCGACGAATACCAGATTCTCGTCGAAAATAGTGAAGTTTTTGAAGTAGGGGGACGCGACAATCTTCTCGAATTTCTTTTCGTCCGTGACCAACGTTGCGTCGATGTAATTACGCACGTTCTCCATCGTCTTGCCGTAGATGGCGTTGTTGAAGAGTTTGTACAGATCCTTGTCTGCAGGCGATGTCGATTGCGCTCTGCGTCGCGTGTTCTCGGCTATGTAGGTTTCTAGCCACCTACTCTGCCTAAATTTCAATCCTCTATGTACTTTCTTCAACTGCAAGCCGTGACTCACATAGAATTGGAGGAGCCGGTAATGTAAAACGTAATTCCCCTTGTTCTCCACGCTTAGTATGAGTTTTGGCTTCGATCCTCCAGGTGGCTTCTCTTTGGTGGGGGCCAGGGCCAATCCGTGATGTTTCTCGTGAAGCGTTTCGGGATAATCGAGATCCACTTCCAAGAAACAGCCCCATTCGTTATCTTCGCTCCAGTTGAGAAAATCCTCGCAGGAGAGTTCCTCTTCGGTCATCCACTCGTAGTCGCTGATAGGAAGACACTGGGACATGGAGTGCCCGTACAAGTTGTTGACATCCCAGTAGACGATGTAGGTGTTGGGCTTCGATGCATCGTAACCAGGCGTATGAGGATTATTTGCCTGAGCATGGCGTCGGGGACATTGAACGATGCCACCACGTATCGCACTCTCCATGAAGGCATACTGTTCCTTCTCTGCAATGAGTCCCAGTTCCACGTTGGTGTATTTCATCATCGATTCCCAAGTCAATCCCGGCGTCGTGAAGAAATACGCAGGATCCAACTTGTAGATCGAGATGCATCTCTTGCGAAACGACTCGAAAATGTCCATGAGAAGTGTAACGTCTAATTTAAGATAGAGATCGTGATAATCACGAAAGGTTTGGCAATTGAAGGCCGTCCACACACTACGAGCGTGTTCGTAGTCCTCTTCGGAACAGACGTCCACCGTGAGATGAGAATAAAATGCCTCCCGGGGTGGAAGTTCCGTCTCGTCAAATTTGTCGAAATCGTTGACGTACTCGTAGGGGTAGACGCCCTTGCGACGCAACAGATTCAAATTCTCATCTCTCCCCGAAAAACGTTTTTGCTTGGTGGCCACAAGATCTTCGTCGCCAAGTTGAGCTGCAAGAGTGGCGAGGCTGGAGGACAGGAACTTGTAAGAGTCCAGGATTCTCACTTCCACACTTCCTCCTTCTTCGAGAGGGATCCACACTCTCACAGCAATATACTTCTCGCTCGTTCTCGGAATGATGCTGATTCGAGAAGTTATGTTGTAGAGCTCTTTGACGAAGAGATGCGTATCGTACTTCTCCGTGTAGTGCAGAAACACGGCAACGAAATGCGACTCCTTAATTTTAAGATTGCACGAACTACAGATGGTGCTCAGGAATAATCCATTCTGATGGTCATGGTGTACGACCTTGTGATTTTCGGGGGTGAAAGCCTGGTTACACTCCGCGCATCTTGTCGCCGTGTCATGTCTCCGTTGTTGTTCCGTCGTGAGAGCAGGTGGAGAAACGTAAGAGCCTTTCAGGCTGGGTGCAAGTTTTCTTGCACATTCCGCTATCTTCTTAACAAAATGTTTTGCCGCATCGGGTCCGCAATACAAGATGACATCATTCAATTTTTCTCCGTAGATGGAGAAACTGCAAGGCTCGTGGTGAAAAATTTGGATCGTGCTTGAGGTAGAGGGATCAGGGTTGCAAGACGTCATGGGAACTTGGAAGCTTTCAAAGTCGGCATAAAGGACGACGGGATGGTGGAGAAGAGCATGGTGTTTCTGAAATTTCATCTTGGTTCCGGGTTCCCGCATGACATCTTCGGGTTCTGCATTCACGGAGCCAAAACACTTGTGCTGTTCTTTCATCTTCTTTCCCACGCGAAAAATTCTCAAAAACCGATCGCAAATTTCAATCTTATCGCAATGCTTGCTCATCTGTCTTCCGATTAATCGAGAAAAATTGCGAATCAATCTGTAACGGCCATCTACAAGCAAGAGTCGAATTACATTATTCTGGCTTCTCGCAGGTCTTAACAAACGAATGTTGTCGCAATCGTCAATCCCAAACACAGAAATATCGAGATCTTCTCCTTTTTCCTCTCTATAGTTTTTTAAAAATTGATCGATCTTATTCAGGGGCACAGGATAGGAAATTCCTTTCATCACATTCTCGTATCCCCCCTCGTATCCTTTGTAATTGGACAGGCGTTCGGGGTTAACATTATTAGCCGGGTGTAATGCGGCGATGACAGACCATAAGAAACTCTTACCATCATTACTTTTTATGTTCAACACTGCATTTTGCTTTTTTTTTTTTTTTTTTTGAGCGCTGCGTAATGGTTTGAAATTGCAGACTCGAAGCTCTAACATGTGGCTGCGACCGCAAAGACTCCATCCACTTACTCTACCTTCAAAGTCTTCTTGTTTTTGTGTCAGGTGCTCAAATAGCAGTGTCACTATCTCGTCAAGATCCTCGTTATTGTAATCATGTAACCCTTCACACCCTACGTAAAAGCTGAAAGTGCTTGACTCGGACGAGACAACTTTCTCATACAGCAGGGTCAAGACGAGATGAATTTTAATTGCAACATTAACGAGGCAATCCCGTAATTGATCAACTACCAGAGATTTCACATTGTCGAGGAACGTGGCCGAGTCACATTTTTCGTCACTTCCAGATTTATACGTCATGATGCGTGCACTTTTATTCAAAGCACCGCCTTCATGCGCATCAGTGCGAGATTTCTTTGCCGGGGGGACGACATCATGTTCCGGTAGACGACATTTTTTCAAATGCCTAGCAATATTAGGTTTCGAAATCAACTTTCCGCAGTTGCGACATGCCACTTTCCCGCAAAGACCGGAGGGACCTGGTTGCGGTTCCATATTTTCTCTGTTATTTATATATACAGAGATTTTTTTGGGGGGGGTTGTGGTTGTGGTAGGGGAAAGCGCACTGAAACAGAAGGAAAAAAATAGATAAAAAATGCTAGACAGTTTTTTTCCTTCCACAAGTGCATATATATATTAGACGCGAACAGTGTGTGTGCACTCTTGTAGGAAGTGTGTGTCAATTTTTATGAGTCCTCTGAATATGTGTGTGTCAGACGCAAAACAAAAAATATAAATATATCATGAAAAAATAAAAACTTACCTTTCACGAGAGATAGAGAGACTTCAAAAAAATAAAACTTGTAGCTCACTAAAAAAACTTCCACGATGATATGTATGTATACTGCCAGACAAACAAATTAAAAAATACTGAACTGCCACGATTGACGTTCACCTTTCAAGAGAGATAGAGAGACTTCAAAATAAAACTTGTAGCTCACTAAAACTTCCACGATGATATGTATGTATACTGCCAGACAAACAAATTAAAGAATACTGAACTGCCACGATTGACGTTCACTATGATAATGATGTAAAAAAGAAGAAACTGGTACGTTATATAGGAACCCCCAATCACGCGACCCCCTTTGGTGAAAACACAATGAGCGCTATAGTCAATGTCCTAGCAATAAACCCCGTTGACCGATTCACTCATGCATGTGGTACAAACGAACAATGCTATACTTTTTTTTTCAACAAAAGACTTTTGGATGCGCACAATATCCTGTGGGGGGACAAATAGCAATGAACGGGCGTTGACAGTTCCACCCATGCATGTTGTCGATCATTTCCTCGGCCTCTTCCACGCCCCGTCAGGGGTGGTGTGTGAAACGGGCGACCCCGCTCTGCGAGAACCAGCACAAAACTCAACCATGCCTGAAACGAAACGGTGGACGCTTCGTTTCGTGCTTGTTATTCCATAAAAATAATACGCGAAAAGGTTGAAAAAATTCCACGTGCAACAATGCAGCTTTTTGTTGGTCGAGCATAATGTGGATAGATAAATTTCCAAAGCGGAAGATGCTGCTGTGCTCGCTTCCGCCGCATCCACTTCCGATTCTATTGTTATCGAGGGATGTGGTGGATTCTTCATTCATGACCGTGGAGGCGGAAAAAAATAGATCCGCTTCGGGTGGAAGCGGATGCGAGCTGAATGGGTTCGGGGAGTTGCCGTTTGTTTTGTTGCGGCGGCGGTGGGGTTTCCGAGGTTGGGGGTCGTCCGCTGCGGAAGCGGGTAGCATGGGCAGTACGGCGATTATTTCTTGCCCCCTCGAAAAAATAAAGTTGTTTCCCAATCGAGCACACACGCTTGCAAGAAAGACAAAAAGCTTGCGAGCGAAATTGCGAATCGCTCCAATATGCCGGCACGGAGCAGAAAAAGCAAGTGAGGTTTCGAAGCCACGAACGTTCGAGATTTTCCGCATCACCCGCGCACGTCGCAGCCTCCAAAATTGCATCGTCGTTGCACGATGCTAGTTTCGGAAACGCTCGCAAGATATTTTGCACGTTGTGCGAAAACAATTCCATCTCGGACGAAAAATTTTGTTTTCGGATTCTTGTTGCTGTGCAAGCTCCGGAATAGTTACTAATGCTTGGGGTGATGCTCTCACGGAATCGAAAATCGATTTCAATATTTCCGCACCATTCTCGAGCGACATTCGATAGTTTGGAATGTTTTTTTGTAGAAAATTTTTCGGATCGGTTTGAAAAAGCGTTTGGTTCGTAATGAAAATATTACATTGAGCGACGAAACACAATTTCTCTACGGGGATGGAAAAATTCGTTCGATCGAGCGTCGCCATCCACGCGAACATCAAAAATTGCACGAATGCTTTGGGGGCTTCGCACAGGATTATTAATTTATTTTTCATGGAATAATCTACGTAAGATTCCAGCATCGAGAACGAACAACGTTGATTGAATTTTTGGCAACATTCGCAATACAAATCCAAACTCGTGAGGATTTTGCCGTCACGCCAAAAAAAATATTTTTCGTTCAACCATAGTAAAACATCACGGCGGCTTAAGTATTGTACAATTTCATACTCGTTTAAATTCATGATGCAAGCCAAGCTATCACGTTTTTTTGAGCGATCGAAATTTGCCGTGCGTCGCATCGATCCGAAAAACAGGATTTGCCGGTTAAGAGAATTTCAAGTTGAACCAATTGACCGAGATGCGTTGTCCCCGTTGTTGTCAATGGGAATCGATGATTTTGAAGGTGGGAGAATAAAGGTTGGATGCGTTCGTTTTTGAGAAAAATTTTCAGTAGAATATTAGTGTTATATTTGGACGTGAATTCCACGATGAGCGCTGTGGTAATTCGATTGTCACATATTGGGGCTACCGTGGGAGGTACGTCGTTGTTTTCTTGGAACACGATCGTTTGCAAAGGTTCCACGAAGCCGTTAGAACCTTTACTTTTTTTGGTTGGGCACCACGCACCCCTGGCGAGGTTATAGGGGCCAGGAATCCTAAAAAAAAACAATTATTATTTGTTTGTTTGCGTAACAATACAGAAATAATAAGAGGCACGCGCGCGCGTGTGGCACATCGTTCCCGAGAGGTTTACAAAGGTCACGATATATAAACATGGTCCCCGGACTAGGAAAATTACGATAAGGTGCATTCATCCTTCAAGGATGAGAGGATGAGAGAGTGCATTTCACTCATCACTGCTTTTCTACGCCGTGAAACATCGTCAGCGCAATAAATGAGGCGCGGAACGTGGAGAGAAAGTGAGTTTTTGAGGTTTTGGTGGTCGTGGGGTCAAGAAATCAGTGTTGCAGTCAAATATACATTTACTATCTACTTTAGACAATATTTTGTATGTTGTTGAGAGTAGAAAAATTCCACGGTAATTATTGTAGTTCATTTTATCACCTTTAATAAACACAGGAACAATTATGGATTCTTTTCACTGTTGAGGGATTTCTTCTTTATTCCATATTAAACAAATTAATTTATGAATTTGACATATTAATGAATTTCCACCATATTTAATTAACTCAGCTGGTATTAAATCAATGCCAGGTGCTGTGTTATTCTTTAGCCTTTTAATAGCATCTTTAACTAAAGTCAAGCTAGGTTCTGGAACTAAAGGTTCTGCTGTGTGGACTTCATTTACTTCTGATTTATCTCCTACAGGGACATTTAAAATGTCATTAAAGTAGTTCTTCCATCTATTTAGAATATCGCTTGGGTCAGCTAGAAAATCACCGTCTTTATCTTTTATGAAGTTTACTTTAGGTTGCCACCCCTTTCTAAATTCATTTACACCTTTATATAAATCTCTGATATTTTTATTTTTGCTGTTTGTTTCAATTTCGTTAATTTTGCTTTTCAAGTAATCTCTTTTTTTACTTCTAAACGTACGGTTAACTTCTCGCTTTATTCTATAATAATTGTTTAGATTTGTATCATCAGAGTTATTTAACCACCTAAGTCTAGCCTGATTTCTTATTTCTATTAGATTATGACATTTATTATCAAACCATGGCTTACTTTTTCTCGGTTTATGGTATCCTATACTTTCTTTAGCTGCTGATTCTATTGCATTACGTATGTGCTCCCAATTCTTATGTCTCATTTATATTTTCATTATCATTTAAATCCTGCATAACTTCAAATATATTTGACAGTTTCATTTGTTAATCTTTCTTAATCAGTAAACTCTCCTGTATCAAATTTTAGAACTTTTACATTTTGTTGCTTATGATTTATCACTGAGAGTCTTTCTCTTAATTTAGCAATTACTAAATAATGGTCACTGGCACAGTCAGCACTCTATGTGTACGAACGTCAATTATACTAGTATGCCTTCTCTTATCAATTAGAATATGATCTATCTGATTATGAGTTTTACCATCTGGAGAAGACCAGGTATATTTATGGATATTTTTATGTTTAAAAGTGGTACTTTTCACAATTAAATTCTTTGAGGTTGCAAAAGTAATCAATCTTATACCATTATCATTACTTAATTCATGAAGACTTTCTTTTCCAATCGTGGGTTCAAATGTCTCTTCTTTGCCAATCTGTTCATTGCAGTCACCTAACAGAATTTTCATATCATACAGATAAAATTTATCAAAGACCTGTTCTAACTCTGTATAAAAATCATCTTTAGTATTATCATCTTTATCTTCCGTTAGAGTATATATGTTTATTCAAATAATTTTACACCACCTACCCTGTAAAACTGCATATGATATCCTATCATTAATACATTCTACTATTTTAAGAGCAGAGATAATTGTATTATTTATGAAAAAGCCTGTTCCAAAATTATGATTTTCAGTACCACCATAGAAAAGAGTATAATTTTTAGTTTTACAATTCCCTTCTCTTGGCCACCTAACTTCCTAGAACAGCTACTACATCTAATTTATACTTAACTATCTCATTAACTGTACACTGAAATGCCCCAGGCCGGTAAAGGCTCAGAACATTCCAGGTGCCTAATTTAATATCCATGGAATATTGGAATAGTAACCTTTAGGAATTATACTTTCACTATAAAAATGTGGCCTTTGTTGGGTTTAATTTGATATGAAATGCTACTTTTATTGGAAACAATATTATAAAAACTCCAAGTTAAATGGAGCTCTGTGGCCGCCACAACCCACTATTAATTTATTTATATTAGTTCACTCAGCTTGGTACGGTAATACGCTATTTTATTCTCAGGAAACAAGTTCAAGTTTACATTGGAAGGTAATGTATCATAAAATTCGTCCCGTGGCATAATGGCAACTAATCTAAACACTCGTAATATCTGATTTATTTATATGTGAGGAGGTAATTTTTCCATTTTACTAGAACAAATTATCCCTTTCATTTTAGAACTTTCTCGCAAGTAAATGGTTTGTCGGGATCAAGTGTAATTTTTTTGTAATTCTGATTCATAGAAAATGCCCTTGACAGGATCGTTACTCCAGTCTTTTATATGATATGTAAGGGAGGTCTGTACTCATACCATCACTAATTATAAAAATTTCCACTGTCCAACTAGGTAGACATCCTTTCTCAAATTTCATTAAGGTTTTACTTATCCTTTCGTAATTCCCAATACTAAATTTCAATTTGATAATTTTTGTTTTTAACTGGTTTTGTTTCTAGACTGAGACCAGACCTGCAGCGCATTATTTTTGCTCACATTAACAGGAGACATTTTTATAGAACGGCGATAAGAGTGATTATACGATTTTATTACAATGGGGAGATTATCTACATATCAATACGTATTTTTCGCTGAGAAGTGTTTACGCAATTTTGATTTTAAAGTACGAATAAATCGTTCCACTATTGCTGCCTTTAGTTCTGAATAAACACTATAATGAAAAATATTGTACTTGTCAGACACTTTTTTCACTTGAGTGCTATAAAACTTATTTCCTTAATCTGTCTGGCAGTAAACAGGAGGATATTCTAACATGCTTTTAATTTTAGTGTTTGGTTTTCACATGTTTTCACTCGACTTTCTATTCACTGGTACACAGAACGTTTGCCTCGAAAACACGTCAATTGCATAAAGTATATAGCGTATACCGTCATTGAATTTGGCAATATTCTGCATATATTCCAAATCCATTTGCTTAAGTTCCTGGGGAAAAGTGCTTTCGTACCGTGTACGTGGGAATTTTTTTTCTGGCTGGAACATGTAAAGTATATGTATCTTGTTTTGATGTCCACTGAGAAATATTATTTTGTGATTTCGTGGAAGCTTTGGATAAATTTTCAGTATTGGAAAATGAAATCGGTAATTCATACCTACACAAACTAATCCTGGTAATGCTCGTTGCAAAAGGCGTTTCCGTTGAATAGGTTTTATTTTACATAAAAGTATGGCCGCGGTGGCTCAGTCGGTAACGCGTCTGACTACCATGCTCAAGGTCCCGGGTTCGATCCCCGGCCGGTTCAAATCCGGGAACTTTTCTAACGTTGGAAGCGGCCCCGGCGCCCACCCAGCGTCGAATAACATGGGTACCAGGGGGAAACCCTAGTGGGGTAAAGGCGGACAGGGGCGTGATGCTGATCACATCACCCCCACTCACGACCGGATCAAGAAAGTGTGGGGCGTTACCTCCACACCCCCTATACGCCTTCAGAGCGTGGTGCTAAGCACAGGGGAGCACTTTACCTTTTTTTACATAAAAGTATAAGTGCCGGAGCATGTTCTTTTAGTTGTGAAGTCATTCTGACGTCCGCAAAATAAATGTTTTTTTTTACATGCTTTCCAGTAGCATATAGTCAATTGTTCATCGGGGAAAATATGAGTCATCATACGTAAAATTTCAGGTGTGTTTTGTGTTAAATGGAACATTAAGTAACTATGTGGTGTTTCAGTTGCATCTTGAAAAGCTTCCAAAACACTTTTACTATTGTCAGGTTTGAATTGTCGTGCTAAATGGTATATTTGGTGTTTGTAACGTGGAATCTTGAATATCACAAGATATGAGAGTTGAGGGTTATGTCTCTCATTTTAGCACCTTTGTGAATTACGTTTTGTACTACAAAGATAACACTTACATTTTTGTGATGAAATTGTTTTGTAAATATATCTGCAACAACTCAATCTTTGCTGCTTTCATGGATTAGATCATCAATTAATGCAGGAGTTTAAATATCTATATTTGCAACATCAGAAATTCCTTCAATAAACTGAATATTTGTATTTTGATTTAATTTGAATTTGGGGGGACCGTACCATGGGCCCATATTACTGTCTTTGAAACGTGTGTAAACATTTTATGTTTATAAAATAGAAGCTTATCCACAAAAGTGATTTTTCCACTTTGTGATGGCTGACAAACCATCATTGCAAACGAGTGAGTAAAACGCAGTTACATATTGAACTAATATTATAGTTATAGAACACGTTCTCTTGTTGAAGCGCAGACACACAATGACACATTTATATACAATCATAAGTTTTAAAACTAAGTATTGGCAAGGTGTTAATTTTATCTTTTCTTTTCAGGACGAAATCAAGAGGGAGTGTCCCATTTGTCGGGAGGTTGTGTTTCGGTGGAAGAAGGCCATCATTCTTCATTTGAGAGCCAAACACCGCCTTCAGCCTGTGCCACCACCACTTTGCAGGCGGTGAGCGGGTGAATCCCGGTCAAGATAGGGTAGATGCAGTTTTTGTGGAAGAAGTAGAAGGAACGGGGAGTGCCCCTGGATTAATAATCAAATTTCCAAACTACAAAGGGCACTGGCGTGCCAACAAACTAACCGCCCAGGCCGGATCGTGAAAAAGAGGAAATGTGACTTTTGTGAATAAAAAGTGAGACAGGAAATGCTAGTTTTTCTAATTTAGATACCGTATGGCACGGTATAATAATTATCCATTTTTCTACGTTTTGCGTGGAATGTTTGGTGTTTTTTGCTGAGATGCAGAAACAATTTCAAAATTGGCTTTTCTTTTGATTTTAAGTAGGTTCTCAACAATTGGGTTTTCAATTTCCTTTTGACTAGTTGCTTGAAATAATCAAAATTATCTGGAGTCGTGTTCTGTAATTCATTGTTATGCCTCTAACTTTAAAAACATGTTTCTCATCGCGAGTATCATGTATCTTTACTATCTTATATGTATAGTTTTTTGGGACCATCACCCAAGAAGCATGTAATTTGGTAGGGCTCTTTAATCTCATATGCCATTTTACCAAGAAACGAGCCTGTACGAATAAGATTTTCATGTTCTCTTTCTACATAGAACACAGAGTCCGTATCCACGTACTGAATACTTTCCTTGACTTTGCCCATACAATAATATAAAAGCATCCTTTCATAAACAGTAATAAACGCGGGGGCAAGTACATTTGAATACTAACGGTTCATTTTTCCATTCCAGATAAATATAATTCACTAATAAACAAGATTCTCAAATAAGGACAAAATTACTGATTTCATAGTGTGAAATCTTAAGCACTATATCATGGAATTTCTGTTCAGTATTTACAAAAAATAGACTTAGTTTTTAAAGTATTTTCTGAACATTTTCCGTACAATGAATTCAACAGAATTTTGGAAATAAAACGAAGTCCCGGGTTGGGTGCAATTTCATGTTTTACAAACTGAATTCCCTCATGATCCCAAAAATCTTGAATATACTTTTCTTTGTCATATTCTGAAGTACAGCCTGATGGATATCCTGAGGACTGTTGTTTCAGTCGAAGAAATGTGTCTACATAGTCTTTGAACACATTATCGTTCTGGTCAGTTGATGGAAAATCCCAAGTTTCATATTTTGAGAATTTTGCACCCTTTTTTTTACAGCTAATATGAGTTCTACCGATACCCAAGTGACATGTAAGTATCGTTGTTCGTCCGTATCTGTATATTGTTCTTGATTCTCGCTTTGTGCACAAGTCCTGAATAAATCAAACATTAATTTGTTATAGCAGGACAAGCCCAGTACTGATAAATATAAATTTTAAGAGGGGATATATCACATTTTACAATCCCAAACACATTGTTCGAGGTAGGAAACTCTGACGTGTAAATTACTAGTTTCCCCGTAGGGTTTTTTCTTTGCTTCATCATTGCAGGGTGCAGGTAGTTTCAGACATGTATTTTTCATTCTCTTCTTGTTCATAAATGGCCATGAAAAGGTCAGTGCGTCCCCCATTAGAAGCTTGTTTTCGGATAAGTGGGTTATTCAGGAAATATCAATTCTCCGCAATAAATTTGCGTAATTCTTCATCTTTCTTAATTTCCTCATTGAACTCAAATTCCCATTTTTCTACAAACGTGTACCCCATTTGCTGTAATAGTTCTTTACGGGTAACAGTACGTTCATACCTATGGTCTAGGGTCTTGCCAGTCTCGTTAAGAGGCTTGTCCCTGCTTTCCGGAAGGCATTTCCTACAAGCTGGAAATTAACATCCATGAAAACTATATACTGTTTTGCTTTTTTCATGGAGCCCGTCCTAATTAAAACGTCCTATTTTAGTCTCCCCAAGATATCCTGCGTGTCTTAGAGTGATTTGTTTAGTACTTTCAACCCTCTTTAACCACTTAAACGCGATTCGAGACTGTTGGTCTTGTTCACGAAATCCAAATGGCGGAACTTTGATAAGGGTGTGTTCTTTCAGATATTTACTTCTAAATATGAAGGAGGCTAACGACGCAAGAGTCGAACAGCGAACAAAGCACTGCATCTCACTCAGATCTTAGATCAGGTTAGAAAATTTAATACATGCAGCAGCAAGAAAATTCACATCTTTAATACAACTCTCTTTGAAAATCAAAAATTTCCCCTCCTTCGTCTGTTTCCTCAAACAATTTTAGCATCTCTTCTCTTTCTTTAGGGGACTTAGAATCAGTATAATTTTACTGAATATCTGTGAATGGACCTACATAATTAAGATTTGCTGGGGTGGAAAGCAAATATGGGAAATCGCCTTTCTGCAAATCTTCCGCTAGTCCCAGACTCGCTGACAGATCTTTCAATTTCATGAGCATGAAATTCAACGAGTACCTGAACACTATTATCTCTATTATTTTCCTAACGTGCATAAAACGGGTGGGGTAATATTCTCCTTGGTAATCAGATAATTTAAAACATAATGTGAATCATATTGCACTGCTTTGTGCGCTATACACACAATTTTATCAAACCCTTCCCTCGGTGTTTCTATATAGTGCATAAATTCTTGAATATTGGGGAAAATTTGTACACGAGGACCAAATGTCTCGCAGAAATATGCATCAGTGTCTTTACATATATGACAAGCTTGCTTGGCAACAGCCAGTTTGATTTCCTGTTTCTGACTTTCCTCGCCCTCTACCAGCATACTTTCAAAATCATAAAAATGTAGAGAAATTTAGCAATTTGTTCAGTCTTGATAGGCTGAATATAGCACTTGTGTGCATGTTCAGGAAAAGCATTACAGCTTTTACAAAATAATTCATCGCATTGGTGTTGTGATGTCCGCAATCTCCTGTTTACCACTTTGTAATACACATTACATTGGTAAATATATTGGTAAACACTTTATTTTCCGCCCTTCTTAGCGCAAATTATTTTCATATCATTTTGAGGATAGACATTTCCTTTTACATGCAGCACATTTTCTGGGGATAGTGTTAGTGGATTCATTACCATGTGTGTTTTCACACAATGAGCAATATCTAGTGCATTCAGTATGTTCCTGTTCTGTCTGAGAATCCTACTTGACATTAAGGACAGCAATATTTTTTTTCACAATAAGTGTAGGGACAGAGTTGACTATATCGAAATGTTGATTTTGGTAAAGTAAATTTATTTGTTTGGGGCGAACGGTGTGCATCGAATAACTTCATACTCTCTTTCGCCCTCTTTCATTGAAAGCACAAAAATTTGGTTTTCTGGTCCCATGTGGTCCTGAAATTTTTTAATACCTTCTACATTGCAACCATTGGTTGGATCAACGCCTGCTTCCTGGCATAACCGTAGAGCTGATTCTTTCAATTGTAGACTGAAAACAAAAACCGAGCTAAGTGCCAAAATCTAAGTTCCGAGAAAAACAGGAAAAACATTGTCTTGGAAGATATCCTACAAGGTTAACATTACCGTTCTAGGCTTACCTCATTAGACGGGGCTTGTTTTGGAGGAAACGCAGCACACAATAACCTCCAAGACGTCCAAGTGACCACAAAACCAGTCACATGTCGCTTGGCACATAGCCCGTATTTTGATACACAGCAGGTGGCACTTAGACCAAGGCGCATTCTTATGGCTAAAGTTTGAACTACTTGCAGACTGCATATCACATAGCTCGGTTTTTACCGCACTGGCATAGGCCCATAGCCCATATTTTAGCAATAAAATGGAAATCGATTGTTGTGGCACTTAGCCCGGTTTTTATTTTCAGTCTACAATTTATTGTCTGATCTTTGAAAGCATTTGATTTTGTTTGCCTTTTTGTGAACTTTGGCTTGTGCATGTGCAATGCCACGCCGTAAGCACATATTGTCATTGTTTGTCAGAACAGTAATAGCCCGCTGTCTCTGGTCCTCATTGTTTATTTTTAGTAAAGGGCCATATATTCTGAAAAGGGAGTATTTGTTTTTTCTGTACCGCACTTTGGTTCTACAATGTGCGCCATGCATTTCATAGTGTTACCCACAAATAAGGATTCATTGCTGCTCATCACTTTGGTCACATAGTGTTGAATAGTCTTAGGATTTAATACGGAAAGACGGCGCCAAGGGACATGAATATCCATATTGGTTTCATTGCCGAAAATAATCAGTCCCTACTGACTGCCCGATGACACGTCATAAAAAAAATATCATCAAAAATCGGAACACGGACCCAACCAGGGTCCCCCACAACCTGATTAGGTATTTCCATTGATACCTCCCGTCCTAACATTCCAAGTTGTCTAAAATACCTTTCTCTTTCATCAGCAATTGAAAATTGACTTGCCCCCACCCCTAATTGACACATTGCTGTTTGCAATGTCTCACAGAAAAAACGACGGATCACATGTAGGGATATCGTCCTAGAACACAACCCTATCACACATATCGCAATATGTATTAACCAGTTCTAGTGGAGACATGTACATCCAAGAGGTAAAATTCCGTATTATCTAGTCTGAAGTACTTACCGCAGTGTGGTTAGCCTTGTTGGTAGAACTTGTAGACGCCATTTTTCACTAAAAGTTCCTTCCACTCACACGTACACACATAGAATCACCTCTAAAAAATGGAAAAATAATTGTAGTACTTGTTCACATTACGAATATATACTTTTTGCATCGTTTCATTATTTGAATTAACATATTATTTAAAACACACTAGATACATATAAAAAAGTCACTTACCTTAATTAAAGCTTTTCTTGAGTTCATTGTCTGCAACTCTCAGACAATTATAAAACTTGGTGTCTTCTCTGACACATTGCTTCAGAAATACTTCTCAAACTAACATATCGGCATTCTTATGCGCTTTTTATACCTCGGAAGCAAAACCGACGCTATTTCTGATTGGTTGAAATAAAACCGACGCTATTTCTGATTGGTTGAAATAAAACCGACGCGTTTTCTGATTGGTTGAAATATTAACCAACGCTGTCTTTGTTCTTGTAGTCTCGCTAACCTTGGCCTACTTTGACAGAAACATGTACTGACATGCAAACGCACTACCCTACCTACAGTATCCCGTGCCTTGGAGCAAGCCTGAGCGATATATTAATTTGCTAATACCGGATCTACAAGCAAGGCACAGTTTCAAAGATAATTACCTTGACTGTGTATTCCCAGATATCCTTTGTTGTTTGGTCCAATCCCTTTCCTTGTCCTACGCCGTTCCATACCTTTCCCATGTTCTTGCGTTCTAGTTGACCTTGGAAAATCTGTTTCTCAAAATCAAACGACGCGTTTTCTAATTGGTAAATTGGGTTTTTTTCTTTGTTCTAGAGTTCTGACGTTATTTGATCTTGACCGCACATCCTCCAAATTCCTCTATCGGTTCTTTAGCGCGGTGTTCAGGTTCGGGAACAGTATTCTGTCTACCGTATCGGATTACCGTCTTGCATACCATATAACATTATATCATAGAACACTATAATTATTACCCTTACATATCGTGGATTCGAGTACCGGGACCGTCCTAAATCGTAATTGGACCTTTACAAAATCCCATTACCACCTATCATACCAGTTAATAAACCGTAAACCCTTATTTTCAATATTATAGAAATTAAATTATCGATTTATACATTACATACTTTGAAGTAATGAACATAAAATCAAATGCATAACATTTAGTAACAGTAATTACCTTCTATTTACATATTTTTCATAAAACAGATAATTACAAATTCATAAAAGGTATAAATATGCATATGCATAAATGCAAATTATTCTAATGACATGGAAATTTATTCTAAATACATGAAAATGAATTCTAAATACATGCAAATGAATTCTGAATATTAAACACTGACTGTCCTTAACTTGGTAATAAGCTACTAATGCATGTTTTCCACTTACCTCGTAAGGCCAATCTTTTGTCAAGATTTTAAAAAAGAGAAACATTTTATACAGATACCCTTGTTTCTTTAAATGTCAACATCAATTTTGATATTCGTGCCCATGCTTTGTAGCTTCATTTTAAGCCTGCGAGACAACGTAGCGTAATTTCAGGATTTCGGCCTAATAAAGCTAGCAGTGGTTATAGCCGTATGCAGCACCCATGGGGATTTTTACATTTAAATGATATAAATTTGAATATTTATATGTATTTTTAGTATATGTAAAAACGTTTACATCTTAGGTAATATCACACCTTACACAATATATAATGCATTAGTTGCAGAAATGGCAGCATTTATTATGTTTTTGACGCACCCCACTTTGGTGATCTATTTTATTAAAGGAAATTTGATTCGTAGAAGGGTACAACTTTGGGCACAAGTAGAATGATGTTACCAATTACCATTGCTGTTAAAAAAACAATAGACTTCCAAGGAAATTGTAACGAATAATATTATTATAAGGGTGACATTAATATACAACTCTTACGTATTAGCCCTTAATTTGATACATAAATTCATGTGCGGATTAAGATTTGAACGTTCGAGCGAAAATATCCACCTCTTGAATATTATAGTGTTACGTCTTAGATTAAGAGAATAATTTTACTTAAGAGAGATTGGACATTACATTTTGGGGGATATTCATCAGTTGTCTATTACTAATACGTCTTAGACTGTTGCGAAAATTGTAGTGTGTGTGTGGACTAAGATGAATTTGAGGGTGTGGAGGTATATCACCTCTTCAATATCAATAACATATATAAAATTGACTCAAGGGATTTCTGTAGAGTAGTTGAGTTTGAATATTATATTTTGGAGACGATATGTATGTGGTATGCACAAGTTTTCTGCGCAGACTGTGTAAAAAGAGAAGCTGGACTAGAGTATATATAGGGGGAACTATGAGAGTATTGACACCCTATTAAAATAACCAATTAGTGCCTGGCGGGACATAAATGGTTCACTTAATAGGTTACAAATGTGAGTCTATGAAGATTAGAAATAAGCATTTTTCACCTGTTCGGCACTTTCATCTCTTGTCAGAAAACCAAGCATTCAGATTTACAGCAATATTTCTGGTAGCAGGAGCTAAGTTACACCATCAGATCAATATATTGATAATAAATATTTTGATCCTAATTGTTGAACTCGTCATGGACGAAAAATTATTATAACTATGAAAATAAAAGATCAGTAACAAACATATTCTGTAATTGTATGTAGATTGAAGTAACAATGATTGTTTCATTTGAATTAATTACTGATGACTGTTAGCAGGAACTTGAAGTGTGAACAAACTATAGCATACCCATAAGTAGGTATGATAACATTTTAGTCCTATTGCTCTCTTCCCCCTCCCACTAGTGTTGTAAACTGATGCAGGTGTGTACACACGTGTCCACAAAAGTTGTAAAAAAAGTTTGACATGTTTGACTTGTAATTAAAAGAAGTAGAGGGGGATTAAATTATGTTCCTTTGTTATAAACTTTAAGAACGACAGGGGATAATACAGCAAAAGAAATGTTTCTGTATATACATAAAATAAAAGAAGGTTTATATTGAATGTATGTCAAAGGTGAATAATGCCGGAGTTTTTAACAAAAGTGAAACCGTGAAAGCGCAAGCTATTCAAAAATGGAAGGTCTACCCGAAAAGTGTTCAAAAGAAAAACATAATTAAAAAGTTTCTGAATGGCGGCCGTGTTTTCCTCATAATAGTGCAACTGTGAGAGCAGAGTTGATTTTTAAATGTAGAAAAGAAATTTTTGTGAAAAGGTTTTTAATAAGTGAGAAGCAGGACGCGGTATTGTTACTGACTGAATATGTTCAGATTTTGAAAAGCTAAATACAATTCCATCTGAATGGAAATCGAATGGAAAGGTTTTGTTAAGAGACAGGGAACCCAATTGGAAAGACGGTGCAATAAAAAGGTTTTCGTAACGCAAAATAAAATTTGCGGTATTGTTACCGAGTGAAAAACTCGCCTATGTGAACGATAGTTGAAAAAGAATGTGCATCTATTTAAGCGATTATCAAGTAAAAAAATGTTTTTGTGCATGTCGACAATATTTTATGTTCGTTGCGTTGACTATGAATTGGAAAAGAACAAGATGTAGAAACGAATTAAGAGTTTTTGTTACAGAGAATATATTTATGTTCCTTGAAAGTTAAAATTTGTGAAATTCGAAACATTTTTGTCAAAGTATATTTATATCTCATCATAATGTTTCTTAGTCGAAGTTATTTTTCCTCGGAGCTGTATTTAGATCTGGGATGTTTGTTACGCCCGCGAAAGATATACTGAAAAGATAATTTTGAAAGATAGAAACTTTTATGTAAGATTTCGGAAATAGACTGGTAGAAATTTTGATTCAAAGAAAAATGTTGTAGAATTTGAAAATGAATGATCATATCAAATGATTCTGAAAGTAAAAACGAGATTATATAATAACATGCAAATTATTTCAAGAATGGAATAACTTCTCAAAGCAAACAATTTGTCTTATATGTTCAAAAATGACGAAAGTTGTTTCTTAACGTATGTTCAATTAGAACAATAAGACAGTTTCTTTTTAAAGTTGAAGCAAAGTTCCAAGCAAACATTGAACTCGCATATTGTTTCTAAGTTAAAAAGTCTTGAAAGTTAAAGAATTCGATTTGTCGATGTGGTTATATTTCCGAAATCAAAAATTTGAAATACAAATATTTGTTAGATTGAAATGATTTACTTTTTCAAAGTAAGTTTCTAAAAGTGAATTTGAAATGTTTCCTAAGATACTTTTCAAATATATATTTAAGAACATTCCAATCTAATTTTCTGTGAGTACACAAGTTATTTTAAATAGTTTAGAAAATCTCCAAGATGTTCTATAAAGCGGAGGAAAGTTTTTAATATTTCTATATCTAAGTAACAAAGGTTCGAAACAAACATTGAACTCCATTAGGTTCTTCTAAGTGAATACATTTGAAGGCATTTTTTTTGTAAGTGTAACTATGTTCAAAATGTTAAATTGGTTTCAGTTATGGAAGTTCTGATTAATATTTTGGATTTTTATTTTTTTCTCTCTCAACAGAAGTAAGATACAGAAGTCAATTTTCCAACATCATGCAATTGTAAAGCATATATTTACCAAAAGGAAAATATTTATAATTATTTCAAGTAACTTTTGTGAAACTGAAGTTAAAAATTTATGTTAATTTTAAGTGATTCTGAAAGTGAAAACGCGTTTTTATCTAAGCATGCAAATTATTTCGAAAATTGAAACGCTTCTCAAAGCGAAGCAATATGTGTTGTGTTCTCGTGCACAACAAAAGTTGTTTCTTCACGTTTGTTAATCTACAACAATTAAACACGGAAAAATTATAATTACATTTTGAAAACAAATATCTCGAAGATGTATTTCAAATCAGAAGTTTGTTTTTAGTATTTTTTTATCTAAGAAACAAATGTTCCAAGAAAACATTCAACTCCAACATGAATTTCTTAGTGAAAACATTTGAAGTTATTATTCTTGTGAGGGTGACTGTCTTCAGAATGTTAAATTGGCTTTAGTTATTTTCTCTATCCAAACAGAAGTAACTTACAGACGAGCAAATGTCTTGTGTCATGAAATTGTAAGGCAAGTATTTACCAATAGGAAAATGTTTATATTTTTATTCAAGTAACTTTTGTGAAACTAAAGTTGAAAATGAATATTAATAGTAAATGATTCCCAAAGTAAAAACGAGTTTCTATCAAATTATGTGTTTTTTTCGAGGATGGAAACTCTTCTCAAAGAGAAGCAATATGTATTGTTTGTTCCTTCACAAAGAAAATTGTTTCTTGACCTTTGTTAATCTACAAAAATTAGACACGGAAAAACTATTATTTGAGGTTAATAAAATCCAAGTTTATCTTCAAAGTATAAGATAGTGTTGAATCTATCATTACCTAAGTAACAAAAGTTCGATGCAAACATTCAACTCTACTTTTTTTCTAAGTGAAAACATTTCAGGGTATTATTTCTTGTCAGAGTAACTGTGTTCAGAATGTGAAATTGGTTTCAGTTACCGAAGTTGTGATTTAAAAGCTGGATCCTTATTTTTTTCTCTCTCAACAGAAGTAAGATTGAGAAGAGTAATAGTTCTACGTCATTCCATTGTAAAGTAAATATTTTCCAAAAGGAAAATGTTTATTAAGTCGAAAAGTTTTTATATAACTTTTGAGAAACTAAAGATGAAAATTAATATTACTGTCAAATAATTCTGAAAATAAAAACAGGGAACTGTCAAAGCATGCATTTCATTCCAAAAATGGAAATCCTTCTCAAAGAGAAGAAATGTGTGGTCAGCATAACGAAAGTTGTTTGGAAGATGGTTAATATTGAACAAACAGATATAAGATATTATTTCTAAGAGTTGAAAATATTCCAAATGTTTTCGAAACAGAGTAAAGTTTTGAATCATTCTCTATATAAGTAAGAACAGTTCAAAGTTAACATTTCACTGCTCTATTTTCTTCTAAGTGAAAGCTCTGGAAAGTATTTTCTTTCTGTCCGACTCACTGTGTTCTCTAGAAGGAATTGTTTTTATTTAGTTTGTACAGTCGAAGTTTTTTCGTGTATTTGTGTGTGTGTGTGTGTGTGTGTGTGTGTGCGCAGATATATTCTTGTGGGAACCAGCGTATGTTTAAACACCTTTCTTAATGGGACCAAAAAAATTGTTGGGACTTTTTGCCGGTCCCAACAAAGAAAAGACCATTGCGAGACTCCTGAGACCCCTTTCGACATGTACGCGAAGTATTTCGAAGGTACCAAAAAGTCGCTATTTGTTCGATTTGTGTGTTAACGTGTGTGTTAAACTCTTCCAGCTCTGGAAGCTTCACGTCTGTGTAAAAGTGAGGTGTTTAATCGCATCTCTTGGGACCAGGAAGTGTGGGTGTTTAAAATCTTGGATCTATTTCGCATGTATTGGTACCGAACATCCCAGGGGGTTGAGGGGCGAGGAAAGGTACGTGCAAATGCCGTCGGGGTTCCCCTCTCGCCTGGCCGTCTTGTTGCTTCCGAGCTGTCAATGTTGCCAACTTAAAACTTTGGAACCAGATCGGTGTAATTGTAATTGATTTGTTTAATTTTACTTCGCTTTTTGACCACTGTTGGCTAATTTGCGAAGATGGGGATGAGTGATGATATCATGAAATTGATGAATCCACTCCCACAACATCCATGCCCAGACCGGGATTCGAACTCGGGAACCCTGGTGTCGTAGCGCGATGTGTTAACCACTCCACCACGGGGGTCGGCTTTAATCCTGTAATCAAACAAAATGCTACAATAGAATTTATTCCTCCAAATGTGACCCTTCTATATGTGCCTATAACAAATTATTAGTTTGGTTTTACTATAATATTGGTAAACAGAAATCCATTTGTAAAGCTCATTTTCTTCCATTACCAGGAAACGATGTTATCAGTAGAGACTCGTTACTTGTCTCCTTTCGGCCATGATGAGGATAAGAATGGAGATTTCTGACCAAGGCGACAAGCGATCCGGCAAAAGGGAGGGGGTGTTCATATCGAAGTGACAAGTGACACGATACCTCTGTCTACAAGCAAGCGTTTTTCTCAAATGCTCTAACAGACCAAGGCGACACGCTGCATGACATCCATGACTTTCAGAAGCGGAAACCGAGAAGCGACACGTTTCGAAACGAAGAAGCAAGTCTCGCCTGTTACTTACGTTTGTCAATATCCTGAATTGGGTCGCCTAGGTCTGGTGTTCGGGCTTTAACAGTGAATGCTTACTTGAAGACTGAAGTGGCTTGTCTTTCTTTTCGCTTGTCACTTCGGTATGAACTTCAGTGTCATTTGCAGCCGTCGTTTGCTACTTGTTGCCTGTCGTTTCGGTTTAAAATCTCTCTGCAAGAAAGCATTCAATGCGTAGGCATGACCAACAGACCGAAGCAACACGATAACGTCCCCAGTGCGTGAAACATGCAAGTGGCACGTGTAGTTTGTCATATCACATTTGTTAGAAAGTTGTATTTATTTAAGAATTTTTGTTTCCAAAGCCATTTATCGCTTCGGTACGAAAGTTCCATTGGGACGAAGCGACGAGCAACGAGGGGTTTCTCACTGAAGTAACACTACCCGTGCAGCATAAAAATATAAGCATATATTATTGAGTGTTTGTTTCCAAGTGACACGTGTCGCTTCTCGCTTCGGTCTGGAAGCATCCCAAGACTCGTACGGTATTCGAACATAGGATCCCTATACGTAGAACACGAAGACAAACGTTTATACTTCTCAAAGTTAACGGCTTGATTGCAATCCTTAACTGCATTTAATTTCAATGCAGTTCTTTTTTTAACACTCGTGTTTGGCAACACTGATAAGTGAAGCGAAGTTTTCACTCTCGCCTCTGCAGCCGCGCCGAAACCGTGGACAGAGAGCTGTGGATGTCTCTTTGCGACGTTGCATGCTACACGTATTTGACGTCTTCTGTACTCGCCCGCTCTGTTTAACGTGCGACTAGACGAGAGGGGAAAGTCTTCACCCGACAACGTCGCAGGGGCAAAACAATCGCTTCTCTGCTTGGAGTAAGTTGACCGCGCATTTTCCCCCTGTGTCTGGTATCACGGTATCTTACGCTTGATCTCTCCATTGCGTTATTTTCACAAAGTAGGAACTGTGTCCTGCTCGTTACTTCGGTTTGCGTGTGTTTCTTCAAAGTTCAAATGTAAAAAGATAACATACAAATGCTTACGCAGAGATATTCGCATTATTATATGCGTATAATGAATTTGCTTATACATAATTGATTGATTGATTTGGTGTTTTAAGTCCACTTTATGCACAATAAGGCTAATCGGGACTGGACCTACAGTTTAAAGTGGGATCCGAACCACTATGAGCTTCCACCGGTTATCGAACCCGGGATCCCTTGATTAGAAGGCAACAACGCTAACACTGCGCCATCTTATGCATAAAACAACCGAGAGAACAATGACATGTACATTTGATAATGTTCCCCACCAGAAAACTTTGAGGGAAAAAGCTCGAGTTGAAGACATCGATTAAATTTTTATATAATGCCTGGAAACAACATATTTGCCTTCTATGACCTTAACGAAATTATTAAATCCACTGTAGTAAACATTACTCTCTAGATGGCAAAATAAAATGTAAACGACATAAATACTCTTCCCGTTTCTAAACCTGATAATTTATAGCCGTGTATTTGATTGCATTTTATAATTAATAATGCAATGAAGTAAATGGTCACACAGTATTCAGGTTTAGTGAAAGATAGCGTATTCCTTCCCTCAGTGTGGTCTTTATATAACAATATTTACAAAGTTACAGAAGCAAATGTACTTGAAGGGACAGCGAAGATTTGATGCCATCAAAATATATGTGGCGACTGCTACAAAAGGTAAAGTTCTCCCCTGTGTATGGCAGTCTGCCGTGACACCATTCGAGCAAATGATATGGCTCCACACATTCTCGATCTCTGCCGTAGTGAAGGATACATGAATGATCAACACCACGCTCTGATATAATCTAGGGGTCGCGGGTTCGACACGCGGTGGAGGAACATGGCATGGTGTTCCCTTGACGGTGCCGTTCATCAATTTCATCATATTATTACTCATCCTCGTCGTTTGGATTAGCCAAAAATGAAAAAAGCGACGCTAAAAATCATCTAATCAAATGTATTCATTACTTACCTTCCAGCCTCCATGAAGAAGTGGCTACGAAGCCAGAAGCCCTACTTTTGAATCCTGGCTGAGGAATGAATATATCATCGTGTTCATTCGGATTCCACCATTAATGCTCATTAACGATTAACCTACGACGTAGAAAAACGCTAAAAATTAACGTAAATATACGTCGCATTCTTCAGTCGCTTCATTAATGTGGATCATTTCACTATCCTAGGGGGAAAATGTTAGTTTAGCAACGTAAAGAATATTCACTTTCGAGGCAATACAAAGCATTGAGAGGCAAAGGTGTAGCAAGGGGTGGAAGAAGTGCGCGACCGCACGGGACTTCGCGCTTAAAGGAGCTTGATACGAAAAATGTTATAAATAGAAGTGGGGGGGGGGCATGGAAAATGCTATTTTTTTGTGGGCAGTAATATTAAAACATTCTGTATTTATCTGGTTTTAAATTCTAGTTAAACGTTATAATTTGAATGAATACGTCCAATCAGAGGCATAACATACAGGCAGGCAGGTCTTAAGTCTAAGGGGCACGAAAGAAGTGAAAAATGATCGTCGTATTTCTCATGTGAAACGGTTAGGAAAAATTTACGATAACTTGCTTAGACATTTTTACACATTTATTCTTTCATTGAATAGAACGTCCTTTGTCTTGTATTCTCTTCATTCTCTTGACCTTGTACTCCCTATTTTAGTAAGTTAACAACAAACACCTACCTCTAACTGGCACGAAGCAAGCGCGAGACATTTAAACGCTTGCGTTGTTTTATTCCTTCCTAGAACAGGCCCGTACCCAGAATTTGTTTGAGGAGGTTGGAGACAGATCCGAAAATGTGGAACAAAAGAGAACATCCGAAATGCTATTGGGTTTGTTGAGTTAGGTTATTTTACGTCGATTTTCTGACACTTTTGGCTGATCGCGATGATGAGGATGAGTGATGATATGATGAAAATTGATCAAGGAACACTCACAAGGAACGTCCATGCCCAATCCTGGATTCGAACCCGGAACCCACAGCATCGTAGCGCGTTGTGCTAACCACTCCGTCCAGGTGGTCGACCCTGGTCGGCGAAATGCTGTTGGGATTACTGGATGTGACCACCAATGTGTCGGTAATATTATTGTGCGAGCTAGTGCTAGCTCATAGATATAGTGCTAAGCGTACACCCAACGGTAAAAGCAATATGTCCATCTCCACCGTATTTTCATTCAGTCTGTTTTCCACAGTGTCATGATAATGGGTTGAAATAGAAACGCAGTCAACATAAGCTTCGCATCAAAATAAACAATGACCCCTTAGAAGAACACAGGATGTAGAGTAATGAGAGAATTAAAATGGTGGTGAACAATTTGCCTACTATTATCTTTCCTAATTGTAGAATTGTAGAGTTGCAATGTTAAGGTCCAAAGTATCGGGAAGAAATCATTATTAATTATTAATAATTAGCAATCATTATTAAAATGAAGAACATGTCTAAATGGGGGTTAACGCCCTCCAAAATAAAACCTCGAAACATTTAGTCAAATTACGACTTGAGTTTGAAAGAAATTGGGACAGGGATTTGAAAGAATAGACTGTCCCGACTAAATTGGAATGTCTTGTAAACACGCATCAATGATTATAAAACAAAAATTACAAGGACAGTTTACTTCCCCTTGGCAGATAAGGTTTAGCACAGTTCTGGCGCAAAACTGAAAAAAGGGGGGAGCGACTGCTCTTCCCCACTTCCCTTTAATTTCCGCCATTGGATGGGGGGCCTCGCATTCTAATCTCACCCAGGGCTTCGCTATATGTTGCTACGCCACTGTTGAGAGAGGATTACTAAATTCAAAAATCCATCTTTCGAAGTTTTTCAATGAAGTTCAAATGCTGTGGAAGAATAAAGCTTTGAATTCAAAGCGTTTTGAAGGAAAACTAAAGTAAATTTTGCTTTTAATTCTAATGATTTTAATACAAAATAATACCGTAAACTATGTAAACATGTGTAGAATTAGCAAATTAGAATTCAGATCGACAAGTTACTGTTCCTGGATATTAATGTAAAGAAATAATGGGTTGTTGCAAGTCTGATTTGTGAACAGATACACTAATCAGGACTGAATGGGATCCGAACCAATATGTGTCTCTACTGTCTCTACTGGACCCCTTGATTGCAAAGCTTGATTGGAAATTGAGACGTTCTTAGTCCAGCATTAATATATATATAGAAAAATTTCAACACTGGGAAATATACAATATTGCAGGATTTAAAACAAGAAGTATAAAATCACTGTAAAATTTAAGAGCGAAAAGGAGTTACGAATAATATATATCCCTTATTTTGTTAATGTTTTGGGCCTAAAAGCTTAGAAGTATCAGTTAATTTGATTTGAGGTTTTATTATAAATCCACTTTATGTACAAATAATTTAGTCATGGTGGACCTAGAGTTTAATGTTGAATTATAACACTACGTGCCTCGATCGAACACAGGACCCCTTGCTTACAAGGCACCGAGATTTCCATCATCGGGGTGGCCCTACAGACAGACCGTCTGGCTACCTTAGCTGAGACCATGGACGAAAGTGCGCATCCGTCAACTGGAAGTGTTCATTGTTCATGAAGCGGGTTTCGTGAAAATCGTCAGCTATTGAAAAAACAACGAAGTTTCAGACATAGTAACATCGCCGCCAAAATACGTATAGATGTTTACGAATTAAGTAAGGGTACATAATGAAAATAAATAACCATCCATATACTATATGAGCAAACGGAACATATCAGGAAAGTATTCATTACGTCACATTAGTAGATAAACTTGTTTGTAAACATGGAACTTTATTTTCGGTCATTCAATTTAATTGGTATCCTTATTAAATCGTATATTTAGCACAAATGTACACAGCAGTAATCAGAATTGTATTCAACAGTATTATTATGCAAACTATTATAAATACAGTAAAGAAAATGTAGTAACTGAATGGTTTGTGGTTTGTATTATATCAAGGTTGTTTTGTAGAATGTGCAACAGGGACCAATACGTCTTTGTTTTCTTTGTTCCACTTCGAAACGGTTTGTTACGAATTGTAAGAGACATCACAAACACAACACAGAAAGCAGTAATAAACACAGCAAGCGAACCCTACAGAGCGACCACAAGGAAAAAAACCTTGGACGAAAAGTCCCAACGTAGCTTTCCCTTCTTCCGTTCAGCTCGTGCCATAAGGAAACCTGGTCCACTCTCCCCCTCCCCTCCTCGCAGGAGTACGGTGCACAGGCTTTGCGGGTCGGCGCAGGTTTTTTTTGCTTGTGTTTTACTATAGCAGGCAAGAGCCAAAGGGTGGTGTTCTACCTGCTTCCCCTCTCGCGTTTGGAATCGTACTTTCCAGCTAGTTTCGTTTCCCTTGGCCGGACTGTACCAGTCAAATTATAATTTAGAACTCCAAGTTACTTGGTGACAAAAAAAACTACACTAACACTCACAAAAAATACCTTACTTCACAGAATATAATACTTTAACATAAATTATCATAACCCGCAGACTATATGAGTGTTTCCAAAGATCTGCTGCATATACCCTTTCCCTCATAACAAAGATCAACTAAAAATTAAAAAAAAAAACGAGCGTTTCTCTATTTGCAGTCCGTCTATGTTTTCGTGTAGCGCGAAAGGTTAAAGTTTTAGTGTTTGAAACCCAGAAAAGCATGTTTTTGCATTTGTCCTTTCTTGCATCACGATAAGATGTACAAATGCCTCAGCTCGATATAATTCAACTTCAGAGCTCTTCTGCTGCTTGCAGGAGTGGATGTTATCTGCTTCAGTAATCTATACTCCCGTGTTCCACCTGCAAGGCTGCGAGAGTAGTGCTTTCAATTATTTTGACTGGTATGTAATTTTCGCTGCTGGCTGCAAGCAATGTGTAACAAAATTATACCTCATGTGATATAACATGGCGATTATTATTATTATTAAAGATTAATTAGTGAAATAGTTTTCTCTTTCGCTAGAATTAACATAAAGAAGATAGCAAAGAATGAACTATGAATCAACGAAATTAATAACAGCGTTTGCTTTTCTTTGACGATTTAGTTAGGAAACAGACCTGTGATCCAATATTTCGTTATTATATATTATATTATTCTTCTTTAAATCTTGTATCTACAAGGAAAATCAAACAAAGAAACATAAGGACGTCTTATTTGAAATTCTTAACCCCGTAGCGTGAAACGAAAGGTGAGAGGGACTTCGAAATGCAACAGTTACCTTTAGTACTTGGTTCTTGGAGAGAACGTACGTAATTTAGCGAATGGTTTGTCCAATGAATGATTAATAATTGCGACAGACAGGCGGAGCAAGGGGCGAAAATCCCGTGGATAGAACGAAATTACTATTTACATTTGGAACCATCAAACGTGATTTAGATATCTAACAAGCACTGCATACCCAACCCAAATCTCGACAAATTAAAAGTAAGAGCGAGCAAATGTAAAAATATTATGCAATAGATATTGGTCCATCATTCCCATCTGAATTGTATCCTTAAACATCTGTCACAAGTGACTTATCGAAAGTTTCATCTGCACATGATTTTGCCAAACACTACCTCTCCAATTCTACCTCCCTCTGCAGAGGTATACCATGTTAGATATCCGGTGGAGGCACATAGTGTTCGGATGTCATTTTAAAACTATAGGTCCTGTCCCATTTAACCGATCTGTGCAAAAAAGTGAACTTAAAACTATACATTGAAAAACTCCAGATATACTCCGATCTCCGCACGGACTGCTTAGCACAGAGTTTACGAAGCCAATGGTTACGGTTCGCATCTCCCCCTGGACTTGGGTGTGCTTTGTAAGTGTTCCTGCATCAATTTCCTAATTTCATCCTATCGTCACTCATCCTCATCGTCGCGATTAGCTAAAGTGGTAGAAAAGCGACGCTAAATAACAAAATCAAATCTCTGCAGACACACGCAAACAACATACATAAATAGAAGAAACTGAACAGGAAGGAAATGTTTTGTCATTTCCTTTCGCAAGTGTGTTTGTTTTACATTCAAGGGAACTTAAATAATGCTTTGCGATGTTCCAAAAATATGTATATTCGTCACTGACAGTCATTTGGTTTCTCCTCTCCACATCGCTGTTAGCCGAGTACCGCCTTGTTGCCAGTTTCCTTCAGTGCTTCGTTGTCAAAAGCTTCAAAAAAGAAAAAAATATTACATCTCTACTTTCGATGTCTAAGGTTCATGATGATACAAATGCTTACTTAGCATTGAATAAAGGCGACGACCATCTGTTCAAGAATGCTTAACATTTTGACAACGCAAGGAAAGGATTCTATTGTAAAGAGCTGCTTGCGTCACCCACGCTCCGACCGCTCCCTTACTGTTGGACTTATGCACGTTGTGGTTCGGATACCACGTTTAATTATAGGTCAGCACCGATTAGCCCATCTTTGCATAAAGTAGACTTAGAACTCAAGCTAGCGTGATCACAGGTTCCATTACCGAACATTTCGGTTTCTTGAAGGCAATTGGGGAGCTACGTGAAATAGAGGATAAAGATTACAGGGGCAAAGGGATTCGATGTGCTGACCACGTGTCAACTTATAAGAAAGCCACTTAACAGGCCTTTGCTATTCAAGGCCGTTTCGCCACAGAGTTTTTTCATCGTAACTGTTATGGAGATGATTAATTTTATATAAGATTGGCGAGAAAATATTAACAAAACATGCTATTATTGTGTTTCACGCTAATCGGAGGTGAATTCTGTTACTGGGTGATAGATGGGTGTTATGGTATGTCAGCTGTAAAGTTAAGAACAGTGGCGTATTTAGAAGGAGTTTTAGAGCTAGGTAGTCTTATTTTTGCTCAACTTTCCTTAAAATAAAATAAAAATAAAATTTAGAAAAATATGGCATGTTCTAGGAGTGGTAAGAAATATCTGATAACCCCCTTATGATTTGATTTGATTTGATTTGTTGTTTGAAGTCCACTTTATGCACAGTAATTCTAATCGGGACTGGACCTACAGTTTAAAGTGGAATCCGAACCACTTGTGCTTCCACCGGGATTCGAACCCGGGACTCCTTTATAACCCCCTTATGTTCACATCCCTTTACTGCATTTGTGAGTACGGCACTGAAAGCGTGGGGAATACTGCCCGCAAATAAAATGGAGAGGGTTCCTTAAATAACGATAACAGAAGCGGGGTGTAATGCATGGCTTTCCTGCAAGAGCCTAAATGTCAACCTCTCTTCCACATCCTGGACTCAGGGAGGAAGGGGGGTTGCCATTAGGCTATCCTAGGCTATAACCAAGGGCCAGACAAAAATGAGATGCTGAAGAGGCAGAAGTGAAAACCATGGCAAATTGAAACGTGCCAAATCCTTTTACTTGCTTATTTCGTTAACGAAGGACTATCTAGCAATTAAATAAGTTCTTTCACCATGGCCTATTTTCAAACGTCGCCTAGATCATACAAACAGTATGTACAACTCTATTGTTCGAATATAAGTAATTTTTCCTCGAAAAAACTAATGTAAACATTTTGAATGCCAACAAAAAAAGTCAATTGGGGGGGGGGGGGATATTGGCAACCAAAATCAACATCATTGTTTGCCGGTTCGCGTGCAGTGTGGCTACCATAATGTAGTGTTGATTCGTTTTCCTTTAGTGCGTGTGCGGTATTTGTGTTGTCTGGCGAAATATATATTGAAAGTGGCTGTTTCAAAGGAAAACGAAGTTTAATGAGTAATCTTTAATCAGATGTATCAATGTTTTGAAATTTACAAGTGTTATTAGTACAGAGCATGATGCAGTTAGTGAAAGTTAAGTACCATGAGAACAAATTATTAATAAAAATGTCTACAGTGCCCAAAATAGAGGATAGTCCAAATTCTATATATCCCGCTCTGGATGGGCTACATTTTGCAGACAATCGGTGCTTTCGCGTCTAGACTCAGATTCAGTCTGTTTGTTGCGTACTGCCCATACATTCTTGTTATTGCCATCACATAAATTCCGTCCTAATCTTAACGATTGACCAAAAGAGACAAAAGCGAGAAGTAATATTAGTCGAATTAATCTCTATATAACCGCAGCAAATGGCTGTGTCTTCCTCAAATTGAGGATTCCTCTCGCAGATATCCCATATAACATGAAGGTTAGGGTGACTGATGAAACAGATTGTTGGAACAAAAAGAATTTCATGTCCAGGTTGTCCAGGGTGCGAACCTAGGACACCGAATTTTGTTGCACGCTACGCTAACCATTCAGCCACAGAGCCGTCCTGAAATACTTAGTGCTTGCGGGAATGATTCTCGAGACGCACACGATATAAGTGGCAAGATGAATAAGACTTGCATTGGCGCCTTCATGTCTCCGCCGAGCATTATACCTCAACTTGATGTGGTTTCAAAGTGAATAGTATGTATGCCCCCAAAGTTCAAGTTGTTGTATTTCTGCCGTCCAACTTACAGATATGTATGTGTAACACAGTGTTAATGACCAGGGACAGATGAAAAATGGGATAACCGTTAAAATAAAATAAATTATAATTGCATGATTGTGGATTAAAGGTGTTGCTTTGTTAACCGACTTTCGCAGTTATAACTATCGAAAATTAAATATTTGTGGTTAAACTCGCCTAAAATCAATTGGTAAAATGTTTTACATTTTCACACAAATGTCAAGTTAATGTACTTGAAGCTAATATATATTTTAAGTTTGAGACATCACAGAGGGCGAAGGGGTGGTTGTTGAAAGACTGCTGAATTCGCCGCATTGTTGCTTCAAGGGAAGGGGGAAACTCGTTCAAAACGTAAATACTCTCATCTAAAACTAGAAATGCTAGTAGCAACAAAGAAAGAGGGGAGAATTGTTTTCCGTACTCTGTCCTTAATATTTCGCATGCATGTACTATATGAGAAGCAGCAACTTGAACTTTCCTAAAGGGTAAATGAAAAATCTGCTGCTACCAGGGGCTCTACTTTCTACACTAACTCCGTGCTATTAATTCGAGGAGACGGTTGTTTTCACATATTGACTCACATGCTAGTCATTTATGAAAATCCGCGCTTTTGGTAGATCATTCCCAATCAGTGACATGAATAGATATTGATGATCTTTAACATTAAAATTGAAGAAGCAATTTTTTAATGAATAATTTCTTCTTTTGTTGCAAATAATTGCAAAATTATCATCATAATAAATAGGGAACGAATTATTTCACGAGTGTTACACACGCCATATTTTATCATTCTCTAAACCTCAAAATAATATGTTAATATTAAATCAATACTTTTTCTTGTTCACATCACAGCACCTCCAAATTAGCCGCGATCGAGGGATGTGGGAGACCCTACACATCGTTTTATCCAGTCTAATAGATAGTCTTGTCATTGTTAAGAGACTAAACAAAATGCAGGACTACATTTAGAATATAATCGTTACATTTGCACCTTCAATCACTGCCACAATCACTGAAGGTGCAATGTCTATAAAGTGTTTGCAACACGCTCCGAAACGTTTGCCGTAATCATTGCAATGGGTGTGATTTCGCGGAAACAATTGTCGGGGAAGTTGTTGGCTTAATATCATCCAATAGAAACAGCCGCTGAGGTTCTAATGGTGATCAAACGCCGAACCGCACCATTAAATGTGATACCGTTACCACTACGCCATTGGGGACAATTGCGATAGCAGAAAACATTCACACTTTTTCGCCATCTTTATTTGCAGTTGAAGTTAATAATACAGCGAACTTGAATCATATTGGGAGTACTGTATTCCCAACTAATTGCCCCCATGCACACGCCACTGTTGCTTGTGTATATAAGTGTTCACTCACTTACAAGCGAAACCGAAACTCGAGCTCTCAGCGAGACAACTCCAGGCGCCGTGAAACAGATAACGGTTAAGCCACTGACTTTCGTTGGAACATGCATTTCTACTGTCGTGGCCTTTGAGCCACTGCTTTGGTTGCGATGAAGTATTTTGGCAGGTGTCCTATTTCGCTGCAGGATGCATGCAAGGCTTAACAGAATAATGTTAATGATATGCATATGATATAAAATGGTGACTATTATTCGGAAATTAATACATGATTTCTCTTCTGTAGAGTGTAAGAATTTTTTCTTCCGATAATGAAATAGTAAAAAAAATATTTAACCAGAAATCAACAAAGTGAATAACAACGTTTGCTTTTATTTACCTTTTGATATATTACCAAAGCAATTACCGACCATTTTTTAATACTGCCGATTCTGTGCATAAATGCAGTCAGTACCCCTTCCCCCAAAATGATATGTTTACTGTCTCTTTATATATCTCTGGCTCTAATTGATTATTTATTTGCCACGTAAGACAGATGAAACTGACGTAGGAATTCGAACCCAGAATTTATCGTGCTAATATAATGAGTTGACCGATATTTAACAATCGTGACGTCCTTTAACTTTTCCAGACAGTCATAGCCGAGATATATAAAACAACGTTTCGATTATAATTTTCTTGGTTAAAGTTGGATAATTTTTCTTAAGTAACGAAAACGCTTTGCTCGTTTCCGAATAGCACCTTTCAGTAAACAAATTGATAGATTGATCGAGTTCGTGCTTTAAGTCCACTATACATACAGTATGGTTAATCGGGACTAGACGTACAGTTTAAACTGGGATCCGAACAATTTTATGTCTTAACTGGTTATCGAACACGGGACTCCTTGATTACAAGGCGACGACGTTTACTACTACGCCAACAGGGAATCCCAGTAACCAATATATATATATATATATATATATATATATATATATATATATACTTTTTTGTCTATAAAACACCCGATATTAACACACTTTCAAACAACATCTTGTACATATGAAGCAAATTAAAATTGATATGTGAGGGCATAGGAGTGCGCACGGTGGTTGCCAGTGGTGCATGAACACCTCAAAATGCGTCCTCAAAAAATTAGGAATGTAGAAAGAACCATTATAATAATGAAAATAATGTCTCCCCTGCTGTCTCGAGATTTGAATTTTAATGGTCGGATCTTTCTAAAGTTAAAGCCAGAAGAGTGAAACGACTTGCAGCCAAAGTTGGAATCCGCCTGGAAAGCTGACCCTTCGTTCGGGATTCACCAGTGATAAGAGGAAATCCTTCATTGCTTAACGAGTGTCAAGCAAACTATTTTGACAAAACAATAATAATACAATGCTAACAATACCCACAATAATTTGCAAAATGATCTACGTAATCAGTGCGATGTGTGTAGGGGTGCAACAGTCTACGTTAGAGAAAACAAGGTTTCAAGTAGAGTCCGATTGATTTGATTTTTTTAACGTCGCATTTCTTCTACTTTTGGGTAATCACGAATATGAAGGTGAATGATAATAGGATCCGATGGATGAAGCAGTATCCGAATGAAGGCTTGAACCTGGGAATTCCCCCCCTCTATTTTTCCCATGCCCTGCTCTACATTTATATTTTCATTCCCAACCATGGTAAGAAAATTTCCCCCTCTGAACGTGTATTTTGAATAGAATGACAGTCATTCACTGTTTGAGTCATAATTTCGAGCTTGCTCTTCAAGATGTTTTTAAGAAAGATAGCCATTGCACCCTAAATATTTTATGGATGCACTTTATTTTATGTTCAGTCAAAACAGAAAAAATTAAAAGGATCTGTTCTAGAGTGGTCAAGCAGTAGAAACAACAATGATAGAAATTAACGAAATGTTTGACATTTGTTGGGTGCCATCAAATCAATCTGTGTGGGCAATAATAAATAATTATCTGGTTCTTGTACATTTCTCTTGGAATCGTGAACTCAGTGCAGCTATCAGTTGAAAAGAAATAGAAAGTGCCAAGGAATGCTGAAGAAAGTACCAACTTAGTTATTTGTAGTACAATTTTGACTTTTCCCTGTTTTATTAGATTTCCTCAAACAGTTTCCATTGCCTCTTCAGAGAATAAGTGCACGTCAGGAACTGGCTGTGGCAATAAAATCACTAACGTCCCGTGTTTTAGCGAAGTACAAACTTTTCAACCTCACAACATTTATAGTATTCATCACAAAGTAGGTAAAATAGATCAATATTCTCATTATTATTATTCCATTTACTAGCCATGGCATACAGTTTTTCTTGCATGTCAGTTGAGTTACTGAATTCTAATTAGATTTATTTATGTGTAAATAACGTAAATATCTTCACAATAATAAGAAAACGTGTGCTAATGTGAAAACTCACACTCATAAACCATAAGTTAAAATTTCATCTTCACACATCTCATGGTTTCTGTGAAAGGGGGAAATTAACTTGTGACAAATAGGCTAACGTTGTCCAGATAGTCAACTGAAACACCCCTTTAGGCACTCCCATATGAATTAGTCTGCACATGCACGTGTGTAGGGGGAGGAGAGAGAAAGGAGAGCGTATATTTGAAAAATTCATTAACCGAATGTATAAGTGACATTTCCAGAAGCTGAATATGTATTCCCCGGCATCATGATGCATGACTGAGACTGCGTATCGTATCGTTATCTAAATAACGACGGAGAAAAGGATGCTCGACCGGTAATGGACACACTACTAATTGATTAATTGATTTGATTTTACTTCACTTTTCTTCCACTTTTGGCAAATCGCGAAGATGAAGATGAACTCTAGTTTTATCCCGATATTTTAGTCGAATTAGTCATCACGCACTGTTATTTAAAGGAAACCCTTCTTCCACAACTACATGAGTTTGAATAGAAAAGAAAAGCGATAAGAAACGCAGATATCTGCTAGTAAAAGAGCGCGATGTGTGCGCTTTAAAAATGTACGAGCAACTTTTTTTTGCTCCGTGATTAACACAACTCCCAACTTTTTAGTCGCTTGCCGCCATTAGGCTTAACTTACAAAATGTCACAGGCTCAACTACAGTGTTCGCCTCGATCAATACTCTCATCAGAAGAAATCTATGATAAAATGAAGAAAGAGTATTTTATATATGCCTTAGAGTGTCATAGTAACGCTTGCTCACCTTTCTCTTAACTTGTTGAAATTAATATTCCACATTTGATTAATTAAAAATTATTTATTTATTATGGTGGACAAAGGACTGATACTTTCTTAATACTGATACTTTCTTAATGCCACTCGGCCACCCAATATTTAATAACATTTTGAGACGTTTCGGGCGAAAGTATCCCATTTCCCAGTTAATCCGTCCATGACTAAATTTACATTGGAGGGGCTATTTTACGCTTAATGGAGAGAGTTTCTTCTATCTCTGAGTCCCATTTTGGTTATTTTATGTTGCTCTTCACCGTAGAAGGATGAAGTAATGGCATGATAATTGCACAAACACAATGAATCGTCTATGCCTAATGTACGTATGCCTATAAAATTGCTTATAATGATAGGTTTGATTAGATATATTTAATTCGCTTACTTTCAGTTAACCACAAAGAATTTGGATCGAGTGTCTTGAGCACGTACTGCAGGGTATGTGGTAAATATGAAGTTAATAAAACCGTCCCGTAATATTTCCATTCTGCCAGAAAATACACCAGGAAAAATAGGGAGACAGAAGGGTGTGTATTTTAGGGACAAAATATCATTGGACATACCCATAAAAACATATGAAGATAAAATATATTGATTTGAAAGATCGTTTATTGAGTTTATTGAGCAATTTTCACACCGAAAGTACCCCTGGGGGCATTGGTGCATGTACATTACAAAATACAACATGTTGACATCGCACATAATATATATCTATACATCAATTTGGCAGATTTTTTTTATAATAATATAACATAATATAATAGTAAAACACACAATGACAAATTATTTGTTGAATAGAACTAGTGCTGTAAAAGTACATGTTATATAGTGTATACATTCTAAATTTATTTTATAAAGTTATTTAATTCTTGAAATTCTTGAACTGAATATAATGTGTATTCCAATAACAATTTTTTCACTTTACTTTTAAAGATTGTGGTTCTCTCAAAATTTTTGTAACTTTTTGGTAATATATTGCATAACTGGATGCCTGAGTAAAAAGGTCCTGTTTGGAATGCAGTTAGCCGCACTTTGGGAATGTGGAAGTTATCTTTTTGTCTGGTATTGTAATCGTGAGTGTCTATGTTCCTTGGATAGTTCGATTTTGTTTCGTGTATGAAAGTAAGTGTTTCAAGTATGTACAAACTTGGAAGTGTTAATATACGTAATTTTTTGAAAAGCGGTTTACATGTATCAGTTTTGTGTGCATTTGCCAAAATACGCAATGCTCTTTTTGGAATTTTAAGAATCCTCTGCGATTGAGCCGAGTTCCCTCAAAATTGGATACCACACCTCAAAATACTTTCGAAGTTTGAGAAATAGATATTTAGCAAACATACTGTATTGAAACTATTTTTTAAGGTTCTTAATTGGTAACATACGGTGTTTAGCCTCTTGCATAAATGATCTATGTGAACTTTCCAGTTTAGACACTCGTCTATAAATATTCCAAGAAATTTTGTATTGTTAGTAGCTGTTTTAACGGCATGCCCTACTGTTAAATTATCTTGCTTAATAGAAGAGTTTTTGGCTCTAGATACCCCAATTTTTTTATATTAGTTTTTTCGTTGTTCATAGAAAACCAGCTTTGTTGTTCAGTAAGAGCTTCTTCCGTTTTTTTAAAATTACAGTTACATCGTTAACAGAATCTACTAAAGCCGTAGTATCATCAGCGAAAAGAATAACTTGGGCAGTTTCAAGATTTGTTAGAAGGTCATTTATGAACAATAAAAACAATAGGGGTCCTAGTATCGATCCTTGGGGGATTCCAATAACCACATCTTTCAATTCGGAGTAATATGTTGTTTGTGTCCTATTATTTGATAAGCTATTTATTGCAGCGCTCTGTTTTCTATTCGATAAATAGGATTCTATTAATTTGTTTGATAGACCGCGGATTCCGTAGTATTTTAATTTCTCTAGTAGTAAGTGATGATTCACACAGTCAAACGCTTTTGATAAATCACAAAAAATTCCAACAACAGAATAAGTTTTGTTTATGGCGGAAAGAATATTATCAATTACATCAAAAATGGCATTTTTTGTTGTTTTCGATTTCACAAACCCATTTTGTTGCTTTATGAGTATCTTTTTATCTTCTGCATACTTTATTATCCTATTATAGATTAATTTTTCGAAAATTTTTGAAAAAATTGACAATAAGGAAATTGGTATGTAGTTTTCAATTTTTGTTTTATTTCCTTTTTTATACAAGGGTATTACTTTTGATATTTTTAGACAATCTGGAAAGCTGCCATTTTCCATACACTCGTTAATTAATTTAGCCAAAGGCTCGTTAATGTACGTGCAAACCTCTTTGATCACGTTAATCGGCATTGAATCTAGCCCTGTTGACTTTTTGTTTTTCATATTTCGAATTATATTGGAAATTTCTTCGTCTGTAGTAGGGGTCACATAAAAAGAATGCGTGAAAGATCTTTTCACGTTATTTAACTTTTCTTTGTATGTGTCCGTTACGCTGATGTTACGTTGCAGGTTAAGTGCTACATTAACAAAATAATTATTAAAAGTATTACCTATTTTTTGCGGATCCGTCTCTATTGCATTACCTGCTTCTAATATGATATCTTGATTCGTGTTCGTTTTTTTACCTGTAATATGATTGACTATTTTCCATAGTTCTGCAGTTTTGTTTTCTGAATTATTCAACTTTTTATCAACATACAATTGTTTGCAATGTACTTGTTGTAATTGTACTTAAGTTGAACTTGCTTTCAGTGAGGTGAGAGGTTGTATAGAACTTATCCCCTTTATGTTGTCGCCGAAGTACGCCGTGCAATTTTATATTCTTCCCTTGTCCTCGGTCTCCTTAGCGATTTTCTTTCAATCCTTAAATTTTGTATTGCGTATGACATAGTTATAAACATAGTGAAGGACAACTTGCCTGGTGGTGCAACTGCAAACTTAAAATAAGAGAATGCAAGTAAAAGTATGCTACTACAAGCAGTGGCGTGCCCAGGAGTTTACAAAGGAGAGGTTACGTATACTTTTTCTTGGCAGTCTGCTCTCATTTTGTCATATTTTCCTACCTTTGACATTTTTCTTTTAGAAATGCTGGGCCAAACGGGGGGTTATAACCGCCACTAACCCACCCTTTGGGCACGCCACTGACTGCAAGTTTAAATTGTGGAAACAAACGTTATCTTTCTCCTTCCTTGATTCCTACGCTTCGCCGACCCTTCTCCAGCCTTCTAGGAGCCATGCACTGACACAGCTTGCAGAAGCATTCTTCCCAAACTTGTTTCTGTCCGACTCAAATGCTAAGGGGAATAAGGCATTGGATCGCATCGTTTCTCAACCTATGGGGCCCGACTCACAGCTGGGATCCGAGGGGTGTTTGGTGGGTGGCGAAGTCGGACTTGAGAATTTATTTACTGTCTTACAAAACTATTACGTTTAAAATACTAATATATATTATTTCAATATTTTAACCCGTGTTGTACGTAGTGTAAGCTATACATTTCTGTTCATCGTAACCTAACCTCTGGAATTCAAGGCGCCTTGCTGTTGGACGCGCTCTTCTTTTCTCAGTTTATTGTTTCCTGCACTTGCGCACAGTTTGATGATGGAAATGGACAATTCCGTCTTTCATACAATACTGGTAAAATACCTTTAACTCAAATAACGTAGTTCAGGACACCACATTATTTGTTTATTTACCTAGTACCTACAATACTGTGCGCCCATTTTACACCGATTACAAAAACGAAAACAAAGGAAGCTTGGCACAAAATATTTACACGTAGATTGTTATTTTACAAACACAGACGAAGCATAAGGTCTGGTCAGGGCCTTCGGTTTCCTTAGAGCTTTTCTTTCAATCCTCGTTTTTTATTGCATACAACAATGTGCATAATATTCACAATGATGGACAACTTGCCTACTGCTGCATTTGGAAACTGGAAGTAACAAAATTAAAGTAATTGAATAAATCTAATTTTGTGTTGGTATAATTGTTAGTTATTTTTGCTTGTTCATCCCTAATCTTCGCGGAGTCTTGTCCAGACTTCGAGGTGCCAAGCGTTCTTCTCATGCCTGCTTCCCTCTGAAGCTCAAATGCTATGGAAGAATAAAGCTTTGAATTCAAAGCATTTAGAAGGAAAACTTTTAATGTTAATTTTGCATTTAATTCTAATTATGTTAATACAAATAAATAAATTACATAAACATGTGTAGAATTATTTCAGATCAACAACTTACTGCTCCTGGATATTCAGGTAAAGAGCTAAAGATTTGTTGCAAGTCCGCTTTTTGAACAGATAAACTAATCGGGACTGGATGGGATCCGGACTATGTGCCTCCACCTGACATCCAATCCGGGACCACTTGCTTACAAAGCTTGATTATAAAGTGACAGCGTTCTTTGTCCACTATTAATATATGTACAGAATAATGTCAGCACTGGGAAAAATACTATATTACTGGATTGTAAGAAGAAGTGTAAAATAATTGTAAAATTTAAGAGAAAAAGAAGTTACGAGGATTTACGAATAATACAGCTGTCCTAAATGTTGTTAATGTTTTGTGCTTAATAGGTTAGATGAATCAGGTGAGTTAAATTGACTTGAGCTTTATTTCAAACCCACTTTATATATAAATAGGCTAGTCATTGTGGACCTACAATTTAAAGTTAAATCATAACACTATGTGTCTCCATCGAACACAGGACCCTTGATTACAAGGCAAGGACATTCCTCCTACACCATCGGGGAGGCCCTACAGATATAACAGCCAAATTATAATTCATAACTCCAAGTTACTTAGGGACAAAAAAAAAATACTACACTAACACGAAAAAATACCTAACTTCACAGAAGTTAATACTAGCATGTTCCTTTCTTTAACACGGAATTAGCATTAGTCGCAGCCAAAGATCTGCTGCTTATACGCTCTCCTCATAACAAACTTCAATAAAAAATTAAAACAGGAATGTTTCTCTTCGTCAAATACTGGACAGTCTGAAAAACAAAAATGCTAGATCTAAATTTTACTTCTAGTCCGTCTTTGTTTACGTGTAGAACGCAAGGGTAACGTTTCAGGGTTCGAATCCCAGAAAAGGATGCATTTGTACTTGTCTTTTGTTGCATCATGACAAGTCACTAACAGTTCTGGGTTGTAACAATTTCATTGACTTTCAATTGGATAATTACAACCTAGAAGTGCCAGTGACTGTACAAATGGCCCAGTTCGATATTTCAACGGCAGAGTTCTTCTACTGCTTGCACAAGTGAGTGTTATCTGCTGCAGTAATCGTCAAGTCGTTCCCTTTCTTCCACTCATCGAGCTGCCAGAGTAGTGCGTAAGAATTATTTTGACCGGTATCTAATTTTCGCTCCAGGCTACAAGCAAGGTCTAACAAAATAATTAGTCGTGCGATATAACATGACGATTATTATTAGAGATTATTTATGAATTGCTCTTTTGCAAAGTGAAATAGTTTTCCCTTTCGCTAAAGTTAACAACAATGAGATAGCAAAATAAAGAACTATGAATCAAAACAAAGACAATAGCTGACAGACAGCGTTTGCCTTTCTTTGACGCTTTACTTATGAAACTGGCCTGTGATCGAACATTTCGTTCCAAGTTTTTTTAAAATTTATTATTATTTTACAAATATTTTTTTAAATCTTGTATTTACAAGGACAAGCAAACAAACAAAAGTAAGAATGTCTTATTTCAAATTGTTAACCGCCCTGAGCCAAAGGTTGAGGGAGTTTGAAATACAAAAGTTAACTTTCGTACTTGGTTATTGGAGAGAACGTGCATAGTATTAATATAACGAATGGTTTGTCCAATGAATGTATAATACTTGTAATTATGACAGACAGGCGGAGCAAAGGACGAAAATCCCGTGGATACAACAAAACCAGAACTGCATACCCAGCCCAAAACTTGACAAATTGAAATTAAAAGTGCGCAAATGTAGAAATATTATGAACCAGTTATTGGTCCATCATTTCCAGCTGAATTGTATATTTAAACATCTGTCGTAAGTGACTTATGGAAAGTTTCATCTGCACATTATTTTGCAAAACTCTACCTTTACAATTCTACTTTCCTCTCTATAGGTATATACCATGTTCGATATCCGGTAAAGGGGACATAGTGGTTCGGATTTTATTTTAAAACTGTAGGTCCAGTCCCGTTTAACCTATCTGTGCATAAAAGTGGACTTGAAACTATACGTAAAAAAGATCCACAGATATGCCGACCTCCGTACGGAGTGGTTAGGAGAGTTTACGACGCCAATGGTAACGACATCTGTTTTCTTTGTGAGTGTTCCTGCATCAATTTCGTAATTTCATCCTATCATCACTCATCTTCATCGTTGCGATTAGCCAAAAGTGATAGCAAAGCGATGCAAAATAACAAAATCAAATCACACACAAACAACATACATACACTGAAGAAACTTAGTAGCAGTAAAAGTTTTGCATTTCAGTTCACAATTACGTGCGTTTTACATTGAAGGGACTTTAAGTATTGTTTTGCGATGGATCCAAAATATGTCTGTTACTGACAGTCAATTGTTTTTTTCCTCCCTTCCGTATAGCCTTCACCCGAGTATCGAGACGTCGACAGTTTCCATCAATGTTTCGTCGACAAAGGCTTCAACAACGATAAATATCACATCTCTACTTTCGATGCGTAAGCTTCATGATTATACTTTTTAATACTGAATAAAGGTGACGACCATCTGTTGAAAAATGCTGAACATTTTGGCAACGCAGAGGCAGGATTACATGGTAAAGAGCTCATTGTGTCAAGCAGGCTCTGGCAACTCCCTTACAGTTGACAATTTTGCAACAGCGCCAGTGAATTTCTCATCTTGCTCAAGCTCTAACATCAATATCAAAATCATTATATCTTCTTCTTTTAGGTGGAGTTCGACGTCTAACCATACATCGGATTATTCACTTCCTTTGCTACTGATACGTTTTTGCCTTTCAAGTAAATGCAGGATTGATTGATTTGGTGTTTTAAGTCCACTTTATGCACAGTAAGGCAAATCGGGACTGGACCTAAAGTTTAAACCCGAAATACTGTGTGTCTCCATCCGGTATCGAACTCGGGGCCCCTTGATTACAAGGCGACCACGCTACCACTGCACCATCGGAGAGGCCCAAGTAAATGCAGGAAAATCAGGCCTTCTGTAAGAAGCTAAGAGGATTAAAAACGTTTCTGCTCTGTCCCTCGCCCTCCTGCAAGATAGCGATAAGAAGTGCTTGCTTCTTTTTTTCTTTTCGCCGAACTACATTGAGTTAAACATGTCAAATGCAGTACAAGAAGACCTGTGACCGGTGGTTGACTGCGGACGGAGTAGATAGTCAAAATGTTTCAAATGGAACATTGGACCTATCTTTCTACATTAAACTACATTACTCTTTCCATTAATATACTTTAATTTCTAACTTATCCAATATATCTTCCAGCCGGACGCTCATTTCTTTCATGGTTCGTTTACTTTCCTCCACATTATGATACAACATGTCATTTTTTTTATTCTACTCTTGCCTATATGGTACCACATAAAAAAAACTACATTCTATTGCTCCCTCATAAGAAAGTTCATTGCCGTAGCACTCAAGTATTTTATTCCAGCCTATTTCGGCTGCTTCGTATTGAGAAGGAGAGATGGACGTTGAAACCATGTTTGTAACACTGACCTACTTATCGGTAGCTCGCTAATCCCTTAATCCCTTACAGCTGCAACGAAAGAGCCTGCTCACCCGATCAAACTATACAGCTTTTTCTCTTCACTTTCTTACGTCGAACACAAATATTTTACACACAAATAATCCTATCTCAACTTATTATTAACATAGTATATTCATATCTTCAGTCACTGATTGACGCATAGTCGTAACGTAATTTCCTGAGAAATATGGTGCGAAAAGATGAATTCCCCCATTTATAAAAGTTCGACTCTGTTGTTGAGTGCGTTGGGTGATCGTACACTCCGGGTTCGAGTCCCGTCAGCCTGGACGAGGCTGTTTTGCGAGTGTCTCTTCATCCATTTAACATAATCAAGATTCATCGTCGTGAATTGCCAAAAATGGAAGAAAAGAGACGTAAAATAAATAATAAATATCAAATACAAATGGCTTCTAAAAAACAGTGCCCTGGCCAACGACAAGGCTTCGTACTGTCCATAACTGCACAAATTAACCTAACAGTCCATAACTCCCCCCCCCCACGTCCCTTTTGAACAGGGAATCATTTCGTGGGCTTATAACTGAACAAAATATAAGACATAAAAAAGAACAAAGTAGGTTTCAGGGGTGACCAGTGGCATAGCAGCAGCTCCCTCAATGCAGGGAAGGGGGAAGCTAGGGACCTGTCTATGCAGTAAAGTACAGCTGTTCCCTGTGCATTGCGCCATGACTGAATATCACGGGAGTGTGGACTGTGGAGTTTTAGGGCATAATATGATAAGATGACCTGATTACTGCAACAATTCTATGCTGTCTCTCTTCGCCCGAAAAATATACGCAGTGTTTGGTATAGGTGACTTCGCACACACCGCACTGCGAGAGAAGGGGGCCCAAGCATCAAGACTACATTCCGAGATCGGAAAGTGAAAGAAAGAAAATAATTATGATGATAAATTGAATTCAAGTTTCTCCGATTTGAAACACAATTTATTAAATACTTTTTAATTTTGCGTACGTGTTATGTGTACCCATATTTCTATTATTCATTTAAATTATTAAACTGATTAGTATGTTAATATCTGCTATTTATATATCAAGTTAAAACATCATGACACTTTGCTGAATGAGTTGAAAGGCGCTAAGACTTAAAATGTGCTAAGGGGACAGAGAACAGGCGATTGCTTTACAAGCCATTAACATGTGCTGTTCCCGAACAGCGATATCTCATTATATCTAATCATCACGATCTCTTGCACAAACACTGCGTCATAAATGAAACAATAAAGAAAGATTCCGCCGAACTACCGTCCAATTCAAAATTATGGCTACTCGAGGTTGCTCTCGAATTAAAAATTAGCCAGTTAAGTTATTGAATTGTGAGTTAAGCTATAATAACTATTTTTTTTTTCAATTATGCCTTCAATTTCTTATCCTCGTGAGAACCAAATAAAATGCCGCTTTTTTGGTGTTTTTCAAACTACACTCTCTTTGACATTCTGTAATTAAAAAACTTGTGGTCCAATCGTGACGAAATTTAAATACGTAGCTCTACTGGTTAATTTTTTGATTGGAGCTCAAACTCGAGTCTCCATAATGTTTAATCCGACTGTAGACATTCATTCGCTTTCAGGTCAATTGCCCTCAAATAGTACCAACACAGAGAAAACAGAAATGTACTTTCAAGCGACCACCCTGGAATCAGCCAAAAACGGCGTCACCCACTCCCTCCCCTTCCTTGACGTCCCCTAGCCCACAAGCAAGAAAAAAACAGCGTCGGAGATCCAATTGCGTACATGGGCCAATGTTGAGGGTCTCAAACAATTATTAAAATTCTGGTTTGAAAGATTGCATTAATACTTGTTATACAAAGTATAGCTAAATCTAAAGAATAGACTCGATAATATGGAGTCATGGACATCGTAATTCTACCTTCAGCATTTTATCATTCCACATCATTGTCTGGATTCATCCACGAAATAGATCGGTGACGTAAAATAACCAAAATAGAAATAGCTATATAGGAAACATTTTAATTGAATAGGTCGCAAATTCTTTCAAAATAATGTGACGTGTAGAAATGTTTATATTACAATCGAAGCAAGCAAGATATATATTTTTTTGCAAAATTGAGGGTAAAACAGGCAATTTTGACCAAATATTTAGTCTAAAATTGCATACTACAGTAAAATGTTGTTAACCGTAAGAGGCTGCTGGTAGATCAGAATGTAATCTTGATTTATTGGGGGGAGGCAAATGGTACATCGCCAAATGCCGTGACGATATATCGCTGACACGATATATGTTCTAAAATATCGTGACATTATATTGCCCAACACTAGTAAGAACTAATAACCTGGAAGTAAAATTGAAAGTTTAATTCAAATATAAACGAAAGAAGGCAAGGAGAGAAGATTTAAAATGGTAAACAGATTTAATAAAGGATTCAAAGGTTCCTAGGTAAGCGAAGATATGTGGCCCCCGAGAAAGGTGAGTTTACACTGGATATAAAGCTTACACTGGATATAAAGCAAAGCAAACAGTCCAACTATTTATTAAAGTTCTTGAGAGAAATGGGCCAGAGGAAAAAAGCCATCCCTTTGGCTGGTCGCAAATCCGAGTTAACAAATTTTCAGGACCAAACTTGAAACCAAAGCTGAAGAAATGAAAACAGACAGTTTCTGGATCAGCGCTTCTTTCAAATATTCATTGCCGATAATTGCGAAGATGAGGGTGAATGGTAATACGATCAGATTGATGAAGTGACAATCACAAACCTATATGGACGACACAACCCAGGCACCAGACACTCGTTAGTCTGATAAATGCAGTTCAGGGTCAGACTCCAAGACACACATTTTGGCAAAGTACAAGATAATTTCGACTATATATTCTTCTTATTCAATTTATTCGACATAGCATGCAGTTTTTCTTGCATAACAATTGTGTTACTGAATTCTAATTAGATTTCTGTAAATATTTAGCGTAATACAAACTGCACGAGAAATTACGCTACTGGTTTTATATATAGCCTCATTAATAAGTTCCCCAGCGAGGAGGGGTAGGGGGGTGCAAAACTGATATAGCAGTTACCGTAAATCAAGACGTCTCGGACTCGATTTTCAGTGGCGGCACATATAAATAGTATAAATACCGTCACAATAATAGCAAAACCTGTGCTAAGGTGATTATGCATACCCATAAACCATAAGGTAAAATGGTTTCTGTGAAAGGGGGAAATGAACGTATGACAATTAAGGTAACATTGTCCAGATAGGCTACTGAAACACCCCTTAACACTCCCAAATAAATTAGTCTGCGCTTGCATATGTGTGTGAGGGGAAGGGATAGGGGAGCGTATAGTTTTGAATTCTATTACCCACGTGTTTAAGTGACATTTCAGAAGCTGAATATCTTTTCCCCGGCATCATGAAACATGACCTTGAGACTGCGTATCGTATCGTTAACTAAATAACGGAGAAAAGGATGGTAATTGGACATTATTGATTGTTTTGGTGTAGTTCACTTTTCTTTTCTGTCACTTTTGACTAATCGCGAATATGAGGATGAGCTCTGCATGTCTCCCTATATTTAAGTCGCAATTAGTCATCATGCACAGTTTTTTGCTCCACAACTACGTAAGTTTGAATAGAAAAGAATAGTTACATGGAACACAGACATTTTCTAGTAGAAAAGCATGATCTCGGCGCTTTACAAAAGTACGAAAAACATTTTTTCATTGTAATTAACAAATCACCCAACTTTCAACCGCTACGGCCACTAGGCCTAACTATAACAAAGCGTATCAGGTTCAACTACAGTTTCTGCCTCGATCAATACTCTCATCACGGGAATTTTAACGTCCTTTCTACAACAATTCTTTTCTCAAAAACCACGACAGTGCAGTTATGCAACGTTCGTGTATACATTTTAGCCACAGAAGATCCTCCATGTGTAGGGGTTCGAGGAATAAAGAGTGCCTGACACATGGCAACCGTTACGGAGTAAGGGGGACGGGATGGATAAAGCCGCGTTTACACCGAATGTTACCTGCAAACCTTATGAACTCTTTGTTACCAACACGGTTAACAACAGATGTTGTCAAAATGTTGGTAGCCATAACACTACTTTCACTTTACTTTTGTTAATAAGAATAACTTTTGTTAACATTTTGGCTGCAAGATGCCGACCGTGGAGGACGTTGTACTCTCTGTGGCAGCATGCGTCATTTTGTCGAAACAGATAAGACCGAAGATTCTGGGTGAGACCTTCACTGCGGACAGGAGCTAATTGTAAGGGAAGTGCCCTTTGATCTGTAGCGACTTCTAGTGGATAACAACATTTCTGTTTAAAACACGGGAAATCTGTTGAAAACATGAGATGCTGATAAGAAATTCACAAGCGTTTTTCGAAATATTAACGACATTTGCTGGTAACATGTGTAGCAACCCCGGTGTAAACGCGGCTTAAGAGCATGGATAAATCCTGAAAAGTTTCGTTACAAAGTTAGTTTTCCAACAGTTTTGTTATCCTGAATTGGTATTGAACTACAGCTAGGATCGTAGCAGTTAGTTAACACACTATTCTGTTCATCTTTTGAAACTTTTCAGGTACTACAAATCGACAGTAACACTCGAAATAGACGATTACTTTACATTTACATGTAAATGTAATGTAATTGTTTGAGCAATGTTAATTTGTTCGAGCAATAAAATATAAATAAGAATTTAAGAACTAAGAATATGATTTACATTTATTTATTTTACAGTATATTGATTTATTTGGTATTTTAAAGTCTGTTTTATGCACAGTAAAGCCAATCGAGACTCGACCTACAGTTTAAAAAGGTATCCCAATAACTATGTTCCTCCACCTGGTATCGAACCCGTCGAACCTGGTACCCCTAATTTACAAGGCAACGACGCACAATATATTTCTTTCTGTACTAAAAACTTCCGTTTCACTTTACGGAAAGAATATAGAAAGTTAGGAAAATATACTAGCTCTAATTTAAGAATCATAACATTGTGTAAGATGACATGAACTTTCGCTTGCTATGCATAAGTAAATATTGAACAGTATTTATTGATTTCATTAAACAAGGGAACAAATGAAAAAGTGTGAGCAAAGTAATTAGTTGCAAGTCTAGATTCAATGGTGACAATTGTTGCTTGATATGTTGATAATCTCGCCGTAACTGCCGACCTGAAGGCACCATGCAGTGCATATCAGCTCCCTCTCTCACTCTGTGTGGGAGTATGTAAATCGGAGTCCTAAACCAGCCTCAAATATGGTGTTAGAGATTTCAGAAACTGGAAAAATTAGATTGAAAATTTAAAGTTCATGGAAAACTTAAACTAATTTTACCTCGGAAAATAGCAGTTGTCTCAATAATCAAATCGACTGAGGAGAATGTATTTTAAACTTTTCGGATGTTATTGTTAGTTCATTCAAAATATCTTGCTCATGATAACCTGTACTCAGAAGAAAATTTCGTAGAACGTTTAAAAGACAGAAAGTAAAATTTTCCAAAATATTGAATTCAATGATTGTCTCTTCATTCCGTTTCCAGTCTCATAACTCTTATTTTGATCAAATATTGCTTATTTGATATATTCAAAATGTTTATGTGCAGATCTAGCTGCTAATTTTATAGATCAGCGTTTAAAATGTTTTACATTATTAATGACTAGGCTATATATCTTGCAATTTCTTACGCAACTCACACTATTTCACATGCAAAATTATTTTTCACTTTCAACCTCTCTAGTGTATTCCAATTTAATAATTTGATTCCACCCCCAAATAATTTGAAGCTACAGAAAGCAGTTATAATTCCTAATATTTTTGCCTTACGAATTTGAAAAAAGTGGTACAGCAGCATGCCTGTGGTTTCATTTGAGGTGGGGGGCTAAATCTAGAGCCTATTGAACGTAGAGGCAACTTTAGTAAATAAGGCACAAACGGGTTTTCCTCCCTCCTTATGTATGTGTTTGTATGTGTTACCCCAGAAAACCAGAGTAGACGTAGAGTGAGGTACCGACAGATTTTTTCTTAGTGTTTAGAACTAAGTTACAATATTTAGAACTAAATTATAATATTTAGAACTAAATCAACCTTTTTATTTGCGTATTTTATTCGTTATTCATAAATTAATATTCATATATTTATAAGACACAAATTATTCATAAACCAAAAGAGTTGATATAGTTTCAAATATTACAAATTAGTTCTAAATATTATAATTTAGTTCTGAATTTTGTAACTTTCTTCTAAACACTAAAAATGAAACTGCCGGTATTTCATTCTCATTCTACCTCTACTAACCAGGTAGGACATAACAGCGGTGTTGAGAAGCACTGGCCTGGAGAAAATGATTAAAAAATTGCTTCAATGTAAGAGAGGTTGTCAGAATTGCAACAGCGTGTTTGTGTTTACATTATTTAATTTACATATGTTTTCAGCCACTATTGGCGACGACAAAGGTGAATTATGAGTTACAGTTACAAACGTACACTCATGCCCAGGCCAGAACTTGAACATACTTGATTGATTTATTTAAATTATGGACACGTCAGCACATTGGCCATTGCATTTAGCACTCACTTGGGTTTCCAACCGAGTTCTCACTGCTTTATTTGAAAATGTTGATTTTTCTCAAAATTTCGGAGTGGTTCTAGTCCCTTCAAGCCTTCCCCTCTTCTGCCTACGCCAGTGATTGCAATCGAGACAAATACTAGAACTGCTGTGTCCGCACGGCAAACATGTCAACACAAAGCAAAGGATTATGCTGCCTGTGTGTCTGGGATCCAGAGCCTCGTAATTCTGCAGAATGCGGCCCAGGCCTTTGGCACGTGGAATTTCTACCCTTCACGAATGTCACACCTTACACCAGGCACAGGGAATCGAACCCGGATCCCTCGCTACGTAGGTTACCAGTATACCACTCAACACGCTCAACACCGAGATATCTACCTGTACATATGACCCAATAAAAAGCACAGAAGAATGCTGCACGCTAGGTTGATGGAAATCAGATAGCCTAATTATTAAAGAATACTTTTCACTGCAAGGTGGAAGTTTAACGACTAATTGATAGAAATCATGCTAAACAAAAAATATTTTAGTTTGTTTATTTTTTACTTCAGAAGATGTATACTTTCTTAAATATTCCCTCAAAATATTCTAAAGTTCATGAAACACTGTTGTTTTGTTAAACAAAGTTTACTTCTTTCCTTCATACACGGGAACAGACCCACCTGTGTATCTCAGATGACGTCATACGCCAGAAGGGCGAGTTTTCAGGACCGCGTTGCATTCACCTTGCGGTCTTTCCACCATGGGAGAGCGCCAGCTCTAACCCCTATACATTTGTTCGTTCGTGGATTTCCCCTATATCACGTGTCCCTTGCAATTGTTGATATTGCATGATGTACGAAACACTCCGTGGTGATGTGGTTAGCACAGCTCGCTACGGCGCCAGGTGTCTCGGGTTTAAATCCTGGTGTAGATATTGGTGTCATTTGTTATTTCATATCATCCTCATCTTCACGATTAGCCAAAGGTGGCAGAAAAGGGAATTAAAATAAACCAAATCAATCAATGATGGAGATATTTTAGAATGAGTAATCTTGAATTTCAGTCTGCCCATTATTTGTTTTGGTCAGTTTATAAATACTGTGAATCCTTCTTACAACATCGCAAGTATCATTAATGTTTTGGATTTTGCTCAAGCAAGACTCCCAAGTTGTTGTTTTTAAGTCGTCTCTCTTAATGAGGAACGCTAGTGGCAACCCTGCCACGCGCCCCTGCTAGTTATGTCAGAGCAAGCATTTGCTGTGTTGGGTTGCATACGTACAGGATAAGCGCTTTCGAGGTAAACTTTATAGGGAAAAGTTACTTGTTTTTATGATATCTACCAGCTCCCAAGCGTTGTTTTGATTTGATTTGATTTGATTTGGTGTTTTAAGTCCACTTTATGCACAGTAAGGCTAATCGGGACTGAACCTACAGTTTAAAGTGGGATCCGAACCACATGTGCCTCCACCGGGTATCGAACCCGGGACTCCTTGATTACAAGGCAATGACGCTACCACTGCGCCATGTGGGAGTCCCCCCAAACGTTGTTGAAAGAGTTTTGCGACACCCTGTATAGTAAACGTTCATGCAACTTCCCACTCTTTAAAATTATGCACTTTTTGCATGAGGCCCGCCATCATAAATTAGGAGGTAGGAAAAGAAACGGATGACACGCTCACTCAACAAGAGGCCTTGCATCAGTGGTGCTTTCAAATCTGGGCCGATTAACAATTACAAAAGTCGGAACGAGTTTACGCCATAGATTGAGCTGATGCACTCGTATCCGGACTGAGATTTTCTGTGTCTTCTACAGATGACTGCAGGCATAGCAGCTTCGTCGACGGACAATATTTTCCAAATAACTGCCCTAAATCAAGAAATGTTCCAAAATAGTGGGACATTCAGTGAGATATAATATGTGGCCCCTTACAACTACATCCATGCAACGCTGTAATGCACTTTACTTTACCCTTGCATGTTTCACATTCATATTATTTATTAGTATTTTTTGTGTTAAGAACTCTACACCTTTCCAACGACATTAAAATTAAAAGTCTTAAAATACCACCATAAAATAGAGATTGTTCATTGTATGCTCGTAGGCTTGTTTTGTTGCACTAAGTCGCTGTGTATTAGTAGCGACATGTTTTGTGCTGCCATTGGTTGGAAATGCTCCGTGTGTACGTCGAACCAAACTGTTTCTTTCAAGGTTAGTTGGTAAAACTACACACAATAATAAAACTAGACCGTATGATCGCAATAATCGAGACAGTTAGCTTCTTGTGCTTTTGTAGTCAGGTCAGTTCGTTCTGCCAAGACGACACCATATACTTTTTTAAGTAGTGAATTGAAAACATTTCTTGTGACTAAGAAATGTCTCCCTCTGTTGCTAATATCGGACTCTTGAGATAACAGTGCAGAATAATGGTTTGTTCGCCTCTACCTCACTTTGGTGAAGCCACTTGTTTTATTGCGACATGTTATGAGAGTTTCTTAGTCGACATACCAAGAAAATGTGACGCAACATCAGTTTAGGGTTGTACAGTCACGGACACTTCTGGGTAGTAATGATTCCATTGAAAGTCAATAGTGTTGCTACAACACAGAAGTATCGGTGATTACAATATGATTATTTACCATAATATACTTCTCCCAACTCGGCCTCGAGAACATTGGTTTATTTCTTTTTCTTAATCGTGTTTTTTTTATCCTGCGTTTGAGACTGGGTAACGACATGAAGACATACGATATTTAAACTTCTTGACTGTATGCTTGCTTTTGGTGCAAGTGGAACTCGTTTGTTTGAGTTGGTGTTTTAAGTCCGCTTTATGCACAGTAAGGCTAATCGGGACTGGACCTACAGTTTAAAGTGGAATCCAAACCACAAAATGCCTCCACCGAGTATCGAACCCGGGACCCCTTGATTACAAGGCGACGAAGCAACCACTGCGTCATTTTTTAAGGAATACCCCTAACCAGAAGTATCCCCCGTTTTTCAGTATATTCTCAAGATTTTCATTTCTCGGTTATTCTCAATTTTCAATTTTTTCTCATTTGGACAAACACAAATACCCGTGCCTTACCCGGGACTCGAACCCGGAATCCCTGGCGTCGTAGCGCGCTGTGCTAACCAGTCCGCCACGGAGGTCGACATGGCCATCGGGGAGGCTTTAGGTGGAACTCGTACCCCTCCTACTTGACTGCGAGAAGAACTACCGAAGTAAGAAAGGGCCGGGCGTCCGTTAAAGAAGGCGCAAAAACGAAATGCTTGTGGTCTAGGTGATAGGACGCAAATATACACCAGCAAACTTCATGGGTGACGTGGAAGTAGAGGTCAGGTGATCAACAGTTACTGTGAATGGGTGGTTGCAAGGAATGAGATTTATAAAACGTTTTATTGTTCGCTCCATTCGCGAAACAAATATTTCTGTATACTTCACATCAAGTTTATACGTCAATCATTCATTACGAGTATTACAATTATGCCCTATCTCAGGGGATCCCAAACTTCGTAGTTTTAAAATTTTTCCGCGGCGCCCAAGTCAGAATGTAGGCATAGGCCTATCTAAAACTTGCAACGCTAAGAAAGTGAGATCCTAGTTCCAGCAAATAAATTGTTAGGGCCGCTTCGGTAGATTATAGTGCACGCTGTGTGTTCACAGAAAATAGAGTTTCATATATAATGAGTGGCTTCGCAAATGATCTGCGGAGACTGTATTTGTATAAGCATTCTCTTCCTTCCCTGAGGAGAATTTAATAAAACAATGGCTTGGTGTAGCTTTCAGAGGCGAGAGGCACGTGACACGCTTAACTCGCAAACCTGCATTCAGAAAGCGACAGGACAAGTTGCATGTGTCATTCTGATTAGGCAATTTTCTCAATACAGTGCTCTTGTTAGCTCATGCGCGGTGAATGTTTGAATCTAAACTAACTGTGCGAGTGTCGCTTGCCGCTTGTAGCTTCTGTGTGAATTCTCCGTGTCGCTTGTCGCCTGTCACTTGTCGTCTGTCGTTTGCAGCTTTTTTTGCTTTGTAAGGGATATTTCACACCAAAGCGACAACCAACACCTGTCCTTTGGAAGCGAACCAGCAGTAATGAATTGAACCTTTCGAACAGAAGCGTCACGACAAGATGCAGGTGTCGCTTGTAGCTTGCGTGTCGCTCTGATTTGCCAGTTTTGTTAATAATGTGCATCATGTTGCTTCGTACTTTTGTTCTCGCATGCGCGGTGAATGTTTTGCCTTATATTGAAATTTCTAATGTCGCTTGTTGCTTTGGTATAAAATTTCCATGTCGCCAGTCGCCTGCCGTTTAAGCAGATTCCAGACCGAAGCGTAACGCGACAAGCGACAAGCCTCGGTAATCAATGCTACGTTTCGAACTGATACAGCACGGTAAGCTGCAAATATTGCTTGTCGCTTGGTTGTGTCACTCAATCTGGCTACTTTATCAATGTTGTGCATCGTGACGCCTCCACTTGTTGTCGTTCACACTGTCGCTTGTCGCCTCCGTCGGAATTCTTCCCCTGACACCTTCAAGGAGACTTCAGATCGAAGCGACAAGTGGCAGGTTGTGACGTCTTGCTCGCTTTCGGTGTTGTTTGGAACAATCAGTCACAAGCCATTATTAATTTTGTTGGAAGTACGTGCTTTTTTTTTGCCTGGCTGTCTCCCTGTAAAACAAAGAAATAACACACCCTCCACAAAAGAATATACTTACAATATATATATATATTAAGTTTTTCAACCTCGGGTGGCTTCGATGCTGTAGGGAGAAAACCAAAAGGACCTAACCATTAAATTGGGCACAAGTCAAAGTTACCAATCCCAGTTTTACCTTTTTTTGGTGTTAAGTAGTGCGTCGCTCCAATATCTTCCATATACCGCCAGCTGGTCGGGAGTTTTATAGCGGGCTCGTCTAGTCCCACTCCCGACGAACTGACATGTATATGAGCAATCAAAAAAAAATACGACTCCCCCTCTTTTTATGACCCTTTGCTAAAAGGAAATATAATAAATCTGCTACACAAGAAATTATGTTGAAAGAGGGGGTGGACTTATCTTAAAAAGCGCCCCGCGCTTTGCGTAATTACATGAAAGTAAACTTAGATAATTTCTCAACAAATACCTTTTATTTTTGCTTAACAAGTGGCACAGTTATTTGATTAGTTACAACAGTACTAACAATGTATTTTCATTTAAAAGTCGTTTCTCTCCAGAAAAGAACAATTACCAATTACCCCCCCTTTTCTTAACAAATTTTCACAACCCCCCTTTTTTTTTTATTTACAATGACGATCCACGTCATAGATTCTTTTTTTTTTTTGGATTTGCCACTATCATTTGCATCCTTCTTTTAATTACATTTTACTTTGGAGGAATTAGACTCGGGGCAATTATTTAAAAAAAAATGAAGTTAGAATGTTTCGCCAAAAAGGAGAACTTTAAATAAAAAAGATGAACGATTCAAAAAAAGAAATCTATTAAAGTAACCCGATAATTAAACCATTCTTGTAATAATACTTAACTCCGTGTTGCAAGGATTCCACGTGCTAGTCAAAGCCCTCTGGTGTATCGGAAGGTAAGAGCTGAGTCACGCCACTTTGACCCAGCCTGCTATCACGTCGTGGAACACCGTTGCTGGAGTTGTTGTTATCGGAATCGGCCCGGAGAGAACACTGGTTCGCTCAACAAGGAAAAACTTGAACTCCGAGAAACTCTGTAGGTGGCAGTCTAGTCGCCGCCATGCGAGTTTCTTTGAAAACAAACGAAGTTTCTTCGCGAAGTAACAATCTCGCGCTTCGGTCTAATTCCTCTATACAGGGTGGGCCGAAGAATGTGGCGAAACGGGATATACAAGTCCCGATTCACCACAACCTCCCCCACCTTCGAAAAAGCAAAACTCAGGCACCAAATAGCAAACAATACACTTGTACCAAAGCCAAAAAAGGCGTATAAACCCATAGCATATATCTTCAAAAAACTCTTTTCGTTTGATTTTGTTTTTTGCAATTTTTTTTTGTTTTTTTCCAATATTTTGTGATATCCCGATTAGCCCAATTAAAGGATAATATGAAACAAGGTATAATAAATAATGGAATATATATCCAATAAAGATAAAAATAGGCATAAGTGAAACCATTAATATGAAGTAGTTGAGACGAAAAAAAATACCAAGGCAAAAATATAACTAATGAGCACAATAATATGTCAATAAATATGATGAATACAAATGAAGCAAGGGCCTTGCAAACACATAATGATACTGAAAACTGACACTTGGACGAAAACATGATGATAGTAACAAAGATTACATGCATAATATATACTCTGATTAAAATATCGTCCTGGAGCAATAACAAAAGGAAAAAAGCTCCAAGGGAGAACAACAAATTGTGGCCAAATATCTAAGTTCACACATATATATGGATATATATTATATCATCAAGGTAGCACGATCCACCTGAAAAGGAAAAGAAGTGTCCAGTGCACCGTAAAGTTTCTGCATGAATGACATCTCAGAACTATCCAGCGGTGACCACCAAAACACTCCCACAGGGTCGGCATTCAAGTCCCAAAAATTCCACATCATGGTGAATCCATCGAAGGATGAAGAAATTATCAGTCGATCTGCTTTTCCATCATCTTCGCGCATCCCGCAGCAAAGGGAAATAAATATGGAAGTCCAGCGTCATCTTGCGAACAAAACAACGTAGAGCAAGGCTCAGACGAAGAACATAAAGGGTGCTGGAAATCTAGTCAAGCTTCGACCAAACCATGTCGAAGGAAACAAGACAATAATACACTTTCCAAAACACCATACTGAAGATCGCAACGACGAAGATGCGAAAATTCTTCTCACAATAACCAGGACAAAAATTTATAGAAGTAGCACTGCCCAAAAACACAGGAGAAGGTGGATCACCACCACGATCGAAGCACTAAAAATTCACTTGTGTGACTCCAAGGAGAGTACGAGCCAAAATTCACACATAAAAACCACAGGCGTTCCTCCAGACATACCTGAATTCCCAAAAAATGCATCGGGTTGGTGCAATCCATGAACACCAAAATACCGTTCCAGGCGGAGATCCAAAAATCCAATCCAGATCCAAACATGCAATATCCATGCAGTATAGCAGGAAGCAGGGGCGTACAGATGTACTGAAGAAAAAATCCATAGCAGCGACGAAAAGCAGGTGGAAACAGAAGGCGCAGAGTAGCATGCAGAATCTAGTGGCACTGGTCACTGACAACCGGTTGGTAAGCCACATCAACAAATCAAATTCTCCAGGAAATGTACATGCAAAAAATAAAATAACCAAAATTACTAATGAGAAAAGAGAAGAAGGAAGAAAAGATACAGAACAGATAGAGAAAAATATACACTCTGGAAAACAATATTGAACAGGTAGAAATAACAAGATTCTACAGAGCAAAACATACAAGTTAACAAAACTGCTCTTATCGTCGAACATTTTGGGGGGTTTCATTAGGCATGCGAACTCTACAAGTAGCCTGTACATGTCCCCATTTCGAACATCGACGGCACTGAACATTACGCCTAGACATACCATTTATATTATAATTACCACCTCTAAAATTGGTGCCTGAACCCAATTGAATATTTGAAGTCGTCGCCATTAACCTATGTGTATTTGTATTCATAGTCCTTTCATCCGATGGCGGAGCGCTATAAAATTTGCGCTCCATGGGAGAAATGTCCCGTGCCAATTTGAGCAATTCAGCTAAATTCTTTGGCTTGGTTTGAAATAAAAGAAAACCGTGTATTCGGGTGCAAATTTTGAAAAATTTCATCAATCAAAAGTGTTTCTTCCCAGACCAAATTCAAGGCATTGGCACAATCAATGACCGAAGAAACGTAAGTAGATAGTGATTCTGTAGCGTGTTGTACTCTGCAAACATGAGAATTAATAAGTAAAGCTACAGTGTTTGATGGAACCAGGGTTGACCATATGTGACATTTTAGGGCAAACCAAGAGGCGGAGGCGGCAAGTGCCTCACGCCAAAGCGTCTTCAAAAGTCCCGTAGTTTTCCTAATAACATTACGGAGAACAAGTTGGTCAGGATATATATTAAAACTAAAAAGTAATTGCAAACGTAAGACAAAGTCAAACAAACAATCAACGTTTTCCCCATCACATAAAGGCAATTCATCAATTTCCGCATCAAGGTTACGTAAGGTTACTTTATCTGATGAAGAAGAAGGTTGAAAAAACAGATTGCTCCGTTTTGCCGTTCGTTGTAGATTCTCCCCCGCTTTCGGGGCTAACAAACAAGACCTTAGGTACCTTGACATAATCCACCCGCTTGGGTGTAGTGGACGGGTCCAATTGGACATTGCCTCGAAGCTGTGACATAATAAAAAAGGCACAGAAAGTCACATTTGAAGGAAATAATGGAATCGGAACTGAAATTTAAACAATTTAACTCCCTGGAAAAAAAAATCTATTAATAATCAAAGATAGTGGGTGTAGGAAAATTCTGCAATTCGGCAAGGCAATACATTTAAGTTAGCAACAAATCACTAATAAATTCAATTCCCCCAAAAAATTTCACTGCAAACCTGTTTGACAGAACTAAACGCAGTTGGTCAAAGGCGGAAGTCCAACACTGGAGCGAAAGCACCTCGGGAAACGTGGCCGTGCCTGCTACCATATAGTTTGTGACGTCTTGCTCGCTTTCGGTGTTGTTTGGAACAATCAGTCACAAGCCATTATTAATTTTGTTGGAAGTACGTGCTTTTTTTTTTGCCTGGCTGTCTCCCTGTAAAACAAAGAAATAACACACCCTCCACAAAAGAATATACTTACAATATATATATATATTAAGTTTTTCAACCTCGGGTGGCTTCGATGCTGTAGGGAGAAAACCAAAAGGACCTAACCATTAAATTGGGCACAAGTCAAAGTTACCAATCCCAGTTTTACCTTTTTTTGGTGTTAAGTAGTGCGTCGCTCCAATATCTTCCATATACCGCCAGCTGGTCGGGAGTTTTATAGCGGGCTCGTCTAGTTCCACTCCCGACGAACTGACATGTATATGAGCAATCAAAAAAAAATACGACTCCCCCTCTTTTTATGACCCTTTGCTAAAAGGAAATATAATAAATCTGCTACACAAGAAATTATGTTGAAAGAGGGGGTGGACTTATCTTAAAAAGCGCCCCGCGCTTTGCGTAATTACATGAAAGTAAACTTAGATAATTTCTCAACAAATACCTTTTATTTTTGCTTAACAAGTGGCACAGTTATTTGATTAGTTACAACAGTACTAACAATGTATTTTCATTTAAAAGTCGTTTCTCTCCAGAAAAGAACAATTACCAATTACCCCCCCTTTTCTTAACAAATTTTCACAACCCCCCTTTTTTTTTTATTTACAATGACGATCCACGTCATAGATTCTTTTTTTTTTTTGGATTTGCCACTATCATTTGCATCCTTCTTTTAATTACATTTTACTTTGGAGGAATTAGACTCGGGGCAATTATTTAAAAAAAAATGAAGTTAGAATGTTTCGCCAAAAAGGAGAACTTTAAATAAAAAAGATGAACGATTCAAAAAAAGAAATCTATTAAAGTAACCCGATAATTAAACCATTCTTGTAATAATACTTAACTCCGTGTTGCAAGGATTCCACGTGCTAGTCAAAGCCCTCTGGTGTATCGGAAGGTAAGAGCTGAGTCACGCCACTTTGACCCAGCGTTGCTGGAGTTGTTGTTATCGGAATCGGCCCGGAGAGAACACTGGTTCGCTCAACAAGGAAAAACTTGAACTCCGAGAAACTCTGTAGGTGGCAGTCTAGTCGCCGCCATGCGAGTTTCTTTGAAAACAAACGAAGTTTCTTCGCGAAGTAACAATCTCGCGCTTCGGTCTAATTCCTCTATACAGGGTGGGCCGAAGAATGTGGCGAAACGGGATATACAAGTCCCGATTCACCACAAGGTGACAATCGACAGGCAACACTGGCATGGACGTCAGCAGGTTTTTTTTTCCAGGGAGGGGCAAGGAAGGTATTTTTCCAGGGGGCAAATAAGCCACATTTTCCCCAATGTTCCCTCAAAAACATTGCTTACATTTGAATTTATCATGTTCGTGCATTAATAAACACTTATTATTGTGGCTGAAATGAAATTATATGTGTGAAATATATTATTTGTTTGACTTACATTTTCCAGGGGGGGGCACGGCCCCCCTTGCCCCCCTTCCGGACACCCACGAACACTGGCGACTTCAATCTAAAGCAAGAAATTCACCGCTCATGCTTGAAAAACCTAATGCATCGACCCGCAAGCGACATGTGCAGCTTGCCCAGTCGCATCAATGCGAAAGGTCGAATTGATTACTGAGGGTTCAATTCCTAGCGATACGTATCTCTTGTCGCTTATTACATATTGCGTTTCGATTGGTAGCGTTCCAACAAAGAGCTTCGTTTCACACAGTTGCGGCATGATAGGCCGCACAAGCCTGCTTTGATTTCTGAAATCTTCAAACAACTCAAAAAAGTATGCAAAGCAAAAATTAGATTCAGCGATTAGGGTAAATGTAATTATTTTCTCAATTCCAGAGTGGGGCAAAAACTCCTTAAGTACGCCACTGACTGCGCCGCAGTCAATCCCTTCCTTACTCCGCCGCGAGAGGAACTCTTTCTTTCCCCCTCCCCTTCCGAATGCTCTGCGCCGACAGATACATGCAAGCTACGCACTCTCAATTGACGCCGTAAAGCGCGTTTCACAACTATTGCCCAATTCGGTATGGAACGTAGCTGCTTACACACATGAAGAAATCATGTGACCTACAAGAATTGTGATTGGTTGGACGGGTTTTGCAATATTGAATGGTACCCACAACGGATGCAATTGTATTAAAATTACAACACGTAAATCAGACAGGTGATATTGGTACCAGGTTCCAACAAGAATAGTAACCATTTTTTCGTCAGGAAAACTGCATAAATGATAATTTTCAAAAACCACGGTGGTATTTGTAATGACATTCATGGTCTCGACATTTGAAAATGAATTTGATTATGCTAATTTATCAAATTATAGTGGTTCCAACAACATATGTACACTCACTCGGGCCTTATAAGACCACGATTACACGTATGGGTGTGTGTGTGTGTGTGTGTGTATGTGTGCATGTGTTTCTACACAACAAAAAACAGACATTGAAGGTATGATTTGTCAACGTTCACCAAATCGAAAATATACATCAAAATTGAAGTTTTAAATTTAAGGCGAAATCTTATACAAACATTTCTCCAATACGAAAATTATTATTATTTTAAACATTACTTACAGAAAGTGAAAAACATGTTCTTCTGAAACCAAATTTAGAAACTCAAAACCTTTATCTATGCATATTTAGAAATTGAGAAATTTTGAAAGTTGATATTCTTATTTTGCTTTAGTTATAATTGTTGAAATCTATATTGTTTGTCAAATGGATAATCCTAAGTTGTGATATTCGAAGCTGGATTATTGTTATTTGTTCTGTCACAACGAAAGTTAGATATAGGAAAATACGAGTGTTAAGTGTCTCTGAATGTTTAATATCAAAATTTATTGGAAACTTTAGAATGTAAAGGAGCTTTAATAAAAAAAATCACAATCAAATTTTATTAGTAATATTTAGATTTACTAACACTACTTTCACAGGCAAATGATTCTGAATGTAAAAGTGTTTTTTGTCAAACTCAATAGTCTTGAAAATTTAAATGTTTCATAATGTTTTCTTTAAAAGTTAAGATTTTTGAACGTTACATATTTTTCAAATCAAAATTATTTTAAACTCTTTCCTAAATTGAAAGGTCAATGAGTATTTTTAACAAAAACCAATTTTTTCCTATGTTGGAGAAATATTGAAGTAAGTATTGAGGCTTCCTGGTCGACGAATGATGAAAAGATTCTTTCGGCTATCGACCAGGTGTGTTGTGAAAAATATTCGTTGAGAAATAAATAGTTAAGAGGGGGGCATTCGGCAAAAATAGATCAGTTACGATCACCATAATTGTTTTCCAATAATCGAAAAGTGATTAGTATTTGTTTGGTAAAAATCGATTTTTGTAATTTTCTGTACATGTCCAAAGTTAAGAATTACAACCAACATAATATCTTTGTTTCTTTTCATAATGACACTAATATCTGCCATGAATTATACCGTCAACCAATTAAAATTAATTCCAAAATTCATATGTTGTACAATATCGCGTATCATAATATTGTTCTCCGCCATCTTGAAATTACTCGGTCACACATATTTCCAACTTCTATGTTGAAAACAGTTTTGGCTTCAAAATATTGTCTACTTTTACAAAAATAATACCGTTAGAACTCTTCACTTAGACATAATATGGTAATCGGATTTATCCTTTAAAATGTTCTTACTAAGAGAAATCTTTCTCTCATTCCCTTTAAATTTTTAAAAATTTGAAATATTTTTTTTTGTATATTGATATTTTTATTAATTCACATCAGAGAACAAGTTGTAAGTAGTGTAATTGGCTATAATACTGGGTCGATAAATGATGAGCCTCCCTCAGGCAGATTTGGCTACACTTAAAACTAGCTCAAGATGTGCATATGAGCTTATTGCTCAAGTGTGGTACTCTGTCTAATCCAAGATTTTTGTAAAAATGCCCTCGGGAATTTCCCGTGAAATGATGAGCCCCCTCAGATTGATTTGCCTACAATTACAAAAGCTACATCTGTGAGATTGTTGTACATAAGCTTGTTAAAAATGTGCCCCTCTTCATATTTTTTTGGCTACACCTAAAACTAAGCCAAAAATGCTCATAAGAGCTACCCACATACACTAACACCCACCCACACCTACACACATTAACTTCCGGTCCACTTCCGGTCATTTACGGTCCACTTCCGATCATTTCCGGTCCACTTCCGCTCCACTTCCGGTCATTTCCGGTCCACTTCCGGTCCACTTCAACGTATGTTGAAACGTTTATATAGGAACAATGGGCATTGATTCCCATTTTTCAAATCACAATGACCTATGGGTTGCAAACATGCTTTTAGATTGCTGTATAATTGTAAATATTGTTTATTTTACAGCCTATTCTGTTAAGGCAGTCAAACCCTGTCAGAACAAACAGCAATCAAACCTGTAACATTACAGAGTGAGCATGTAGAGTGGCACAGAGTGCATTCAAACCTGTAGAATAAACAATACAGAATAAACAGCAGTCAAATATGTAGAGTGAATAGCAGTTAAACCCATGTCAGGATTAACAGCATTCAAACCATGTCAGGATAAATATTTAAATATGTATGTATTTATAAATTAACACAAGTATTAATATGTATTTCCTGTTCAACAGGTACAGCAAGCAGCCCTGAGTATCTCAGCAGGTTCATAGAAGGCATAGACAGCAGACAAGTTAATATGAGATTATTGTTGAAACAACAGAACTTTGTACCTGTCAAATATTTTATATGCTAGGAACAATATTAGCTTATAGAAGGAGTGACATATGTGTGTTTTATCTTTGCATGGATAATTCTGCTACAGGATTTTTTGAAAAAAGTTGCATTTCAAAATACATAAAATCAAAGTCACTTGTTGATGATTTCAAGCTTAGATTCTCTGGCCTATCTGAGTATGACCTGTTTGCTGTACAGAATGAAACTGAAATGCAGTGGGTGCTTATGAGTGACGAGATTTTCCAGTACCTGTGCCTGAAACTGCTTAGCAGGTTTGAAAAATTTGTATACAACAGGTGCAGGAGAATTGTTGGATTTTTTATCAATTTTTACACAGATGAATATTATTATTACTGCATGTTGAAATTGTTTGATAATTACTGGTTCAACAATTGCTATGAATTGTTTGCAGAGTATAGGATGTATACAATTTAAGATTAGAGTTCAAATTGGAGGCATTACAAATTTTCAAATAAAATTATTGACAAGAAATGAATAGATGAGAATATTGAATTTGTTACAACAGATAATGGAAACTTGTACAGCAGGGAAGATTTTAAGCAAAACCTTGTCTCGTACTCCCAGTATACACACCTGAATGAGCTTATTATGTATTTCCTAAGGCAAAGATTTAGGGATTGCACCTATGATTGTATTGTTGAATCTCTAGATGAGAACAACCTGAATGATACATGCAGCTGTGGTAAACAATTATCCAGTCTGTCAGTGAAATTTTTTACATGTATTTCAGCAGTGGTCCAGTGAGCATCAATCTAGTGCTGCAAGAGCCCTGAGCATCTAAGCAGGCAAGCAGGACAGAGACAACAAGCAAGGTAATTGAGATTATTTTTATTGAAACAGAGCTCTGTGCTAGAAACAATCTCAACCTAGGGCAGGCAAGCAGGGGTGTTTATGTAAATTGCACATGTATCTTGTTTTCTATTAGAATTATATGGAATTACCTGATACAGGATTTTTTGAAAGAAGATGCATTTCAAAATACATAAAATCCAAGTCACTTGTTGATGATTTCAAGCTTATATTCTCTGGCCTATCTGAGTATGACCTGTTTGCTGTACAGAATGAAACTGAAATGCAGTGGGTGCTTATCAGTGACAGGATTTTCCAGTACTTGTGTCTTAAGATGCTTAGCAAGTTTGAAAGGCTTGCATACAACAGGTACAGGAGAATTGTTGGGTTTTTTGTTAATTTTTACACAGAAAAGTGCCATTAATATTCCATGTTGAGATTGTATGACAATTATTGGTTCAACAATTGCTATGAATTGCATGCAGAGTATAAGATGTACATGATTGCAGATCAGAGTTCAAATTGGAAGCATTACAAATATTTAAATAAAATTAACAGAAAATTGATGGATAAGAATGTTGAATTTGTCACCACAGATGATGGGAACTTGTACAGTGGTGAAGATTTTAATCCAGATCTTGTCAGGTGCCCAGAGCATACACACACAAGTGAGATTGTTATGTATTTTCTGAGACAAAGATTTAGGGATTGTAATTATAAGTGTGTTGTTGAATCACTAGATGAGATCAACTACACATGCAACTGTGGGAAACAATTATACAGTCTGCCTGTGTGATAATACATACATTAAATTTTTAAAGCAAAATATGTATATCAGATACAAGGATCTGGCAATAAGCAGTGAGCACCAATCTGCAAGCCCCGAGTGACAGAAAACATCAAGCATGGTAAATGAGATTATTTTTGTTGAAATAGAGCTCTGTAACTGTTAAATATTTGCTGCAAACAATCTCAAAGGATAGACAGGGGTGTTTAAATTATATGGAATTACCCGATACAGGATTTTTTGAGAGAAGATGTATTTCAAAATACATAAAATCCAAGTCACTTGTTGATGATTTCAAGCTTAGGTCCTCTAGCCTGTCTGAATATAAAATGTTTGCTGTGCAGAATGAAACTGAAATGCACTGGGTGCTCATAAGTGACAGGATTTTTTAATACCTGTGCCTCAAGCTCCTTAGCAGGTTTGAGAGGTTTGTATACAATAGATGTAGGAGGATTGTTGGATTTTTTGTTAATTTTTATACAGACCAGTATCATTACTATTGCATGTTGAGATTGTATAATAGTCACTGCTTCAACAATTGCTATGAATTTTGTTTTGAGTACAGGCTGCACATAATTGGATCTCAGAGTTTAAATTGGAGGCATTTCAAATTTTTAAATAAAATGATTAATATGCAATTGGAGCATAGCAGTATTGAATTTATCACCACAGATGAGGGAAATTTGTTTAGTGGGGTGGATTTTGATCCTGAGCGGGTTGAGTACTCAAAGCACACATACCTCAATGAGCTTGTTATATATTTCCTGATGCAGAAATTTAGGAATTCTGACCATGAGTGTCTTGCCCTGTCACTAGAGGAGAATAATTGGAGTGATGTATGTAACTGTGGAAAACAATTATCTAACCTGCCAATAATACATACATAGGGCTGGAACAAAGATTTTTGAAGCCAAAGAGACATCATGTATTTAGGGCACAAGGGTTTGGAAATAATCATAGAGTATCAGCAGCAGAGGAATGCCCTTATGCCCTCAAAACATTGCAGCATTGTATCTTTGAGTGTGTTGTTGTCTTGGGGGGATAGCTATATGTGCCTAAAACACAGAACAATTCTAGTCATGCACCTGTTTCTATAGATTTGTTACCCAGTACTGTTCACACTATACAATAATGTTTTTTTGACAAGAGGAATCTTTCAAGATACATAAAATCAGAGTCACTATTGAGGGATTTCAGGCTTGTGTTCTCTGACTTGTCGGAATATGATCTGTTTGCTGTAAGAAATGAAACTGAGTTCAGGTGGATGCTTGACAGTGAGCATGAGTTTAGATACATGAACTTGGGATGCCTTGGTGATTATGAAAAAATTGCATATCTTATACACAGGAGAATTGTTGCATTTTTTGTCAGTTTCCATAATTTCTTTAGGATCAATTACTGGTTCACAACCACAAATTTCACTGCACTGTGCAATTTTTATATGCCCTTTGACCAGACTTCAAACTGGAAACATTTCAATTGTGATATTGTTATGAGTTGTTTTGATACATTTGAGTTTATAACTACAAACACAGGAATGGTGTATTCTGGGTTGGATTTTGTTGCCAGGCAAAATTTCTACAACAGGAGAATTATTAATATGAATGAGGTTCTGCTGTATCTGCTTAGTCAAAAAATTAAAACTTGTGATCCTGTTATAAGACCTCTTGTGTGTAATTTTCTAGACAGGAGCAATATTCACATATTCCTAGGGCACACTGTGTAAAAATGTCAAGAGGTATTGCAAAATATTGAGGATTTCAAAATTAGATTCTCAAAACTGTCAGAGTATGATGTGTTTGCCAGAGTTTCAATAGGCACTTAACAGCAAACACAGTTTCAGTTTTGTATTTTCTGCTTCACAGTGTCAACAGTGTCCTCTGGATTAAACCTCCATACCTACATCTGTTAGATTCTTAATTTCTGTATGTCTGTCAGAATTATGTTGTGATGCTATTATTAGGTATACAGTGTGCCCTAGGAATATGTGAATATAGCTCCTGTCTAGAAAATTACACACAAGAGGTCTTATAACAGGATCACAAGTTTTAATTTTTTGACTAAGCAGATACAGCAGAACCTCATTCATATTAATAATTCTCCTGTTGTAGAAATTTTGCCTGGCAACAAAATCCAACCCAGAATACACCATTCCTGTGTTTGTAGTTATAAACTCAAATGTATCAAAACAACTCATAACAATATCATAATTGAAATGTTTCCAGTTTGAAGTCTGGTCAAAGGGCATATAAAAATTGTACAGTGCTGTGAAATTTGTGGTTGTGAACCAGTAATTGATCCTAAAGAAATTATAGAAACTGACAAAAAATGCAACAATTCTCCTGTGTATAAGATACGCAATTTTTTCATAATCACCAAGGCATCCCAAGTTCATGTATCTAAACTCATGCTCACTGTCAAGCATCCACCTGAACTCAGTTTCATTTCTTACAGCAAACAGATCATATTCCGACAAGTCAGAGAACACAAGCCTGAAATCCCTCAATAGTGACTCTGATTTTATGTATCTTGAAAGATTCCTCTTGTCAAAAAAACATTATTGTATAGTGTGAACAGTACTGGGTAACAAATCTATAGAAACAGGTGCATGACTAGAATTGTTCTGTGTTTTAGGCACATATAGCTATCCCCCCAAGACAACAACACACTCAAAGATACAATGCTGCAATTTTTTGAGGGCATAAGGGCATTCCTCTGCTGCTGATACTCTATGATTATTTCCAAACCCTTGTGCCCTAAATACATGATGTCTGTTTGGCTTCAAAAATCTTTGTTCCAGCCCTATGTATGTATTATTGGCAGGTTAGATAATTGTTTTCCACAGTTACATACATCACTCCAATTATTCTCCTCTAGTGACAGGGCAAGACACTCATGGTCACAATTCATAAATTTCTGCATCAGGAAATATATAACAAGCTCATTGAGGTATGTGTGCTTTGAGTACTCAACCCGCTCAGGATCAAAATCCACCCCACTAAACAAATTTCCCTCATCTGTGGTGATAAATTCAATACTGCTATGCTCCAATTGCATATTAATCATTTTATTTAAAAATTTGAAATGCCTCCAATTTAAACTCTGAGATCTAATTATGTGCAGCCTGTACTCAAAACAGAATTCATAGCAATTGTTGAAGCAGTGACTATTATACAATCTCAACATGCAATTGTAATGATACTGGTCTGTATAAAAATTAACAAAAAATCCAACAATCCTCCTACATCTATTGTATACAAACCTCTCAAACCTGCTAAGGAGCTTGAGGCACAGGTATTGAAAAATCCTGTCACTTATAAGCACCCAGTGCATTTCAGTTTCATTCTGCACAGCAAACATTTTATATTCAGACAGGCTAGAGGACCTAAGCTTGAAATCATCAACAAGTGACTTGGATTTTATGTATTTTGAAATACATCTTCTCTCAAAAAATCCTGTATCGGGTAATTCCATATAATTTAAACACCCCTGTCTATCCTTTGAGATTGTTTGCAGCAAATATTTAACAGTTACAGAGCTCTATTCCAACAAAAATAATCTCAATTACCTTGCTTGATGTTTTCTGTCACTCGGGGATGTTGCAGATTGGTGCTCACTGCTTATTGCCAGATCCTTGTATATGAAATACATATTTTGCTTTAAAAATTTAATGTATGTATTATCACACAGGCAGACTGTATAATTGTTTCCCACAGTTGCATGTGTAGTTGATCTCATCTAGTGATTCAACAACACACTTATAATTACAATCCCTAAATTTTTGTCTCAGAAAATACATAACAATCTCACTTGTGTGTGTATGCTCTGGGCACCTGACAAGATCTGGATTAAAATCTTCACCACTGTAAAAGTTCCCATCATCTGTGGTGACAAATTCAACACTCTTATCCATCAATTTCCTGTTAATTTTATTTAAATATTTGTAATGCTTCCAATTTGAACTCTGATCTGCAATCATGTACATCTTATACTCTGCATGCAATTCATAGCAATTGTTGAACCAATAATTGTCATACAATCTCAACATGGAACAGTAATGGCACTTTTCTGTGTAAAAATTAACAAAAAACCCAACAATTCTCCTGTACCTGTTGTATGCAAGCCTTTCAAACTTGCTAAGCATCTTAAGACACAAGTACTGGAAAATCCTGTCACTGATAAGCACCCACTGCATTTCAGTTTCATTCTGTACAGCAAACAGGTCATACTCAGATAGGCCAGAGAATCTAAACTTGAAATCATCAACAAGTGACTTGGATTTTATGTATTTTGAAATGCATCTTCTTTCAAAAAATCCTGTATCAGGTAATTCCATATAATTCTAATAGAAAACAAGATACATGTGCAATTTACATAAACACCCCTGCTTGCCTGCCCTAGGTTGAGATTGTTTCTAGCACAGAGCTCTGTTTCAATAAAAATAATCTCAATTACCTTGCTTGTTGTCTCTGTCCTGTTTGCCTGCTTAGATGCTCAGGGCTCTTGCAGCACTAGATTGATGCTCACTTGACCACTGTTGAAATACATGTAAAAAATTACACTGACAGACTGGATAATTGTTTACCACAGCTGCATGTATCATTCAGGTTGATCTCATCTAAAGATTCAACAATACAATCATAGGTGCAATCCCTAAATCTTTGCCTTAGGAAATACATAATAAGCTCATTCAGGTGTGTATACTGGGAGTACGAGACAAGGTTTTGCTTAAAATCTTCCCTGCTGTACAAGTGTCCATTATCTGTTGTAACAAATTCAATATTCTCATCTATCAATTTCTTGTCAATAATTTTAGTTGAAAATTTGTAATGCCTCTAATTTGAACTCTGATCTGAAATTGTATACATCCTATACTCTGCAAACAATTCATAGCAATTGTTGAACCAGTAATTATCAAACAATTTCAACATGCAGTAATAATAATATTCATCTGTGTAAAAATTGATAAAAAATCCAACAATTCTCCTGCACCTGTTGTATACAAATTTTTCAAACCTGCTAAGCAGTTTCAGGCACAGGTACTGGAAAATCTTGTCACTCATATGCACCCACTGCATTCCAGTTTCATTCTGTACAGCAAACAGGTCATACTCAGATAGGCCAGAGAATCTAAGCTTGAAATCATCAACAAGTGACTTGGATTTTATGTATTTTGAAATGCATCTTTTTTCAAAAAATCCTGTAGCAGAATTATCCATGCAAAGATGAAACACACATATGTCACTCCTTCTATAAGCTAATATTGTTCCTAGCATATAAAATATTTGACAGGTACAAAGTTCTGTTGTTTCAACAATAATCTCATATTAACTTGTCTGCTGTCTATGCCTTCTATGAACCTGCTGAGATACTCAGGGCTGCTTGGTGTACCTGTTGAACAGGAAATACATATTAATACTTGTGTTAATTTATAATTACATACATATTTAAATATTTATCCTGACATGGTTTGAATGCTGTTAATCCTGACATGGGTTTAACTGCTATTCACTCTACATATTTGACTGCTGTTTATTCTGTATTGTTTATTCTACAGGTTTGAATGCACTCTGTGCCACTCTACATGCTCACTCTGTAATGTTACAGGTTTGATTGCTGTTTGTTCTGACAGGGTTTGACTGCCTTAACAGAATAGGCTGTAAAATAAACAATATTTACAATTATACAGCAATCTAAAAGCATGTTTTCAACCCATAGGTCATTGTGATGTGAAAAATGGCAATCAATGCCCATTGTTCCTATATAAACGTTTCAACATACGTTGAAGTGGACCGGAAGTGGACCGGAAGTGGACCGGAAGTGACCGGAAGTAAATATGTGTGGGTGTCGGTGGGTGTGGGTGTGGGTTTTATGAGCATCTTGGATTAATTTTAAGTGTAGCCAAAACAATATCAAGAGGGGCATATTTTTGACAAGATTATGGACAAAAATCTGGCAGATGCAGCTTTTGTAAGTGTAGGCAAATCAATCTGAGAGGGGTCATACTTTCACGGGAAATTCCCGAGGGCATTTTTACAAAAATCTTGGATTAGACAGAGTACCACACTTGAGCAAAAAGCTCATATGGGCATGTTGAGTTAGTTTTAATTGTAGCCAAATCTGCCTGAGGGGGGCTCATACTTTCTCGGGTGTATAATATTGTATTTTACACTACTAATAACATAACATTCCATTTCAACTTTGACAACTTATTCACAAGCTTCAGTTGCTACGTAATTTACTTACGGAATAGTGGCTGGAGATTCACTGCAACCATAAGAGAAAATCGAATCCCCAAGAACTGCTCAAGAAGACTGAAACATTGGAAGCCGAAAGGAGTAATTTCACTCTGCCATTGATAAGGTTGATGGATTATTTATTTGCAATAGGAATGATAATTCTGCTGTATGTGCATCGTCAATATCCTTGATATTACAAATGTGAACAGTTATTCCCAACAGGTGTGTGTACACACCTCACCACACGTGCTATACAATATTCAAACCAAGTATTTTGTGCATAAAGTCAATTTGTAACCTTCGTCTTGTATTCATTATTCCACAATAAGCTCTGTATTTTTGTATCTACAAATATATAACATTTTTGCTCTCATAAGTGCCTAGCGTACGAGCTTCTCCGCTAGTTGGCGTAAAATAATTATATTTAATTCGTGTCTATTCATTATTTTATACGTAAAGAGAAGGTAAAGGTTCAACGAGAAGAAACACAAAAATTTTAAAGAAAGAAAAAATGGGCATTAATGTGTTATTGTTGCGAGCCTGGGAATGACACGTTCCGTGGAGACTTCTTTTGCAAACTCATGACGTGATTTTGAACAATTACAATTTATTTATTTATTTACTCAGAGTTTCATATACAGCCTTATTTGGCCATTTTACACTGAAACAACATAAAGTAAAAACAAAGAATAACAAAGATAAAAACAATAACAAGATGGGATAGATTTACATCTTTTTGGTCAGTAAGTTACAAAATTTACTTATGTTGGAAGGAAAATATCTACATTCAGGGGATATTTGTTGTAGATTTCTGGGAGCCTGTAAAACAAGGAGTGTTGTAGAAGGGATAGCCTAGTGGTTTGTTTCCGAAAGAGTTGCACGTTGCGCGCTTGATTTTGGGGTACCCTAAGTGTGAATTCACTGATTAGGAGATCTGTTTTGATTTTGCCATTTATTATCTTGTATATAAATTTCATGTCAGGTAGATCACGACGAAAGGGTGGAGTGTGAACATTCAGAAAAGCCATGGTGTCTGATTTGGATACATGTCGAAATGAAGGTGTTCTATGGCGAAAAATTGCAAGAATGAAAATGAGAACAGAATCTATTTAGGTGAGATTGGTTTTTGAGGCCATTGCCCAAATTGGGGAACAATATTCAAGGATGGGCGAGATGAAGGATTTAAAGAATAAAGGAAGAGATAATGGGTTTTTAATTTTACTAAATCTGTATATAAGACTAAGAAGACGCATGGCTTTTTTAGTGGTAGCTATAATATGATAATTAAATGTGAGTTTTTCATCCATGATAATACCTAGGTCCATTTGTGTGGAAACGTTTTGGATTGGAATTTTTTCAATAGAATAAGTAGAACCACTTTTTTCTTTTTTAGGGAAAAAGTATTGAAAGAACATTTCTGAGGGTTTAATTCTAAATTCAACTGACGACACCTATTAACAAGATCTGTGAGAGCATTTTGAAGAATCATCTTGTCATAATGCTGTGAGATTTCCTTAAAGAGATTACAATCATCCGCAAACAAAAGTATATTGATAGGGAGGAAGGACAGTGTTTCAGGGAGGTCGTCCATGTACAGATGAAATAGGAGCGGCCTTAAGACACTCCCCTGAGGAACTCCAGACAAAACGGGAAGAACGTTAGAAGAGGTACATGAAAGAACAACACGTTGTTCACGTTCATGGAGGTAGTCCTGAAGTAAAGAGAGCAATTTGCCATGGATGTTAAATCTGGATGATAATTTATGAAGCAGATATTTATGATTAATTTTGTCAAAGGCGTTCGAAATGTCAAAATAATAGTGTCAAGTTGGGAGTTATTATCAATAGCTCTGGAAGCATGCGAAAGTAAGACGGGAAGATTTGTTAGTCAAGAGCTGCCTGGAAGAAAACCATGTTGTGTTGTGTTGATATATGGTGACGTAAACTGAAGTAACGTGTTTTTGATGATTTTTTCACAAATAATTCATAGTGGCGATAGAAGTGAGGTTGGTCTAGAGAATTTTACTTCTTTATTATCACCAGTTTTGTGAATGAGAACAATGTTGGCCCGTTTGATTATTTTTTTTTCAAAAACACACCCTTAGAGAAACATTTGTTGAGTAAGGTAGACAGAGGGAGAGCCGAGGAGTCAGCACTTTTACGTAGGCATATTGGGAGGATTTCAACTGGACCTAGGGACCGGTGGAGGGGCAATGAAGCGAGAAGGTATTTTACTTCCTCGGGGGATATTTTAAATGAAGATTGTGTATGAGGGCAGACAGCATTTAAGTGTGGGAGAGGGTCGAAAATTGAGGGAGGGGAGAAGTTCCCCACCCCAAAAAAGATTGACACGTTCAGCTCTTTCTTCTCCACTACCAATATCAGAATTATGAACAATTTGTTTAGGTATACGTGGTCTTTGTTTTCTTGAATTTAGTAAGGTTAAGAATCTCTTTGGGTTTGTAGTACATTCGGTTGTTATGTTATTTATATGTTCACTTAATTTTATTTCTGGGTAAGGTATTTTGAATGGCGTCTGATGTCACAATAGGTATGGATGACTTTTCATGGAGCTTTTCGCCGTAGGTGTTGAGGGGATTCCTTGTCTTTCTTCATGGTAAGCAGGTGCGTTGTGACGTGGAGTGACTCATGGTCGGAGGTTAGAATATTTTTTCTTGGAGTTACCTGCACATTAGGCAGGGTTGCTAGCACATAGTCAAGGTTGCTGTCACCACGTGTTTTATGAAAGTTGAACGGGTTTAACCCTATTCCGTGAGTGGGCGTATCAATAAACCACTGATAATTTTGGTAGTTTATTGTTCTCGTATTTGGTCCTTTCCAATTGATGGACAGGTTGAAATCACCAAATAACATAATAATATCACAATTTGTCATTGCTGCTACATCCCTGCAGGCTTCAAGGATGGAAATGGAGAGTTCTTATGTGGGCGATAATACGATCCAATGAGCAGTTGTTTTTTTTTAAATTGAGTTCTATCCAAATAATTTTACAGTCCTTGATTAGGTCTCTTCGTATTAAAAGTGAGAAAACATATTGTAGATGTGATTAATAATATAAGTTTATGAAATATTTGCTTAGTATTTAATTCAAAGCAGCTGAATCATTTTGATGATTCATTTCCGTTAAAATATTATTATTAACGATTCCCTGTATGCTATAATAATTGTACTAAGTTTATGTTATAGTAACACCTTGCGAATTAACCGATAAAACAGAAATTAATTAGTGTCAAATTCGTATTTCTAACTTCTTGTCGCAGGACAAGTTTATTTAGCAAGGGAAGATAAGGATGTTTCTCAGGTTATCGCCCAGGTGATTTCCATAGAGGCTTCAGAGTTTTCTATAGCTAACGTCATTCTCATCTGCACAAGCTGAAGTGTAGGAATAAGTTATAAACCGTTTCAAAAGCTGGCCTGATATCCAGGAAGGTATCAAGTCGGGGCAAGCCCCGGCACCATCTGTTTGGTGAGAATGGGTCAAGGCACAGACTTGAAAACCTTAGGCTGGAGAATTCAAAGAACTAACCGATCACTAGATGATTGAAGTGCAGAGATTAGTCACAGATACGTTTCTAAATAGATTACATGAAGGTAAGGATGATAAAGAATGGATTGATCTCGTCCAGGAAAGGGACAGACGGAAACTCTTGTTGCTGAAAGCCATAAACTTTCCAGTTTAAGAATACTAGAATGTGTGTGAGTGAGTATTGTGTGGGAAGAGTCATTATTAAATGAAATAAATCAGGTGTCGTCCCTCCAACGTCCGCTCTCCAAGTTGAGTCGAGTTCAAGCCCTGTGTATATGCTTAGGTTTCTTTCTCCGTGGATGGCTATTATTTCTTTGATGATTCGGTCCCAGTAATTGAATGACTTGTTGATGATCCTATTTGTTAAGAAGTCGATTCTGTGGCCTCCTGGATTAAATCTTCTGCAAACCTTGAATTTTCCAAATTAAGATACTTGATGTAAATCGCGTGTTCTTTACAACATTGTTCCATTATTCTCCATGTTGATCTTCTGTAGGCTTCACCGCACGATCAGATGATATAGTAAACCCCAGGTGTCTTGTGTCACATGTGGCCTTTGAATTTCGTACTCTACTTAAGATATTTTGTGGCGGTTTTATTTATTTATTTATTTATTTATTTAATTTCAATAATGAACTCAACAGGCTGGCGCCCAGTTAGAGAGTTCAGAGATACAGGTTTTCATACATGCTTCAGTGACTGTTATTTGATATTGTTTTCATTACACAGTTTTTAAATTGTATATATGGCATAGAGAACAAATCAATATTTTTGTTACGCTTTTCTAAGGCATTGTAGAGAATACTCATTCTCCAGATAGGGGATTTCTTGACAATGTTTGTTCGCGTCTTGTCTATCGTCTTGCTGATGTGCTTTGCTAATAATTGCACACATGAAATCAGTGAATGGAATCATGGCTATCTGCTCCTCCTCTTGGTTGTCTCGGGTGTTCGGGCTTGCATGTTTATTGTTCTTGCTCGAATTACCTTCCCTAGCGCATTGTTAATGGTTCTTCAGTGTAGCCACGCCTGATAGATATGCGCAAGTGATTTGTTTCTTCTTGTAGGTGCTCTGTCTCCCTAATTGAGGTGGTTCGGTGAAAATATGGGAGCTCTTAGCATTTACGTATAGATAGATCTGTGTGAGTAGGTTTCCTATATACGTTGTGTCCAAACGTCCTGTCCCATTTGCGTGTGATGAAGATGTCCAGGGTCCTCGTTAGCTTCTGTTTACATGGTGAATTTGAAGTTCTGCAGCTGGTTGTTGAGGCTATACAAAGAACGTTTGTAGTGCTGCTTTGCCGTACGGCCAGATACAAGTGCCTTCGACGTATCTCTAACAACTTGGAACGTCAGTGTGGTGCTTAAAAAAGTGCTTCTTGTTTGAAGTTCTACATGATGAAATTGACTATGGCATGCGAAAGGAGGGATCCATTGTTACTTAGTCGGTTTGTAGGTCAAGTACCATCAATTGATGGTGTGTTTTAATATACTGATGATATCTGATGCTGAATACTATTTCTATTTCTCATTGGAGATGCCAAGACAAACTTGTGTGCTAAGCTATAATTTTAATATTTGATTATTCATACAGTTCCGAAAGATATTAACACCATCTAAGTATTATTTAAATTGCTTTGTCCTAATATTTACGAGACTTTACATACACAAAGTTGCAAAACAAAGCCAGTTTATTAAAAACTAAAAGAACGTTACATGTTACGTTTCAATCTTCTAACAGTTTCTTTTTCAGAAGCGGAACTAAACACAAATGATGGAATACAATAAAATAGTATTTATAGACATATCAGGGTGTCTAAACACACAAAACACATCATGCTGACAGTCCTTCTCTTGGACAATTTCTCTAATGGAAGTTACATGAAGTCGCCCCATGAAAGGTGACTAATAGTTTTCTATCACTAACAGGTGATTCACAGGTCAAAATTAGCAACTGCCTGGGACCACTTGTTTATCATTCAATCTCCCCTCCTGCCGTTTTGGATGTGTATGCATACCTCCTCCCCGTGGCTTCTTCTCTTATCTTTGTTATTCATTCAATCTTATTCTTTCGTCCATCGGGTTTTCTCATCCCACAACTTTTACAATGAATTACATATCACACTCCTCATAGAAAGGTCTGCTCCCCGTCCAAGGTCCTCGTGCTGCCTCTGGAGGAGCACTTTTACTGTTCCTGGAGCTGTTGTCACGTAATTGGTACAGACAATCTTAACAGAAACTTGTACTTCGTGCTGGACCATTGGAAAACATATAGGACAATTTTTCTACTCTTGTTTCCCAAGATATGGCTGCACTCAAAACCAACAATGGTATATTCGTTTAAAACATCTCTCGATTGCAATTGTACATGTAATGCGATGGAGTATAAAAGGTGATTTAAAAATAACACTGCAGGTTATACTCCATTTACTGCATTGCTAATAAACCAATCCATTTGAATACCCTACTATATTACCGAGTGTGGTAACTTTTTGAAATATGTATTAATTCAACAAGTGTAAGTTCCACATTTTCAATCTGAAGTCATTCTTACCGTCATGGTGTTAAGCATATTGAACATTCCGTAGTTATATTTGTATTATGATTTCATTTACCACAATTTTAGGTGAAACATAATACATAGAATAGTGTCACACAATTGAAAAAGGAATTAGTAAATTCAAAACACCTAACTCAAATACCCTGAACAAAAGAATTGATTCTTAAGTCATAAGTCAGTTTGTTTGTTCGGGGTAGTTGATTGGTCCTTCCATTGTATGTGAACTACTATGATCTTTTTATTTTTTAGGTGAGATGTCTGCTGTTGAAAGACACACTACCTGCAAGTGCTATCCAACATGTGATGAAGAAAACTATGACTCAATGTTGGCTATGAAGGGAAAGTAAGGATTTGAAATATTATTATGTATTTTTTGGTCCGCATTACACAGAAACATTTCCTTTAAAATTTTTGCTATCATAAAATATACATCCATTCTTCCAGAAATCTTATATATTTATATGATTGATTGATTGATTCGCTTTATTTTACTTTGATTTTGTGCCACTTTTGGCTAATTTGCAAAGATGGGGATGAGTGATAACTAAACCTCGGATTTTTAGGTTCGAAAAAGTGTGCTTTTAGGTTCCTAATTTAGTCCCTTAATATCCTAAAATATGTTCGAAAGGCATTAAAATATGTTCTAGAAATCCTAAAATAGGTTCTAAGAATCGTAAATTAGGTTCTAAGAATCCAGAAGTATGTTCAATGAAACTTAAAGTAGTTCTGATTGGGTATAGTCACCGACAATGACAATGGGATACCTATATCTTGAAATACGTACAATCTCACGTAACGTAATGTGTGTTGCGTAAACATACGGTGATGGCAGAACTTTGAAATATGTTATTAAAATACACTCCTCGCCGCATAGTTAGGCAACATTTTTTTTTCATTTGATCCACAGTCAAACTCCGCAATTTTGTATGTGACGATCATCTTATATGCTGAAAATACTCTTTCAAGATATGCATAGTCATTAGTGCAAATTTCAATGCTGAAATGTTAGTTTGCAAGGTGTGAATGCCACGAAGTACCGAAGTGATTTGAAAATTAGCAAGACCACACAGATCAGACCACTTTGGATTGTACAGGTAAAAATGGCACCGTGCATTTTGCTTTCAAAAATCACCATGGACTTGGAGGAAGGGAAATCGACAGAGAGTACGTTTCAAACACGTTAGTCATTCAACTTTTTCGTGACGTAACAACGCAAATGTCGGTGTGTGGCATATAAATCCTGTAAAACCTTTAAGAATATATAAATACCTAAAAAAGGCTTGATTTAGGCGCTTAAACGTAAAATAGGTTGTAACAAGCAAAATAGGTTTTCTAGGCACTATAAAACGTGATCAATTTTTGCATTTATTAACGAAACGCTCATATAACTTATTATTTCTTACATACCTGTAAAGGAAAAAAAAATAGGTTAAAGAACTAAAATCCGAGTTCTAGTGATAACATGACGAAATTGATGAATGGACACCCAAAAACATCCATGCGCAGGCCGAAATTCCCTAAAAATTTTATTTTTTTCTTGTCGCGATTTATTTTAATTGATTTAGAAAAAAAGCTTCTTTCTGAATTTTGGGGTTTCAAAACACACTTTTGGCAATGGAAGTACGACCTTCCAGCCTTCTTGGTGCGAACGCACAGGTGGGGGCGGGGGATGAGTGAAGGGGAAGACGCGGCAGGGAAAGAATCAAAAGCCTGGAGGCAGCAACAAAGGGTTAGAAAAAAGCCGAATGCTCTTTGTGGTTCACAAAACTGTGTTGCAGGATTACAAAGGAAGTATTGTTGGACGATTAGCCATGTTTCTGTCGATCATGCTATTTTTATCCCCTTGCGTCACGTGTTTTCTTATGTAAGTTTCTGCGGAGGGTATTACAAGCTAACAAAGCGAGTTTGAAGATTGAAAGTATACGATTTTGAACTGTGTGTGTGTCCCCAGCTTTTGGTGTGTGACCAGCAGTCAGCAGTGGCATTGAGGATTTTTCTTCTCGGACAAGAGTAAACGGCGTATAAAATGACAAGAAGACCCGGTTTGTCACTGACGTGAGTGAAATTACAAAACATACCAGGAATTACACGGATACCTATTGGAGATTCACGTCCTGGCGTAGAATGCCAGTGGGTCCGATGATTTTCTAATTCCGTGTAAAAAATAGTTAATTTCTCTTGTTCTTCTTCTTCTAATTGATTACGGATTTTTTCTCATCAGTATTATAGCCCAAGATAAACTGAAAAAAAAACGAGGTATCAATCGTACTTCTAACTTTCTTAGTTCCGGAAATATAAAACTTAATTTAAAAGCATGCATAAATTAAAATTTTCCGCTGAAAACACGCTCGGCGTAAGTGCAAATACCTCTAAAATGAGCCTCGGCGTCTAAGGGTTAATTAATCAGATATAGTGTAAACAAACTGAAACTACATATATTTTGGTCTCATAAAATAACCATGAATCTCATAAATATATGACAAAATATGTGTCTATGAGCCAGTGATCGGTCCTTAAATTCAAGAAAATGATGTATTCTTTCATATGTGTAATGTATGTGGTATAAAGTATTAAGGAACGAAACAATTCGCCACGGAAGTCAGCAGGAATAAAGTACAAGTTAGTAGCACACAGCAATATTTCTTGCTCGTCCCAGAGCACAATTATTATTTTCAAGCTATTAACTATCAACATCTCTGCAAACACTTTGAAAGTAGGTGTTTTCCAGCCATGCAACATAACACGCAAGTAGTGTAGTTGGTGCTACTACTGGGTCGAGAAATGATGAACCCCCCTCAGGCAGATTTGCCTACACTTAAAACAAGCTCAACATGCCCATATGAGATTTTTGCTCAAGTGTGGTACTCCGTCTAATCCAAGATTTTTGTAAAAATGCACTTGGGAATTTCCTGTGAAATGATGAGCCCCCTCAGATTGATTTGTCTACACTTACAAAAGGCACTTCTGCCAGATTTTTGTCCATAAGCTTGTTAAAAATATGCCCCTCTTGATATTTTTTTTGGATACACTTAAAACTAAGCCAAGATGCTCATAAAACACACACACACACACACACACACACACACACACAAAGCACACTGCTGAACCCAACTGATATTTTTTATTAAGTATAGAGTTTTGATTTGAACCCCAAGAAATTTTATATAAATACCAAAGCCAAAAAATATTAACACACATACACACACACACACTAAATATACAAAACACACTGCTGAACCCAACTGATATTTTTTTATTAAGCATAGAATTTTGATTTGAACCCCAAGAAATTTTATATAATAAACATAATAAAATTCTAATATTTATTCTTGTTTAACAGGCACAACAAGTTCTGAGCACATAAGCAGTTTCTGAAGAATACAAGACAGCAGCAGCAGCAAGCAATTAACTTATAGAAGGCAGTGTGTATCCTATCTAATTGCATGGATAATCTTGACACAGGATTTTTTGAGAGAAGATGTATTTCAAAATACATAAAACCTAAGTCACTTGTTGATGATTTAAAGCTTAGATTTTTTTGGCCTGTCCGAATATGACCTGTTTGCTGTACAGAATGAGACGAGATGCAGTGGGTGCTTGCCAGTGACAGGCCATTCCAATGCCTGTATCTCAACTTTATCAGCAATTTTGAAAAGCTTGTCTACAGCAGGTTCAGGAGAATTGTTGGATCCTTTGTTAATTTTTATACAGACAGGTGCCATTATGATTTAAGGTTGAAATTGTTTGACAATTATTGGTTCAACAATTGCTATGAGCATTGTTTTGAGTATAGGATGCATATGATTGGATCTCAGAGTTTAAATTGGAGACATTATAAATATTCAAATAAAATAATTAACAGGATATCTAAAGATAAGAAGATTGAATTTGTTACAACTGATAATGGGAAATTGTACAGTGGTGAAGATTTCAATCCAGAGTTTGTATTTTATTCCAACTATATATATTTGAATGAGCTTGTCATGTATTTTAAAAGGCAAAAATTAAGAGATTGCATTTATGATTGTATTGTTGAGGCACTGGGGCAGAATAATTTGCATAACATATGCAACTGTGGGAGAGTTTTGTCCAGCCTCTCAGTGTGATTTCAGGCACAGGAATCTGGCAGTTGGGAATCAACCCGCAGCAGGCAGCCCTGATTATTTCAGCAGAGACAGCAATCAAGGTAAATAAATATTTGCTGCAAGTGTAATTTAATTCTCTTCTCATCAGTGTAACACATTTCCTGTCTTATGCAGTTCCAAATCCCTGCCCCATCAGTGCTGTAGAAATATCAGCCTGGCTCGGGTCTGTATGCAGGAAGAAGCAAGATATTTTTTTGAAATCTGTTTTGAAGCCTGTACCTAATCACAGCACATCTCTGTCAGATATAGGGACAATGAGTAATATCTGTAATTAATAATTCAGTAATCATTTCTAACAAGTTTAATTTTTAATAGGCTCTTCTCATCAGTGTAACACATTTCCTGTCTTATGCAGTTCCAAATCTCTGCATAGCAGTGCTGTAGCCAGGCTCGGGTCTGTATGTAGGAACAGACATAGTTGAAATCTGCTTGGGTTTAATATTTTGAAGCCTGTACCTCATCACAGCATAGCTCTGTCAGAGGATAGGGACATTGAGTATAAAATCTGTAATCAATAAGTCAGTAATCAATTCTAACAAGTTTAATTTTTAATAGGATCTTCTCATCAGTGTAACAAATTTTCTGTCTTGTTCACATGCAGTTCCAAATCCCTGCCCCATCAGTGCTGTAGAAATATGAGCCAGGCTCGGATCTGTATGTAGGAAGAGTCAAGACATTTGTTTGAAATCTGCTTGGGTATAATTTTCTGAAGCCTGTACCTAATCACAGCACAGCTCTGTCAGAGATAGGGACATTGAGTATAAAATCTGTAATCAATATTGTCAGTAATCAATTCTAACAAGTTTAATTCTCTTCTCATCAGTGTAACAAATTTCCTGTCTTGTTTCACATGCACATCCCTGCTCATCAGTGCTGCAGCCAGGCTCGGCTCTGTATGCAGGAAGAGGCAAGACATTTGTTTGAAATCTGCTTGGGTATAATTTTCTGAAGCCTGTACCCATCACAGCATAGCTCTGTCAGAGATAGGGACATTGAGTAATAATTAATAATTATTCTTGTCAGTAATGAATTCTAACAAGTTTAATTTTTAATAGGTTCTTCTTATTAGTGTAACAAATTTCCTGTCTCATGCAGTTCCAAATCCCTACCCATTATTAGTGCTGTAGAAATATCAGTCAGGCTTGGGTCTATATGCAGGAAGAGGCAAGACATTTGTTTGAAATGTACTTGGGTATAATTTTCTGAAGCCTGTACCTAATCACAGCACAGTTCTGTCAGAGTGTAACAAATTTCCGGTCTTGTTTCACATGCAGTTCCAAATCCCTGCCCATCAGTGCTGTAGAAATATCTTCCAGGCTCGGTCTGTGTGTAGGAATCTGCTTGGGCATAATTTTTTGAAGCCTGTACCATTCACAGCCTAGCTCTGTCAGAGATAGGGACATTGAGTATGTATTATTACTGCACCTGCCCTATCTAACATGTTGCTGTGTTTCTTCAATACATTAGTCATAATCAATAAAATATTCAGAACAAAACTCTATAAGATATGACAACCTGCAACAATCTGGATGTATGAGATGTTTTATTGATTTTATATTTCTGTATTTTTCAGGCTCTCTTGTTATAATCTTGTTTCTCTCTGCACCATCACTATAACAATATCTGCCACATGTTCTATGCTAACAACTTCATAATCGATGCATGAAAACATATCTGTAATCAATAATTGTCAGTAATCAATTCTAACAAGTTTAATTCTTAATAGGCTCTTCTCCTCATCAGTGTAAAAAATTTCCTGTCTTGTTTCACAAGCAGTTCCATCCCTCCCCATCAGTGCTGTAGAAATATCAGCCAGACTCGGGTCTGTGTGCAGGAAGAGGCATGATACCTGCACTGGTACATAAAATATCTGTCAGAGATAGGGATATTGAGTATAAACTTAATTGAAAACATATCTGTAATCAATAAGTCACTAACAAGTTTAATTCTTAATAGGCTCTTCTCTGTGTTGTTTCACATGCAGTTACATTCCTGACCATCAGTGCTGTAGAAATATCAGCCAGGCTCGGGGGGTCTGTATGCAGGAACAGACATAGTTCAAATCTGCTTGGGTATAATTTTCTGAAGCCTGTACCTAATAATAACATCACAGCACAGCTCTGTCAGAGACAGGGACATTGAGTATAAATTTTATTGTGAAAACATATCTGTAATCAATAATCATTATTCTTGTCAGTAATTAATTCCTTCTCATCAGTGTAACAAATTTCCTGTCTTGTTTTACATGCAGTTCCATCCCTGCCTATCAATGCTGTAGAAATATCAGCCAGGCTCGGGGGGTCTGTATGCAGGAAGAGGCATAGTTGAAATCTGTTTGGGTATAATTTTCTGAAGCCTGTACCTAATAATATCACAGCACAGCTCTGTCAGAGACAGGGATATTGAGTATAAACCTCTATAAGATATGACAACCTGCAACAATCTGGATGTATGAGATGTTTTATTGTTTTTATGTTTCTGTATTTTTCTGGTTCTCTCTTGTTACAATCTCATTGCCTTGCCACATGTTCTATGGTTATATGCTCTAACAACTTATCTGTAATCAATAATAATTATTCTTGTCAGTAGCTCTTCTCATCAGTGTAACAAATTTCCTGTTTTGTTTTGCATGCAGTTCCAAATCCCTACCCATCAGTGCTCAGCCAGGCTCGGGTCTGTATGTAGGAAGAGGCAAAATATTTGTTTGAAATCTGCTCTGAAGCCTGTAACTAATAACAGCATCACAGCATAACTCTGTCAGAGATAGGGATATTGAGTATAAATTTAATTGAAAACATATCTGTAATCAATAAGTCAGTAATCAATTCTAACAAGTTTAATTTTCTTCTCATCTGTGTAACAAATTTCCTGTCTTGTTTCACATTTCCAAATCCCTTCACATCAGTGCTTAGCCAGGCTCGGGTCTGTATGCAGGAAGAGGCAAGATATTTGTTTGAAATCTGCTCTGAAGCCTGTACCTCATCACAGCACAGCTCTGTCAGAGATAGGGACATGTATCTATAATCAATAATTCTCAATAATCAATTCTAACAAGTTTAATTTTCAATAGGATCTTCTCATCAGTGTAACAAATTTCCTGTCTTGTTTTACATGCAGTTCCAAATCCCTGCTCATCAGTGCTCAGCGAGGCTCGGGTCTTTATGCAGGAAGAGGCAAGATATTTGTTTGAAATCTTCTGGGGTATAATTTCCTGAAGCCTGTACCTCATCACAGCACAGCTCTGTCAGAGATAGGGACATATATCTATAATCAATAATTCTCAATAATCAATTCTAACAAGTTTAATTTTCTTCTCATCAGTGTAACAAATTTTCTTCTTGTTTTACATGCAGTTCCAAATCCCTTCACATCAGTGCTCAGCCAGGCTTGGGTCTGTTTGCAGGAAGAGGCAAGATATTTGTTTGAAATCTGCTCTGAAGCCTGTACCTCATCACAGCACAGCTCTGTCAGAGATAGGGACATTGAGTATAAATTTAATTATATTCAGAACAAACCTCTATAAGATAAGACAACCTGCAACAATCTGGATGTATGAGATGTTTTGTTTCTGTATTTTTCAGGCTCTCTTGTTAAAATCTTGTTTCTCTCTGCAACATTGCCATCACTATAATAATATCTGCCACATGTTCTATCTAACAACTTCATAATCGATGCAAAAAAAAAACCTGAAAACATATCTGTAATCAATAATAATCTTGTCAGTAATTAGTGTTTTCACAAATATCTGCATTATATGTATATTTATAATGGCTGCTTCTCTATCAGAGCTGTGCTGTGATGCTTTTATTAGGTACAGGCTTTAGAAAATTATACCCAAGCAGATTTCAAACAAATATCTTGCCTCTTCCTGCACACAGACACGAGCCTGGCTGATATTTCTACAGCACTGATGGGCAGGGATTTGGAAATGTGAAACAAGACAGGAAATTTGTTACACTGATTAGTTAGAATTAATTACTGACAAAATGTAACTTTATAATATTGAGTAGCATCTAATATGGAGCCTAAATTAGATTTAAGATTATTATTGATTACAGATATGTTTTCAGGTTTATTTTTTTGCATCGATTATGAAGTTGTTAGATAGAACATGTGGCAGATATTATTATAGTGATGGCAATGTTGCGGAGAGAAACAAGATTGTAACAAGAGAGCCTGAAAAATACAGAAACAAAACATCTCATACATCCAGATTGTTGCAGGTTGTCATATCTTATAGAGGTTTGTTCTGAATATAATTAAATTTATACTCAATGTCCCTATCTCTGACAGAGCTGTGCTGTGATGAGGTACAGGCTTCAGAGCAGATTTCAAACAAATATCTTGCCTCTTCCTGCATACAGACCCGAGCCTGGCTGAGCACTGATGTGAAGGGATTTGGAACTGCATGTAAAACAAGAAGAAAATTTGTTACACTGATGAGAAGAAAATTAAACTTGTTAGAATTGATTATTGAGAATTATTGATTATAGATATATGTCCCTATCTCTGACAGAGCTGTGCTGTGATGAGGTACAGGCTTCAGTAAATTATACCCCAGAAGATTTCAAACAAATATCTTGCCTCTTCCTGCATACAGACACAAGCATGGCTGAGCACTGATGAGCAGGGATTTGCAACTGATGTAAAACAAGACAGGAAATTTGTTACACTGATGAGAAGATCCTATTGAAAATTAAACTTGTTAGAATTGATTATTGAGAATTATTGATTATAGATACATGTCCCTAACTCTGACAGAGCTGTGCTGTGATGAGGTACAGGCTTCAGAGCAGATTTCAAACAAATATCTTGCCTCTTCCTGCATACAGACCCGAGACTGGCTGAGCACTGATGTGAAGGGATTTGGAAATGTGAAACAAGACAGGAAATTTGTTACACTGATGAGAAGAAAATTAAACTTGTTAGAATTGATTACTGACTTATTGTTTACAGATATGTTTTCAATTAAATTTATACTCAATATCCCTATCTCTGACAGAGTTATGCTGTGATGCTGTTATTAGGTACAGGCTTCAGAGCAGATTTCAAACAAATATCTTGCCTCTTCCTACATACAGACCCGAGCCTGGCTGAGCACTGATGGGTAGGGATTTGGAACTGCATGCAAAGCAAAACTGGAAATTTGTTACACTGATGAGAAGAGCTACTGACAAGAATAATTATTATTGATTACAGGTACGTTGTTAGAGTATATACTCATAGAACATGTGGCAAGGCAATGAGATTGTAACAAGAGAGAACCAGAAAAATACAGAAACATAAAAACAATAAAACATCTCATACATCCAGATTGTTGCAGGTTGTAATATCTTATAGAGGTTTATACTCAATGTCCCTGTCTCTGACAGAGCTGTGCTGTGATGTTATTATTAGGTACAGGCTTCAGAAAATTATACCCAAGCAGATTTCAACTTAGCCTCTTCCTGCATACAGACCCCCCCCCCCCGAGCCTGGCTGATATTTCTACAGCACTGATGGGCAGGGATGGAACTGCATGTAAAACAAGACAGGAAATTTGATTACTGACAAGAATAATGATTATTGATTACAGATATGTTTTCACAATAAAATTTATACTCAATGTCCCTGTCTCTGACAGAGCTGTGCTGTGATGTTATTATTAGGTACAGGCTTCAGAAAATTATACCCAAGCAGATTTCAACTATGCCTGTTCCTGCGTACAGACCCCCCGAGCCTGGCTGATATTTCTACAGCACTGATGGTCAGGGATGGAACTGCATGTGAAACAACACAGAGAAGAGCCTATTAAGAATTAAACTTGTTAGTGACTTATTGATTACAGATATGTTTTCAATTAAGTTTATACTCAATATCCCTATCTCTGACACAGCTGTGTTGTGATGAGGTACAGGTTTCAGAAAATTATACCCAAGCAGATTTCAAAATTTTATGTACCACTGCAGGTATCATGCCTCTTCCTGCACACAGACCCGAGTCTGGCTGATATTTCTACAGCACTGATGGGGAGGGATGGAACTGCATGTGAAACAAGACAGGAAATTTTTTACACTGATGAGGAGAAGAGCCTATTAAGAATTAAACATGTTAGAATTGATTACTGACAATTATTGATTACAGATATGTTTTCATGCATCGATTGTGAAGTTGTTAGCATAGAACATGTGGCAGATATTGTTATAGTGATGGTGCAGAGAGAAACAAGATTATAACAAGAGAGCCTGAAAAATACAGAAATATAAAATCAATAAAACATCTCATACATCCAGATTGTTGCAGGTTGTCATATCTTATAGAGGTTTGTTCTGAATATTTTATTGATTATGACTAATGTATTGAAGAAACACAGCAACATGTTAGATGGGGCAGGTGCAGTAATAATACATACTCAATGTCCCTATCTCTGACAGAGCTATGCTGTGATGGGTACAGGCTTCAAAAAATTATGTCCTACACACAGACCCGAGCCTGGAAGATATTTCTACAGCACTGATGGGCAGGGATTTGGAACGGCATGTAAAACAAGACAGGAGAAGAGCCTATTAAAAATTAATCTTGTTAGAATTGATTACTGACAAGAAAAATTATTAATTATTGATTACAGATATTACTCAATGTCCCTACCTCTGACAGAGGTGTGCTGTGATGGGTACAGGCTTCAGAAAATTTTACCCAAGCCGATTTCACAAATAATATGCCTGTTCCTGCATACAGACCTGAGCCTGGCTGCAGCACTGCTGGGCAGGGATTTGGAACTGCATGTGAAACAAGACCGGAAATTTGTTACACTCTGACAGAGCTGTGCTGTGATTAGGTACAGGCTTCAGAAAATTATACCCAAGCAGATTTCAAACAAATGTCTTGCCTCTTCATGCATATAGACCCAAGCCTGGCTGATATTTCTACAACACTAATAATGGGTAGGGATTTGGAACTGCATGAGACAGGAAATTTGTTACACTAATAAGAAGAACCTATTAAAAATTAAACTTGTTAGAATTGATTACTGACTTATTGATTACAGATTTTATACTCAATGTCCCTATCCTCTGACAGAGCTATGCTGTGATGAGGTACAGGCTTCAAAAAATTAAACCCAAGCAGATTTCAACTATGCCTCTTCCTACATACAGACCCGAGCCTGGCTACAGCACTGCTATGCAGGGATTTGGAACTGCATAAGACAGGAAATGTGTTACACTGATGAGAAGAGCCTATTGAAAATTAAACTTGTTAGAAATGATTACTGAATTATTAATTACAGATATTACTCATTGTCCCTATCTCTGACAGAGCTGAGCTGTGATTAGGTACAGGCTTCAAAACCGATTTCAAACAAATATCTTGCCTCTTCCTACATACAGACCCGAGCCTGGCTGATATTTCTACAGCACTGATGGGGCAGGGATTTGGAACTGCATAAGACAGGAAATGTGTTACACTGATGAGAAGAGAATTAAATTACACTTGCAGCAAATATTTATTTACCTTGATTGCTGTCTCTGCTGAAATAATCAGGGCTGCCTGCTGCGGGTTGATTCCCAACTGCCAGATTCCTGTGCCTGAAATCACACTGAGAGGCTGGACAAAACTCTCCCACAGTTGCATATGTTATGCAAATTATTCTGCCCCAGTGCCTCAACAATACAATCATAAGTGCAATCTCTAAATTTGTGCCTTATAAAATACATGACAAGCTCATTCAAATATATATAGTTGGATTAAAATACAAACTCTGGATTGAAATCTTAACCACTGTACAAATTCCCATTATCAGTTGTAACAAATTCAATCTTCTTATTTTTAGATATCTTGTTAATAATTTTATTTGAATATTTATAATGTCTCCAATTTAAACTCTGAGATGCAATCATATGCATCCTATACTCAAACCAATGCTCATTGCAATTGTTGAACCAATAATTGTCAAACAATTTCAACCTTAAATCATAATGGCACCTGTCTGTATAAAAATTAACAAAGGATCCAACAATTCTCCTGAACCTGCTGTAGACAAGCTTTTCAAAATTGCTGATAAAGTTGAGATACAGGCATTGGAATGGCCTGTCACTGGCAAGCACCCACTGCATCTCAGTCTCATTTTGTACAGCAAACAGGTCATACTCGGACAGGCCAAAAAATCTAAGCTTTAAATCATCAACAAGTGACTTAGATTTTATGTATTTTGAAATACATCATCTCTCAAAAAATCCTGTGTCAAGATTATCCATGCAATTAGATAGGATACACACTGCCTTCTATAAGTTAATTGCTTGCTGCTGCTGCTGCCTTGTATTCCTCAGAAACTGCTTATGTGCTCAGAACTTGTTGTGCCTGTTAAACAAAAATAAATATTAGAATTTTATTATGTTTATTATATAAAATTTCTTGGGGTTCAAATCAAAATTCAATGCTTAATAAAAAATATCAGTTGGGTTCAGCAGTGTGTTTTGTATATTTAGTGTGTGTGTGTATATGTGTTAATATTTTTTGGCTTTGGTATTTATATAAAATTTCTTGGGGTTCAAATCAAAACTCTATACTTAATAAAAAATATCAGTTGGGTTCAACAATGTGCTTTGTGTGTGTGTGTGTGTGTGTGTGGGTGTGTGTATGTGCTTAGTTTTAAGTGTAGCAAAAAAAATATCAAGAGGGGCATATTTTTAACAAATTTATGGACAACAATCTCACATAAGTGCCTTTTATAAGTGTAGGCAATATATATAGTGTGTGTGTGTATGTGTGTTAATATTTTTTAGCTTTGGTATTTATATAAAATTCCTTGGGGTTCAAATCAAAACTCTATACTTAATAAAAAATATCAGTTGGGTTCGGCATTGTGCTTTGTGTATGTGTGCTTTGTGTGTGTGTGTGTGTGTGTGTGTGTGTGTGTGTGTGTGTGTGTGTATGTGTGGGTTTTATGAGCATCTTGGCTTAGTTTTAAGTGTATCCAAAAAAAATATCAAGAGGGGCATATTTTTAACAAGCTTATAGACAAGAATCTGGCAGAAGTGCCTTTTGTAAGTGTAGACAAATCAATCTGAGGGGGCTCATCATTTCACAGGAAATTCCCAAGGGCATTTTTACAAAAATCTTGGATTAGACGGAGTACCACACTTGAGCAAAAATCTCATATGGGCATGTTGAGCTAGTTTTAAGTGTAGGCAAATCTGCCTGAGTGTGGTTCATCATTTCTCGACCCAGTAGTAGCACCAACTACACTACTCACGCATCCATTTTAAGCTCCATACAGAACCACCTCGCTTCCTTCAAGAACACTGCTTCACCTGCTGCTATCCTCAGTTCCAGTGGCGGCGATTGGGTTTCAAAGCTTGGGCTGAAAGTAGAGTTTATTTTTCATTGGTAGATAAGGTTTAATATGGTTCGGAAGGAAAAGTCACAAAAGTTAAGGGGAACTTCCTCCTCCCCTAGTCACTGCTCAGTTCGCGTGTATTTTATCAGAGCGCTTCTCTGACTGCGCTTCGTTCTCCTACCTTTCGGAATTTTCAAAGGCAGCAGCCGCGTTGCAAGTAAATAATGCTTTACTTGGAATGGTTTGCTGGTGGCTATGATTTCTTTGTATGATAACTTTGGTTCTCTGCGCCAAGCCACAAATACTTTCATCACTGAAAATCTCATAAATTAGTAAAATTCAAGGCAAAATGTAATGTGGGAATTGGGATTCATCCGTTTACTTATTTCTTGTTCTACATATTATTTAAACGCATTTGTACTGATACTAAAACAGAGATTGCCCTCTAAGTATTGGTGCTACTGTTTCAATTTTTCTGGCTCATATAACAGAAAATGGAAAGTGAAGTTAATGAATGTAATTTTGGACACTTTGAACATTGGTATCTTTGTCGTCGGCAGATTTGGGGGCAGATTTGTGAGGTTTTGGTTGGCAGACCCTGCTGCTAATATTATGACCTTGATTCTAAACTATTTTCTATCTGCTGTAAGAACGAAGTCAATGTGGCTTCTGAGAATTCAAGTCCTTTGAACGAATGACATGTGTGCAAGGTACTGTATTGCACTAGCTGATGTAACTCGTTTATCTCGTGATGACGAACGACCGTGATTTTATATATGGAATTGAAACCCAAAGCTATGCGATAGTGCAGCAATATGCAATATTCGTCCTTCACGTGGCTTGACATTCAAGGTATACATTCACTTTACCGCTAATATTTCGTTTCACACAAAAAAGTGAAGCATGGTTACGGGCCCTGGCTGCTGCATCGATCAATACAGTGCATGTGATAATGCCACACTACTGAACGTGGGTGCAATATCGAATCCCTTCCAACATCTCTGTTGAATGCACAGGGAAGAGGCTCAAAATTCTGTGACAAAAATGTGTTGCACATATTTATATTTGTGTCTGTGGTTCTCAATAGCAGTTTCTTAGAATTAGTGTTGTACATAATATACCTCACTTTTTACAGGCCGGACAATGTTTTCCCAGATGGAGTTGTATATACGATGGCTTCTTTCCCAACAGTTAGATTCAAGCGAGACATCGTATTTGGAAAACTCGAGATGCTGGGTAAGTTATAATTTGTAAATATATTGAGATTGTGTTTTCGTTTTTAAGTTAACGTTTTGCACAGATATGCTGCACAGAACTGGATTTCCAGTTTAATATTGGATCCACTCCAAATTTTAAACTTTAATAACAGGAACGCAAATAACAGAAGGTATGAACTCTTTTGTGTCACGTACTTGAACATTCGCAGAATTACTTCATCTGCAACGCTCTGGACCAAGTGAACACTTGGAAAACAGCAGATAGGGTTTTCACGAGGTAGCATCAATCGCATGTCACGTAGCAATAAATCTAACAGTGTTTATTCTGGAGATCTGGATGGATACTCGACACTAGCTTTTCTTAAAAAATAAAAAATGTCATCTCAGCCATTCTGTGTACGCACATGCCTGTTGGCTGTCGGGCAGAATGCCTGCACGCGCTCACACACAGTCAACGTAGACATTGCAGCTTCAAAACGAAAATCTATTCATGTTAACTTAAGTAGTTTCTATGTTCTACATGTTGAAAGAGTGTAAACACTATTTTGGGAGTCACTGTATGACTCCACCTGACTAGAACCTAGGACAACTTGATTCCAAGACGATGAGTTACCAATACACCATCGGGGAGGTCTTGTAAAAAATATTATTCAAGATTTCGTCACTCTGCATGTGTCGAGAAGAGTGAGAGTCGATACATAGTTTGAGAAGAAAGAAGGAGAAAACCTCTTATTGTTTTCACAGTCCATAACAGAAAGAAATGAATTATAATACTGGAGAATATCCAAGGAAAAATGAGCAAGCTCCAAAACTTTAGTTTAAGTGCCGCTCTTTTAAATTCAGAGAATTGAGATAGTTGTATTTTTTTTAGTATGTGCATTTTCTTAAATTATGAAATACATGATGTATTAAAATTTATAATTTTAGAAGACAAATCCCTATTTCTTGTAGAAAATTTCAAATTTCAAGGATATACACTCAAGTTTTCACAAAAAGTGAAATATGAATAAACTCGGAATTCTGTTTGTTACCAGACAACCAACACTCCATATATATGTTTTCGGATACTATTCATATAACCTTACTTGATTATAACCATTTACTTGTTTGATGGGAAATTTTTAATTTCTATGGAAAAGATGTAACAAAGAGTGTCTAGAATGCATTTCTTGTCTTTTTACGGCCCCTATGATGTTGGTTATGCAACCGTACCCCGAAGATTTCCTTACTGTGCATGCCAACTCATAATTAGGACAATCTATCGTAATAAGCATAACGATGCTGTTAGCAGATATAACCCGTCAAATATTAAAGAAATTGCAATATCTGTACTAACACAGGAAATGAAAATAAGCATTGAAGCTTCACGTCAATCTCGAGAACGAAAAATAACAACATTTTAGAATCGTCAATGTCAATAATCAGAATCCCTCGCCTATCAGAAAGTGGAACAACCTCGCTTTCTATGTTCCAAATCGCACATTCCAAATCAAGGAAAGTTTTGCGAATGTTTTTTTTTTCATTCTTTAATGGATAACGTAATGATAAGTCGTCCCCATGAGATGAAGGAGTCCGGATTTCATACAATTTGGAGGTGCAAATAGTTTGGATCCACTTTAAATGAAGCTAACATAAAGCCGTATGATGGATCTAGGCAAAAGTATCGAAACATTTGTGTTCCACTTTGTTCGCTCATGTAATTAATTTATGTAACAACTATTCCTATTAATAATAATAATACGTTTTGTTGATGAAATCATTTAATTACATCTGGAGTTAATATTATTATTCTAATGGATCCTGTTGCTGGTTAATTAGCTCTCTAACCTTCTTAATCCAGAAGGTTTATAGCTGCAGCAACACAAACTTTCCATCTGTCCCAATCCAGGCAAGATGAATCCAATCTTTTCCATCCTTACCCGTTTCCTTTAGGTCCACCTCAACGTTATCCCTACATATTTGTCTTGGCCTTCCTACTGGTCTCTTACCATCACGTTTCCTAACAAGAATCTTGTAAACTCTTCTTCCGTCTCCCATTCATGCCACATTGTCTGCCACATGGTCTGCCCACCTAAGTCTTAATGATATAATTATTCTCACAATATCTGGACAGGAATACGAATTAGACAGTTCAAATCATATAAACATGTCCAGTTACCTATCTCCTCATCCGTTTTAGGCCCATATATCTTTCCAAGGCTTTTATTTTCAAATAGTATTTATTTATCTTCTTCATTTAATGGACCAAATTTCACGTCCATATAATATTACCGTAACGAAGCTGTAAGCTTGTAGTTTTTCAAGAAGCTTCAACCTGACCAAGGGTCATTCACTTATTCTATCAGCTACTTGCTCCTCTTAGGTATTTCAAATATGCAAAGTCAAGTGGTCGGTCAGCAGACTTCCTGAAGTATTGGTGTAACAACGAACTAACGGGTAAACATGCAGAAATCTGCTAACATAAGAGGAAGTAATAAACATGAGGAATCGGCCTGGAGCCTGCCAGAGGGATAAAGGAGAAAGGGATTATTATTCTTTGGATTGACTTTGAATAGCCAAGAGCACTTTTGGTATTCTTCAAACATACTGAGTATGCCTGACTTAGGCTGACAAGCAACGAAAAGCCTGGAGAAACTTACGCTTCAGTCTTCGATTTGGGAATCAGTCAACAAGTATTAGACAGGTAATTATCCTACCTTACCATGTATAATTCAAGTTCTAAGGTTCTAAAATCTAAGTGTTGACAATTTGTCATTTCCAGTTTTTTCTAGTGTATGTTGTTTGAGAAGTATCTCTTGGACCGTTACCATCAGGCCAACTTGCTAGCGAATACGACTCTCCTCTTAGGATGAAGATTATAGTATACATCACACAATAAGTAATTTTACGGGTGGCATGTTTGATCCCTCATTCGAAAGAATGATACGCTAAAGCCAACGTTATTGTCTTCAATGTTTGAACTTTTAGTTTTTTAGATTTTGTACGATAACTTTAAAGTTCATGAATAGAAAGAAACACACATTTTTTTAATTGAATCTGCTATTTATTTCCTATTATTTTCATATGTTAGTATTTCTACTAAGTACTTGAATTTGGAAACTTACTCAAAGGAGTTGTTTTAAATTATTCAATTTTTATTATTACCTAATACATGTGCTCCCCTGTACATAGCACCACGCCATGAAGGCGTATAGGGGGGTATGGGGGTAATGCATGTAATTTATTTAATCTTCGTTTATCCTTATCACTGATTTTAACAAAAATATAGATAGCAAAACATATTTCAATAAAATCACTAGCAGAAAGAGGGCAAATAACTATTTTCGAATATTCAATAAGATTAGGTATTTGTCACAACATACATATTTCTGTGATTCAGCTACACCATCACACACACAGATACCGAGATAGACTATGGTTAGAATCAAGTATTTTTCCTTATGCAAAATGTAAATCCGTAATGATTAAGACTTTATATAAAAATAGGCTTTATATTTATTTATTTATTTATTAACGCCTTGTTTTAAATGGCGGAGTAAAGGCCGTACAAACCTTTTCATCCACTCAACCATACACATAAAATTATACCCATACACGCAAGTCTTAACGCCCTGAATATAACACACAAAATATATAATACACAAAATACGATATTGGAATGCAAAATTTAAAATTGTACAGAAGTAATTACAAAGTATTTTAAGAATTAATGCACTTGCATATGCCCTTTAGTCTGCTTTACAGGGGAAGATCTAACGAGAATTCTGAAAGAGAGTGACGAAGACGTCTGCTAAAGGAAGCGACGGAGCTTACTGTTGTAGTGCTTTCTGGCAACTGATTCCATAGTCTTACAGCCGATACGGAGAAAGAGTTGGAGAAGAGGTTTGATCTGTGGACGGGGATAGAGAGAGATGAGGAGCTGCGTGATCTGGTGTCGAGATCGTGAAATTAGAGAAGAAATTGGAAGCGAGAGAGGAGATAGGAAGGTGACTTGAGGTTGAGAACTTTGTAAAGTAAAATCAGTGTGTGCAGCGTTCGTCTTTCTTGCATACGTAGCCACCTCAATTTGAGAAAATAAGGTGATAGGTGGTCCCAATATTTTAAATTAAAAATGTATCGTACGCAGGCATTTTGAACATTCTGCAGACGTCTAGCTGACTCACCTGTTAAGCCGGAATACGCTACGTCACAATAATCTAAATGGCATAAAACTAGGGACTGACATAGTTTGGCCTTGATAGAGGTGGGGAGGAACTTGCCCATGCGTCTTATAGAATACAGAGATGCGAAGGCTTTTCTACACGCCGAACTTGTGTGATGTGACCATGATAAATTTCCGTCCAATACAATTCCCAGATCTTTAACAGTTTGGTTAAATGGAACGTGAGTCGAATCTACAAGAATGGAAGGCTGAATGTTAAGATCTACGTAACGTTTCAGTTTATCGGAAGCAATACATCAACATTAAAAATAATTGTTGATATGAGCAAATGTAAATATAATAATAATAACCGTTGCCGCACAAAACCAGTTATAGCCAATGCCTACCTATCGACTGCCGGCCTCACTCCCACATGCCTCACCACAGTTGGAACCAGTTACGGAATTATATGTGTTCAGTAGTCGTAATTTTTGATTTCCTTGACCAGGTTACGCTACTCATTCGAAGCTCCGCAATTTCCTCAAGATGATGGAATGCCACCGTGTTCATACTCAAGCTGAAATCTCAGGGGAAAACGTGTTATGCTTCCCCCACCTGCACGCATCCAGTACCCGGTGCCCAAAGCCTGATACCATTTGAAACACAGCCACGACTATAATTACAATAGAACTCCAAGTAAATCGAGGACAAATATAAGATTTTGTAAAACATGACATTCTACACTCTAACCACAATATTTCAATCCTTTCTCCCACGTTAATTAGAGTAACTAAATCAAGGGCAGGTCATGTGGTTCGATTTGGGAAGACAGAAGAGTTTACAGGATTGTTGTTGGGAATCCTGATGGTAAGAGACCTGTAGGAAGGCCAAGACAAAAATGGAGGGATACCGTTGAGATGGAACTCAATGGAATCCGTAAGGCTGGAAAACATTGGATTGATCTTGATGATGGAGACACGTGGAAAGCTTGTGTAGCTGCTGCCATAAACCGTCATGTTTAAGAATGCTAGAGAGCTAGTTAGTAAGTGAATTTTGTCATGATCGCTTGTATTGAAACTTTTTTACGCTAGGACACAATTGCAATGTGATTCAAGAGACATGTTTACTTAGCGTTCCGTAGCAGACATTTTGCATTCAGTGTAGAAGCGTGTGAAATGTCCACAGGAAAGAGCGATGGTGGCATTTATGAGCTTCGACAAAGAGATGAAATTCCCCGTGCCCGGGGTATTAACAAACTCTTATCAGACCTTTCCCATGCTCTTGCCTTGTCACGTATACAAACTAACGAAAAAATATCGCACGTTTAGATGTGCTAATTAAAATAATATTGACACTACCACTTCTTTGTGGACTCTTCAACACCATCCTTCCGAGCACACTTCTGGAGTACAGTGATTCGTATAACGGGTGGGAAACCTAAATGTACCACAGCGAATAGTTCTGAAACGCGAAGGTTTACGTCAGTTCTGACATCAAGGATGAAAATGTGGTCAAGGGGCCAGTGGACAGAGCATGTTTATTCGACATCTTTACTTCCGTCATCCTGGATTCACATCATGTTTTTGAAATGGGATTAAGGTCAGGTGATACACGATTTCAGGCTAGAATTGACTCAGAAACACCAAACACACGTTGATTTCTACATAACTTCATTCTGAAGAATGTTACTATTGACCGGAGTAAAATTTTCAGCAATTTAATGACAAGGTTTTTTCCTTGTTCGAGGTAAACCATCATGTCACAAACACGCCTAGATGGAATAGAAGTGGTGCTGCTGAGTGGTGGCCTCAGGGTGAGTGTGGGCGTCCGCAAAGCCCATCATCCAGATTTGCCACAGACATCACAAGAAGATGTGGACCAAATTCAGGGTGACCACCTCGAATACGAAACAAGAAGTGCCATTGATACGCGGTTTTCTCACAAACGCCAAGCAGAATGCGAGTCACTAAAGTATCAATTATCGGAAAGTCAAATGTCCCGAATGAAGGGATATGTTTTGAAATGAAACGGGCCTGCGTTACATGATGCAAGTACAAATAAGGATGGAGATACTGATTGACATTGTAATAATATTGAACAAAACAAAGTTCAGACAAAGTTCACGATCTCAGAAAACTCGACATGATTCTAGTGTATGAAGAATGCAGGAAAAATGCCGTGTTAACGTGTTGTTTCTATGCAGAGAGATAGTCAGACAGACGTCAACCATCGCGAAAACTGTTTCGCAAGCTATTCACTGAAATGAGGGAAACCAGCAGTTTAACGCCTCACAATCATACTCGAAACAAGACGGTGACTGGGGAAGTGAGTGAAACCAACGTGCCAACCGCTGTTGCTGTGGATACTAGCACTAGCTCCCGTGCTATCGGTAGGGACTGTGGATAAGTAAACGAAGTGTAGCACGTATTCCTCGTCGTCACAAGTTCCGCCTATACAATATTTCCCTCCAAGAACTCCATGGGAATGATTTTCAGAACCGTGTGAATTTTTGTATATGGGCGTTAAGAAACGACACACCTGATTTGTTGTGTATCTTGTTACTGATGAGGCAAACTTTACAAATCATGGTCACGTCAAACTTTTGTGCATGCACTATTGGTACGTGACAAATAAACCTTCGCTTCAACAGGTGGAACACGAACGTCAGTGGAGTGTGAATATGTGGTGTGATATTGAGGGTGATCACCTTATAGTGTATTTTTCATAAACGGTACACTGAATGCCGAGATATATGTCAACTTCCTATCAAATGAACTTCCACCAATGTTAGAGGAAATTCCGCAGCAGACTAGGAGAATAATGTGGTATCAACATGATGGGTGCAGAGCTAATCACAGTATGGATTGTGTGCAAAACATGTTTTCACATCGATGGATAGGACGAGGAGGACTTGTTCTGTGGCAGGCTCGCTCCCCTGACTTGACACTTTTGGATTTTTTTCCTCTGGGGAACACTGAAAGAGGTTGTCTACAGAGACATATTGACCACACCGGCAGATATGAAACACAGCATTGACGCAGCGTGTGTAGGAATTACGGGAGGCATGATACAGCGTGTACAACGACCTCTGCATGTTAGACTGGAATCCTGTATTGCATCAGATGGCCACCATTTAGATCATACCTTTGAGATAAAAAAATTGTCGTTCATAGCACAAGTCTGCTTGTCGTGTAGAGTACCCGTATCTTGTGTCATGATTATTTGTACATTGCACATTTCCATCTAAAATAAAGGATGCTGACAACCTGGGTATTACTGTAAATGTCTATCACCTAGCACTGGTCTCTAAGGTTCCTGTTTCGAAAATGGCCACATTGTATGTGAGCAGGACTGTACTGCATCCATCATAGCAGTACTGGCGGTGAAGTGAGGCAGTCTGCACTTTGTTTTGTTCAATATTATTACAATTTCAATCAGAAACTCCGTTCTTATTTGTACTTTCATCATTCAACGCAAGCCCGTTCCATTTCAAAACATGTTCCTTCGGTCGGGACATTTGACTTTCCGATAATTGTCGGAATCCCGAATATGTATGATACTTTATTGACTCGCATTCTGCTTGTCCGTGTGTCAAAGGCACTTCTCCTTTCATATTGGAGCTGGTCTCCCTGAATTTGGCCCACATCTTCTTGTGATGTCTGTAGCAAAACTGCATGCTGGACATTGCGGACGCGCACTCTCACCTTGAGGCCACCACTAGGCAGCATAATTTCCATGCGATCTTGACGAGTTTGTGGCATGCTAGTTTACCTGGAACAAGGAAAAAAACTGTCATTACAGTGCTGACAATCTTACTTATGTCAATAATAACTTTCTTCTGAAAGAAGTTATGTACAAAACAACTTCTGTTTGGTGTCTCTGAGTCAATTCTAGCCTGAAATCATGTTTCACATGACCACTTCCTATTTCAAGAACATGATCTGAATCCAAGATGGTGGACGTCAAGATGGTGACTAGAGACTTGACATGCTCTGTCCATTGGGCCCCTTGACCACATTTATATCGTGGACGTCAGAAATGCCGTAAACCTTCGCGTTTCAGAACTATTCTCTATGGTACTTCTAGGGGCCCCAACCGTTATACTACTCATAAAACTGGTTGCGTTCTGGTGAAATTGAATTTTAGATTACGGCTCAGTCAGTGTGTCTGCATCACGTTTCAGATGTGTTAGGGTCACTCAAAAAGTAAGGTAACAAGAGCTCTCACATGTATCATGTCCCTCCTGTTCTTCGAAATCCCCCTAGAAGAGCACAGCTTTATCAGACAACTGTTAGATGGTGCATGGGTCGCGTCAGACCCTCGTAATGTCAGTTGGGAGAGGGTTGTGCTAACGGAAACATGGTCATGCGTGGAAGTGTGTAGTGTGATCAGGATTTTGGTTCTTGCGTGGGTTTGGAGCCCTGAGTTCAATAACGGCAGGACAGGTGTGCAAGATGAGAAAATTCAGAACAGCTCCATCGGCAAAAGAAAATCATAGCGACGGTCTTTTTGGACTACAAGGGCGTACGTCTGGATAATTTCTCAACGGGAATCAGCAGTTAATGCTGTCAGTTATTGTCACACACTCAGGAGGTTGCAGAGGGCAATTCGTAGATAACGACCATGACTTCTCTCAACAGGGATCGTGAATTGTTTCGGCCCTAATTATGGGAGGTTCTGGAACATCATCCCTCTTGTCCGACCTGGAACCAGCAATATTTATCTCTTCGGACTATTCAATAACCACCTGGGTGATGGTCAATCCACAAGCGATACGGAATTTCAGCAAACCGTCATCACGTGGCTTTAGAGACTTAACGCAAATTGCTTCTATGGCGGAATAGACGCCTTGTTTTACCTTTGGAACAGATGTTTGGACAAATATGGTAACTACGTTGACCAGTAATGGGTAGTCCATGCAAGCTCTTCTTACCTTACGTTTTGAATCGCCCTGGTAGTTGGTTAGCCACCGGATTTGTAGTAGTCATAGGTCTGTCGTTGATTTGGTACCCACTATGACAGTTCATAACAAATTTCATCTATTATACTGTATTTACACTTATGCAGAATGGGTAAGATAAAAATTTCACGTTCAAAGAATATATGTAGCTTAAGTTGAGAGTTTTCACGTTAGATGGAGTATAAATGCTGAATACAGTCATCTATGCGTTCATTAATATGTGAAAAAGTCGCTAGATGGTACTGGCTTTTCTATGAAAAATAAAAAGTTCTGAAGTTACGTCTTATATGTCTGTTATTAAATAATAACATTAATTTCATTGTTAACTAAACATAATGGTTATATGATTCAGATCTAATCAACTCTAATCCAAAGGGAGAATTTGGGGTAAGTTTTAGTTTACTGGATTCCGCAAACTGTACACGAATAATGATGCAAAAGACTCTTCAGCATATTACACTTTAATGCTTTTACGAAAGGTGATTGTTGAAAAATATTAACGTTCAAAGCATACGCAGGGATCCTTAACACACCTACCAGTGTAAATATTTGTATCAAAAGCATTCAGTCTGATATCAGTTAGGCATTTGACAAAAGTGTTGTACAAAAAAGAGTGAAACAACTTTGGTTCCCGAAGAAAGGATGCAGCAAAGGATGATATGTTAATAGCATCCAGAGGTAAAAATCCTTTTGTATTAGTGGTCGTGTGACATGTGGATGTTTTGGGTGGATTGTTCTTCATTTGTGAAGACATGGAGAATTGTTCAACGTACGCTTGTGAAATGTTACGTTAGCTGGACGACTGGAAATACGAGATGAAAAGGTATAGAAAGTCACTGTCTCTGATCTCCCAACCAAGCCATGGAGGAAGCTGTCTTTTATCTTCAAGTGTTGCATGAGCTCAAAATTACCTACACATTAGGTAGGTCTAACTTATTCGCAAGAAGAACTTAATGTATGCTAACGAGTGCATCGTGTGTTGCGAGGAAGATCGGAAAGCGCTAGATCTAAACAACGTGGATCAAACGCGATGGCCGGCGACGCCATTACTGTAAAAATTTGAATTTTCATATAATACGGACGAGAAACTAGTCCACTACATTCTGAAAAGTTGGAACTTATCGTAATTGTGAATGAACAGTAATTACATCCCAGTTTTAAAGTGTAGGATAGTGTATTTCTAAAATTTCAACTTGCGTCAAAGTCATATGCCATTATATGGGAATGCTTGTAGCCGGTAAAGACAATACAAGCTAAAGTGTTTCTCGGGTTGCATAGATATGAGTAGTGTTATTTGTCATACTACTATCTCGATAAAGTATGAGCCCCCCTCAGGCAGATTTGGCTACACTTAAAACTTGCTCAACATGCCCAAATGAGCTTTTTGCTCAAGTGTGGTACTCTGTCTAATCCACGATTTTTGTAAAAATGCCCTCGGGAATTTCCCGTGAAAGTATGACCCCTCTCAGATTGATTTGCCTACACTTACAAAAGCCACATCTGTGAGATTGTTGTCCATAAGCTTGTTAAAAATATGCCCCTCTTGATATTTTTTTTGGCTACACCTAAAACTTATGTTGAAACGTTTATATAGGAACAATGGGCATTGATTGCCACTTTTCAAATCACAATGACCTATGGGTTGCAAACATGCTTTTAGATTGCTGTATAATTGTAAAATACATAGGGGAACACTTTACTTTACTTTTTATAATTGTAAATATTGTTTATTTTACAGCCTATTCTGTTAAAACAATCAAACCCTGTCAGAACAAACAGCAATCAAACCTGTAACATTACAGAGTGAGCACAGAGTGCATTCAAACCTGTAGAATAAACAATACAGAATAAACAGCAGTCAAATATGTAGAGTGAATAGCAGTTAAACCCATGTCAGGATTAACAGCATTCAAACCCTGTCAGGATAAATATTTAAATATGTATGTATTTATAAATTAACACAAGTATTAATATGTATTTCCTGTTCAACCAGAACAAACCTCTATAAGATATGACAATCTGGATGTATGAGATGTTTTATTGATTTTATGTTTCTGTATTTTCCAGGCTCTTTTCATCAGTGTAACAAATTTCCTGTCTTGTTTTGCATGAAGTTCCAAATCCCTGCCCCATCAGTGCTCAGCCAGGCTCGGGTCTGTATGCAGGAAGAGGCAAGACATTTGTTTGAAATCTGCTTGGGTATAATTTTCTGAAGCCTGTACCTAATAACAGCATCTAAGCACAGCTCTGTCAGAGATAGGGAAATTGAGTATAAAATCTGTAATCAAGAATTCAGTAATCAATTCTAACAATTAATAGGCTCTTCTCAGCAGTGTAACAAATTTCCTGTCTTATGCAGTTCCAAATCCCTGCCCCATCAGTGCTATAGAAATATCAACCAGGCTAGGGGTCTGTATGTAGGAAGAGGCATGATATTTGTAGTCGAATTTTCTGAAGCCTGTACCTAATAACAGCACAGCTCTGTCAGAGATAGGGACATTGAGTATAAAATCTGTAATCAATAATCAATTCTAACAAGTTTAATTCCCTTCTGTACCTAATCACAGCATAGCTCTGTCAGAGGATAGGGACATTGAGTAATATCTGTAATCAATAATTAATAATTATTCTTGCCAGTAATCAATTCTAACAAGTTTAATTCTGTTCTCATCAGTGTAACACATTTCCTGTCTGATGCAGTTCCAAATCCCTGCCCCATCAGTGCTGTAAAAATATCAGCCAGGCTTGGGTCTGTATGCAGGAAGAGGCAAGACATTTGTTTGAAATCTGCTTGGGTATAATTTTTTGAAGCCTGTACCTAATCACAGCACAGCTCTGTCAGAGATAGGGACATTGAGTAATATCTGTAATTAATAATTCAGTAATCATTTCTAACAAGTTTAATTTTCAATAGGTTCTTCTCATCAGTGTAACACATTTCCTGTCTTATGCAGTTCCAAATCCCTGCACAGCAGTGCTGTAGAAATATCAGCCAGGCTCGGGTCTGTATGTAGGAAGAGGCATAGTTGAAATCTGCTTGGGTATAATTTTTTGAAGCCTGTACCTTATCACAGCATAGCTCTGTCAGAGGATAGGGACATTGAGTATAAAATATGTAATCAATAAGTCAGAAATCAATTCTAACAAGTTTAATTTTTAATAGGATCTTCTCATCAGTGTAACAAATTTCCTGTCTTGTTTCACATGCAGTTCCAAATCCCTGCCCCATCAGTGCTGTAGAAATATGAGCCAAGCTCGGGTCTGTATGTAGGAAGAGGCAAGACATTTGTTTGAAATCTGCTTGGGTATAATTTTCTGAAGCCTGTACCTAATCACAGCACAGCTCTGTCAGAGATAGGGACATTGAGTATAAAATCTGTAATCAATATTGTCAGTAATCAATTCTAACAAGTTTAATTCTCTTCTCATCAGTGTAACAAATTTCCTGTCTTGTTTCACATGCAAATCCCTGCTCATCAGTGCTGCAGCCAGGCTCGGGTCTGTATGCAGGAAGAGGCAAGATATTTTTTTCAAATCTGCTTGGGTATAATTTTCTGAACCCTGTACCCATCACAGCATAGCTCTGTCTGAGATAGGGACATTGAGTAATAATTAAAAAGTATTCTTGTCAGTTATCAATTCTAACAAGTTTAATTTTTAATAGGTTCTTCTCATCAGTGTAACAAATTTCCTGTCTCATGCAGTTCCAAATCCCTACCCATCATCAGTGCTGTAGAAATATCAGCCAGGCTCGTGTCTGTTTGTAGGAAGAGGCAAGATATTTGTTTGAAATCTGCTTGGGTATAATTTTCTGAAGCCTGTACCTAATCACAGCACAGCTCTGTCAGAGTGTAAAAAATTTCCTGTCTTGTTTCACATACAGTTCCAAATCCCTGCTTAGCATTGCTGCAGCCAGGCTCGGGTCTGTATGCAGGAACAGGCATGATATTTGTGAAATCTGCTTGGGTATAATTTTCTGAAGCCTGTACCCATCACAGCACAGCTCTGTCAGAGATAGGGACATTGAGTAATATCTGTAATCAATAATTAATAATTATTCTTGTCAGTAATCAATTCAAACAAGTTTAATTTTTAATAGGCTCTTCTCCTGTCTTGTTTCACATGCAGTTCCAAATCCTTGCCCATCAGTGCTGTAGAAATATCTTCCAGGCTCGGGTCTGTGTGTAGGAACAGGGAAGATATCTGTTTGGGTATAATTTTTTGAAGCCTGTACCCATCACAGCATAGCTCTGTCAGATATAGGGGCATTGAGTATGTATTATTACTGCACGTGCCCCATCTAACATGTTGCTGTGTTTCTTCAATACATTAGCCATAATCAATAAAATATTCAGAACAAACCTCTATAAGTTATGACAACCTGCAACAATCTGGATGTATGAGATGTTTTATTTTCTGTATTTTTCAGGCTCTCTTGTTTCAATCTTGTTTCTCTCTTCAACATTGCCATCACTATAATAATATCTGCCACATGTTCTATGCTAACAACTTCATAATCGATGCAAAAAAAATAAACCTGAAAACATATCTGTAATCTAATCAGTTCTAACATTTAATTTTCAAAAGGCTCTTCTCCTGTCTTGTTTTACACACAGTTCCATCCCTGCTCATCAGTGCTGTAGAAATATCAGCCAGGCACGGGGGTCTGTGTGTAGGAACAGGCAAGATATTTGTTTGAAATCTGCTTGGGTATAATTTTCTGAAGCCTGTACCTAATAACAGAATCACAGCATAGCTCTGTCAGAGATAAGAACATTGAGTAATGTCTGTAATCAACAATTAATAATTATTCTTTTCAGTAATCAATTCTAACAAGTTTAATTTTTAATATTCTCTTCCTGTCTTGTTTTACATACAGTTCCAAATGCCCATCAGTGCTGTAGAAATATCAGCCAAGCTCGGGTCTGTGTGCAGGAAGAGGCAAGATATTTGTTTGAAATCAGCTTGGGTATAATTTTTTGCAGCCTGTACCTAATAACAGCATCACAGCATAGCTCTGATATTTCTACAGCACGGATGGGCAGGTATTTGGAACTGCATATAAAACAAGACAGATGTCCCTATCTCTGACAGAGCTGTGCTGTGATGAGGTACAGGCTTCAGAAAATTATACTCAAGCAGATTTCAAACAAATATCTTGCCTCTTTCTACATACAGACCCGAGCATGGCTGAGCACTGATGGGCAGGGATTTGGAACTGCATAAGACAGGAAATTTGTTACACTGATGAGAAGAATTAAACTTGTTAGAATTAATTACTGACAAGAATAATTATTAATTGTTAATTACTCAATGTCCCTATCTCTGACAGAGCAATGCTGTGATGAGGTACAGGCTTCAAAAAATTATACCTAAGCAGATTTTAAACAAATATCTTGCCTCTTCGTACATACATACCCGAGCCTGGCTGCAGCACTGATCAGCAGGGATTTGGAACATGTGCATGTGAAACAAGACAGGAAATTTGTTTTATTAGAATTGATTACTGACAAGAATAATTATTATTGATTACAGATATGTTTTCAGGTTTGAATAGTGATGGCAATGTTTCAGAGAGAAACAAGATTGTAACAAGAGAGCCTGAAAAATACAGAAACATAAAATTAAATAAAACATTTCATACATCCAGATTGTTGCAGGTTGTCATATCTTATAGAGGTTTGTTCTGAATATTTTATTGATTTATGAAGAAACACAGCAACATGTTAGATGGGGCAGGTTTTGCAGTAATAATAAAATGTCTCTATCCTCTGACAGAGCAATGCTGTGATGAGGTACAGGCTTCAAAAAATTATACCCAAGCTGGTTTCAAACAAATATCTTGCCTCTTCCTGCACTCAGACCCGAGCCTGGCTGATATTTCTACAGCACTGATGGGCATTTGGAACTGTATGTAAAACAAGACAGGAAGAGCCTATTAAAAATTAAACTTGTTAGAATTGATTACTGACAAGAATAATTATTAATTGTTGATTACAGATATTACTCAATGTTCTTATCTCTGACAGAGCTATGCTGTGCTCCTGTTATTAGGTACAGGCTTCAGAAAATTATACCCAAGCAGATTTCAAACAAATATCTTGCCTGTTCCTACACACAGACCCCCGAGCCAGGCTGATATTTCTACAGCACTGATGAGCAGGGATGGAACTGTATGTAAAACAAGACAGGAGAAGAGCCTATTGAAAATTAAATGTTAGAATTAATTAGATTACAGATATGTTTTCAGGTTTATTTTTTTGGCATCGATTATGAAGTTGTTAGAATAGAACATGTGGCAGATATTATTATAGTGATGGCAATGTTGAAGAGAGAAACAAGATTGTAACAAGAGAGCCTGAAAAATACAGAAAATAAAACATCTCATACATCCAGATTGTTGCAGGTTGTCATATCTTATAGAGGTTTTGTTCTGAATATTTTATTGATTATGAAGAAACACAGCAATGTTAGATGGGGCAGGTTTTAAAATATAGTGCAGTAATAATTTTATACTCAATGTCCCTATCTCTGATAGAGTTATGCTGTGATGAGGTACAGGCTTCAAAAAATTATACCCAAGCAAATTTCAACTACAAACTTCCTGCACACAGACCCAGAGCCTGGCTGCAGCACTGATGGGCAGGGATTTGGAACTGCATGTGAAACAAGACAGGACACTGATGAGAAGAACCTATTAAAAATTAAATATTAGAATTGATTACGACAAGAATAATTATTAATTATTGATTACAGATATATTTTCAGGTTTGAAGTTGTTAGCATAGAACATGTGGAATTATAGTGATGGCAATGTTGGAGAGAGAAACAAGATTGTAACAAGAGAGCCTGAAAAATACAGAAAATAAAACATCTCATACATCCAGATTGTTGCAGGTTGTCATATCTTATAGAGGTTCGTTCTGAATATTTTATTGATTATGACTAATGTATTGAAGAAACACAGCAACATGTTAGATGGGGCAGGTGCAGTAATAATACATACTCAATGTCCCTATCTCTGACAGAGCTATGCTGTGATGGGTACATACTTCAAAAAATTATACCCAAGCAGATATCTTGCCTGTTCCTACACACAGACCCGAGCCAGGAAGATATTTCTACAGCACTGATGGGCAGGGATTTGGAACTGCATGTGAAACAAGACAGGAGAAGAGCCTATTAAAAATTAAACTTGTTAGAATTGATTACTGACAAGAATAATTATTAATTATTGATTACAGATATTACTCAATGTCCCTATCTCTGACAGAGCTGTGCTGTGATGGGTACAGGCTTCAGAAAATTATACCCAAGAAGATTTCAAACAAATATCTTGCCTCTTCCTACATACAGACCCGAGCCTGGCTGATATTTCTACAGCACTGATGATGGGTAGGGATTTGGAACTGCATGAGACAGGAAATTTGTTACACTGATAAGAAGAACCTATTAAAAATTAAACTTGTTAGAATTGATTACTGACAAGAATAATTATTAATTATTACTCAATGTCCCTATCTCTGACAGAGCTATGCTGTGATGGGTACAGGCTTCAGAAAATTATACCCAAGCAGATTTCAAACAAATGTCTTGCCTCTTCCTGCATACAGAGCCGAGCCTGGCTGCAGCACTGATTGCATGTGAAACAAGACAGGAAATTTGTTACACTGATGAGAAGAGAATGTGAAACAAGACAGGAAATTTGTTACACTGATGAGAAGAGAATTAAATTTGTTAGAATTGATTACTGACAATATTGATTACAGATTTTATACTCAATGTCCCTATCTCTGACAGAGCTGTGCTGTGATGCTGTTATTAAGTACAGGCTGCAGAAAATTATACCCAAGCAGATTTCAAACAAATATCTTGCCTCTTCTTGCATACAGACCCGAGCCTGGCTGAGCACTGATGGGGCAGGGATTTGGAACTACATGCAAAACAAGACAGGAAATTTGTTACACTGATGAGAAGAGCCTGAAAAATACACAAACATAAAATCAATAAAACATCTCATACATCCAGATTGTCATATCTTATAGAGGTTTGTTCTTGTTGAACAGGAAATACATATTAATACTTGTGTTAATTTATAAATACATACATATTTAAATATTTATCCTGACAGAGTTTGAATGCTGTTAATCCTGACATGGGTTTTACTGCTATACACTCTACATATTTGACTGCTGTTTATTCTGTATTGTTTATTAGTAGTGCAGGTTGGGGAATTGACAAACATCAAGTGGGGATCGCTTTACTGTATTATCTCGTAAGGCAAGATCACCACTTGATGGCGCAGTGTTGCCAGCTCCTTACTCGAAAAAATCACCAAGGTTTTTGGTCTAACCTAACCTAAAGCAAGGAGCTGGCAACCTTTCTCGCAGTGTTGCCAACACTACACCCGAAAGTGGGCTCGGTGGGGCTTGCCTTAATGGTTTGCTCTTGTAAGGCATAAGCCCCCCCTATTTTCTCGCAGTATTACCAACACCTTACTCGAAAAAAATCACCAAGGTTTTTGGTCTAACCTAACCTAAAGCAAGGAGCTGGCAACCTTGCTTGAGGCTTGCCTTACAGTGCATAAAGCAAGGTTGCCAACCTACTGGTACTTTTACCATGGCCTTTTACAAAAGAGAAAGGAGAGTGGGGGAAAAGTTAAAAAACCGACAGCCTACCTACAGCTTTTTTTTCTTGGTCTAACCTAACCCCAAGCAAGGAGTTGGCAACCTTGCTTGAGGCTTGCCTTACAGTGCATAAAGCAAGGTTGCCAACCTACTGGTACTTTTACCATGGCCTTTTACAAAAGAGAGAGGAGAGAGGGGGAAGACTTAAACAACCGACAGTTTACCTACAGCTTTTTTTTTCTTAGTCTAACCTAACCTAAAGCAAGGAGCTGGCAACTTTGCTTGAGGCTTGCCTTACAGTGCATAAAGCAAGGTTGCCAACCTACTGGTATTTTTACCATGGCCTTTTACAAAAGAGAGAGGAGAGAGGGGGAAGAGTTAAACAACCGACAACCTACCTACAGCTTTTCTTGGTCTAACCTAACCTAAAGCAAGGAGCTGGCAACTTTGCTTGAGGCTTGCCTTACAGTGCATAAAGCAATTTTTGCCAACCTACGCACACTGGGCAAGGAGAGTCGGCACTGCCGTAAAAGAGAGATGGGTGGATGGCAACACTGCACGGGTTCAACGTCAGAAAGTGGAGCTCGGTGGAGCTCGCCTTAATGGTTTTCTCTTGTAAGGCATGAACTCTATTTTCTCGCAGTGTTATTAATTCCTACCTACATTTTTCTTACTTGGCAAGGGCTAGAGAGAGAGAAAAACCTATAGCTGGCAACGGTGATGAGCGAATGCGCCATATCGTAATTTTCCAACTCCGGCAATGTTTGTATATCGTGACCTTTGTAAACCTCTCTCTCTCGGGGGAACGATGTGCCACACACACACACACACACACGCGCGCGCGCGCGCGGGGTCAAAATTTTTGAATTTACGGCTGGAAAAATGTTTTTCTATGACATGTTTTTGTTCGAGGCAAATTCGTAGGTAGATGTTGTTAAATAAACATTAATATTGTAAATATATATACTTATTGTATTTAGTTTTTCGGTATCGAAAAGCGACTGTCATATTGTATTTGAAAAAAATATTACGCTTTTGCCTGTGGATATCTAGAAAAACGACAATTTCGTTCCCTCTCTCTGCATATGCTATCAACGTTGACACAATGACACAAATTCAACAATACGTAGTCAATATGCTTGGTGGCAGAGAAAAAATACAATGAATTTTCCGGTTATTTATTTCATAGCCCTGATAGTCATCGCGTGCGTCACAGATTCCTGTGGATATCTAGAAAAACGACAATTTCGTTCCCTCTCTCTGCATATACTATCAACGTTGACACAATGACACAAATTCAACAAATACGTAGTCAATATGCTTGGTGGCAGAGAAAAAATACAATGAATTTTCCGGTTATTTATTTCATAGCTCTGATAGTCATCGCGTGCGTCACAGATTGCCATCTGCCGTAGGCCTTGGGACGACAAAAGTTATATTTTCTGTTTTTTTTTAGTGACGTCAGTTAACAGCATAGGTAACAATGATGCGATGGAACTCGCAAAATGATGTGGGTGAAATGTAGGGGGGAGAATGTTCTATAGAATTTGGTTCTTGGATTTCTATTGGTCCACGTTGCGTTGGCTAACATATTATTTTTGACGTCATTAGAAAACCGTATAAAACTTAAAGCGCTGGTGTAGAAAATTCTGTTTTATTTTCAACGTCAGTGAAAAGCATTTCCACAGAATTTCTAAAAGTAAGTAATTTTGTTTCTTAGCTTGCATGAGGCATTGCTTTTGTGGAAACACAAAACATGCAAAAAGAGAAAGAATATAGAAGGTGTTTCATGCCTCTCTGCTTTTATATATTTGAAGCATGCATCTTGGTAGCTGGAATATTTTTTTTCTTCCGTGTGCCGTTGTTGGTAGGTAGGAAATATGTGTGCGGGGCATATTTCAAAAAAATAAATGTGTTAAATTGTTAGAGGAAGACAGGAAAAATGGAGGAGAGTTGCGTGTTTTTGATATCTAGTGGAAGTACTGATTGATTGATTGAGTTGGCGTTTTTTTTTTTAAGTCCACTTTATGCACAGTAAGGCTAATCTGGACTGGACCTACAGTTTCAAGAACCACTTATGCCCCCACCGGGTATCGAACCCTTGATTACAAGACAACGACGTTATCGCTACGTCATCACAAAGGCTAGTGGAAGTACTGATTGATTTGATGTTTTAAGTCCATTTTATGCACAGTAAGGCTAATCGGGACTGGACCTACAGTTTCAAGAACCACTTATGCGGGTATCGAACTCTTGATTACAAGGCTATCGCTGTGCTAACGCAGAGGCTAGTGGAAGTACTGATTGATTTGATGTTTTAAGTCTATTTTATGCACAGTAAGGCTAATCGAGACTGGACCTACAGTTTCAAGAACCACTTGTGCGAGTATCGAACCCTTGAATACGAGCCTACCGCTGCGCTATTGCAAAGGCTAGTGGAAGTACATAGTTATTCGAATCTTATTTATTTAAAATATTTAGTTTTTTTTTATGTACGCTTATTGATTTTAAACCTAAAATTAAATAAAATCCGGCAATTATATCCAATTATACTTATGGCTACAACGAGCATTCGCAAAAAAATATGGCTTGAGATTTTTTTGCTACGTAAACAAAATGGCTGACATGCCAAATATGAGCAGGCTATATAGATTTGAGAGAGAGATGGATGAAAAAAAAAGTTAATTAAAATTTAATTTCATGATTGCAACACGGAACTTAATGATTGATTCATTGATTTAGTTTATTTTATTTTGCGTTTTGTACCTCTTGGCTAATTTGCGAAGATTAGGGATGAGTGATGAAATGGATATTCACAAACAACCAAGCCTGACTGGGATTCGAACCCGGGACTCTTGACATCGCAGCGCGATGTGCTAACCACTCGGCCACAGGGTCGGGCAAGTGCTGGTATATACATAGACCAAAGTTACATGGTTCTAGACCCCATAGGAGCCGAGAAAATGAATGTCTTGGAAAACGTCTTAAGACAAATATCTCAATCTTTAAGAAAGTCGACTTCCGGTATCTCAAGATGTTACTTCCGGTCTGTCAAGAAAATTTTCTTAAGACAAAAATCTTAAGACGTTTTCCAAGACATTGATTTTCTCGACTCCTAATTGAGCTAGGATGATGATTTTAGGTTTGTTGGATAGGATTCGACGAGAACTATTCGACTAGCAAATAAAATCGATTCCACTCCCTCGAAGTTTCGGAAATACAGACAATTTTTTTATTTTTTTTGAGAAACTTGATTTGCAGGCTTAGTTTTTGCCCTAATTCGAAAATTTTAATAGCATTCGATACAAAATTAGAAGTACTCTACAACTTATTGGAGGGGTGATGACTACTGCCTCCTGTTTTCAAGTTATTTTGGATTAAAATTCAAGATGTAATTTCTAAGATGTTTTGTAATTCATCAACTATGGGTTGTAGGAAAACGATTTTTGCTCTATCTGCTATCGCTCGACGAATACTATAAACATAAATAATGCTTATGGTTTGATTTTTAAAATGGCGACCGGAAAATAACTATTTTTTTTTTCTGAAATTATGATTTATACTTTATATGCCGAGAGGGCTGAGGGTTAGAAAAAAGATTGTTTGGTAGAATTATGCACACATAATATTTTTGTGTTTTCTATACACAAGCTTAATTATTTTTTTTTCTAATTATTTACAGGATTCATTAAGAAGCAAGAAGTAGCATATACATAAATACCACACTCACACCAAACCCAGCACTATTGTGAATTATTGCGCAGTATTTATTTTGTGGCACTCCACTATATATATATATAACATACCCCCACAAATATTTTCATTATAGCGAATTAGCCATCGAAGATTTTTTTATTGCACAGCATTTATTTTGTGGCACTCTACTATATATATAAAATAACATACCCCACAAATATTATTTTTTTCAACAAGATGCAATCGGTAAAAATTTGTCCCACTTGTGAAACTGGTGTTTCAACTAAACATTTCCAAAGGCACTGTCGTACCTGCGCACCTGGTAAGCGTGTGACCGCTACAAAACCATGTCCCAGGTGCGGTAAACATATTACCATTAATAATTTGAAGAGGCATATAACATCATGCAAAGTTGACGTCGGAGCACCTGTTCCACAACCGTCGACCAGCTCGACCAAGAGGAAAGCGAAAGCCGACTCGCCACCATCCGCCAAACGCGTCAAGCTTGTGGCGAAAGCGAACCAGTCTGCTTTCGAGCGTTTGTTAGAGGATTTTGTCATCACTTCGGAGGGCTCATGCGACGTGCGTAGTTTTTTGGAGGAGAAGCGAGCAGAGATAGTTTCCATCCTCGGCGATGCGCTTGCAACGCACTCTACCAAATTCTACGCATCGCTACGTTGCCAGTACAAGAAGCCGTCTGATGAAATTTACAGCTTCTGCCACAACACCAAGGCGAAGACGCTGCATCTGGCGGATGTCGACAACCTCGAGGTCATCTACAACAAGTTTGCAGAGGAGCTGGTGACCAAACAAGAAGAACATCAAGCTAAGGGTTCGGGGGGTTCGCTGTGTGGCGAGCCTCACGAACTGTGCGTCAAACTTTGCAAGTTCGTGTCCTTCTCCGCCTCCAGCTACGTCCCCTTACCACCTACCATCGAGGCAAAGAAGGCCGTCCTGAACATTCAGAACAGTGACGCCAAGTGCTTCGTATGGTGTGTTCTGGCAGCATTACACCCCGTCCACTGGAAAAACCAACCACGCCGGGTTAACCACTACCTACCCTACGAGGCAGAGCTGGAAGATGCGATGGCTGGGATCGACTCCCCGGTGAAGGTCCCGGACATTCACAAGTTCGAGGCCCGTACACACAACCCTCGGTTGGCCATCAACGTTTATGGCCTCACCGACAAAAATGTGGTGTACTTTATCCGGGTGAGCGACGTAGACGACGATGATGCTCGAGAAATTCACCTTCTGCTCATCAAGGACGAGACCCACCACCATTACACCCTCATCCGCTCCCTCTCTCGGCTTGTTTCGAGCCAAAAAAGCAAACATCATGGTAGCATAGAATTTTGTCGCAGGTGCTTGTCTATTTTTGATAATCGAGAACAGCAGGATTATCAGTGCATCAGAGGTCCCAACATCGCTGTCGAGAAGCTTGCTCGCCACAAATATTATTGCAATGCCAACGAGCCTGGGGTGGCAGTCTTACCCGAATCTGACGCTGTGGAGCGTTTCCGCATGCACGGTGCCATGGTGGAACACCCCGCTTTCATCATCGCGGATTTCGAGGCCTTCCTCAAACCCCTGTCCACTTGCGATCCCGACCCCGAAGTTTCCTCCACCACCCCTTAACAACTCCACGAGGCATCCAGTTTTGCATACGTTGTGGTGCGACGTGACCAGCACATCGCCCCCGAGCCCTACGTGTATCGCGGTCCCGACGCAGCCAAACACTTCCTCGAGAGGATGGTTGTCGAGGCCAACGAGATAGGGAAGGTACTGTTGGCCCCCAAATCTATGCTCCCACTGTCCCCCGACGATCAACATAGACACGACGAGGCCACCACTTGCCCTGTCTGCGACAAGAAGTACACCGCCGACAACCGTAAAGTCCAACACCACGATCACTTTAACGGTGGGTACGTTGGTCCTTGGTGCGACAGATGCAACCTCAATGCCCCGGACCCGCGCTTCATCCCTGTGTTTTTTCACAATGGCTCGGGATACGACTTCCACCATCTGGTGCCTCACTTTGGGTACGACGACATGCGAATCAACGTCCTGGCGCAGAACGAGGAGCGTTACATTAGCTTGAGCAAGTGGGTTCAAATCCCAGGATCACGCTCTACCGTCGAGCTTCGCTTCCTCGACTCCCTGAGGTTCCTCCCGGCCAGCCTCGATGCTCTCGCGGGGAAGCTTAGCGACGAGCAAATGCTCATCACCTCCGGAAACTTTCCGAACTTGGACGCCGGCCTCTTCAGGCGTAAGGGGGTCTATCCCTACGAATACGTCACAGACCCTTCCAAGTTCGCGGAGACGTCGCTACCTCCCCAGGCGAAGTTCTACAGTCAGCTGCGAGGCTCGGGCATCACCGACGAGGAATATCACCATGCCCAGTCCATGTGGCGCGAGCTGGGCTGTCGAACTCTCGGGGACTACCACGACGCCTACCTCAGACTTGATGTGACGCTTCTCGCCGACGTGTTCCAGACGTTCCGTGCGACCGCGAAGTCCATCTACAAGCTGGACCCTGCCTACTTCTACAGTCTCCCCGGACTGGCGTGGTCGGCCATGTTTCTGGTGACGAGGATCGAGTTGGAGCTTCTTTCGGACGTGGACATGATGCTGTTTGTAGAACGTGCCGTGCGGGGTGGAATGGTCCAGGTGTCGCAGCGACACTCGCACGCCAACAATCAACGCATGGCGACCGGCTACGACCCCTCACAACCGTCCAGCTACATCATGTACACGGACGTCAATAACCTCTACGGGCACTCCATGATGCAGCCACTCCCCTTTAGAGGCTTCGAGTGGGCTGACCCCTCCAACTTCGACGTCGAAGGTTTCAACGATTCAGAACATGGGTTCTTCGCCGAGGTTGATCTGCAATTCTCCGAGAAGCTGCAGGATTTGTTCTGCGATCTTCCCCCTGCACCCGAGTTCAAGTGTCCACCCGATTCCAACCAGACGAAGCTCGTCATGGACTTCGAGCCCAAAGAGCGTTACGTCCTGCACTACCAGAATCTCCGATGGTTGATGCAGCGAGAGGTCACGGTCCACGCAGTTCACCGCATCCTCAAGTTCGAGCATTCTCCGTGGTTGCGTCCATACATCGAGCTCAACACCGAACATCGCACAGTCGCCACTTCTGATTTCGATCGCGATTTCTTCAAGTTAATGAACAATGCGGTGTTCGGGAAAACCATGGAGAATGTACGGAATCGTGTAGATGTGAGGCTAATATCAAACAAAGCACAATGTCGCAGGCTCGTAGCAAACCCGTTATTCAAATCGAGGACCATTTATAATGAACAGCTTGCTCTGGTGCACATGAGGAAGAGCGAGGTGAAGCTCAACAAGCCAATTTATGTTGGCGCCTCAGTATTAGACCTGAGCAAGCTGCACATGTTTCAAATATATTATGGGAAACTACGCCAGCACTATAACAACAATATTAGCCTACTCTACACGGACACGGACAGCTTGGTGCGTACGGGGATATAGCCACAGTTCCATCTTTGGTTAACCTTTTCGACACCTCGGGCTATCCCCAGCAAAACAAGTACGGTATCCTGGCCCGCAACAAGAAGGTGCCTGGCAAACTCAAAGACGAGAAGGACGGTGATGTAATTCTCGAGTTTGCAGGTCTTCGCGCCAAGGCCTATGCCATCAAAGCTGAGGGCAGCGTTACCAAGAAGGCCAAGGGTGTCGGCAGACAGGTGGTTCGGGAGCATCTCACATTCGAGGACTTTGTCGATTGCCTCAAGACCAGGTCGTCGGTTCTAAGAGCAGAACAGCGCATCCAGAGCGTCGACCATATCATCACCACAAACAAAGTTAGAAAAATTGCGCTGGATCCCGATGACGATAAGAGGTGCGTCCTCGAGTGTGGTATTCACACATTGCCGTGGGGGCACTATCGCTTAGCAGAAAGCAAAACCTGCAACATATGTCCATCTTCAACAGAAGATTCATAAAAACAAAACGAAACAAAAAAAAAAAAAAACACTTTGACTGTCATTACAAAAAAAACTTTGACCGTATTCTTAAATAACCAGCATGCCTATGAATTTGTTCGGTTTCAAAAAACAGATCATTATGGAAACCATACCAGATCATGAAGTCTTACCTTCCGTGTTACCTAAACTCAACGGTCTGTTGATTATTCACCTCAACAGCATTTGGACGAAATTGGATGATGATGTGGGTAAGATTTTTTATGTTTTTAATAACAATTTACATTTTTACGAAATTCCGATCGACGGGAAACTTCGGATCACCGTGAATCCGGAAAACGCAGGCGAAATCAAAATTTCTACCGGCAAGAACATTTTTCGAATCAAGCACGACAAGATGCTTTCTAACATTGCGTACGATGTGTCTGCAGGAGATTATCTTTACATGGAACTCCTCGGAGATTACGACAAACTTATTCCTCTCTTCGTAGAATTACGAATCGTCTATCCTATTATAAATAACCGTTAACCAAAAATGCCTAACGACATTTTCGGCAACACCAAGCGTGTGGACCACGCAGAAGAGATTCTCATGTTGGACGTTCGTGTTAAGAAGTTGAGGACCGATTTGATCGCTTTGCAGGAGACCTTAAACAAAAGTTTAGAGTCGGAAATCGCTACGCTCCAAACGCAATGTCTTGATCCCATTCTGAAAATCGATTCCGAACTGAAAACGCTCATAAAAAATTATGTCGACGTACCTTCTTACGACAGCGTTCAAAATATACAGTTGAGCGTGGATTCGCTTCAAAATGATTTGGCCAAATTACAGCAATTTCAATCGAAAAATGAAGATTTGGAAAAATTGAAACTCGAAATCGAAGAACGAACTTCCGCAATCGAAAAGAATTTCTCCGAACTTCAAACCGTCGTGAACGATATAGATGCAGAACGCTTGCACGTCGTCGTTTCCAAATTACAAGAAGAATTCACCTGCACGTTGGAAGAAATTAAATCCAAGTTGCAGACTTTGGAAGATACCATGACGAACCTACCATCGTCGGACGAACTGCAGGTCATCGGTAAAAGCGTCGCGAACATAAAAATTCAACTGGAGGCTTATCAAGATTTCGAACACATTCAAACCACCATCGCTACGCTTCAGGCGTCCTTGGAATTGATCAACGAAGAAATTAAAAATATTCACGCTGAAGCGAGAGCGTTGACGAGCATTCAAGACACGTTGAGCACGGTTCAGCAGAAGATCGAATATTTAGAAAATTTGAACGTCGAAACGAATCTCGCTCATTTTCATCACGTACTCGACAACATACAGGGTGACTTGGAATCGTTACGGACGAGCGTGCCTTCGAGCGAAGATTTGGAAAAATTGAAAACGGCGGTGACGGCACTATCCGAATCGAGCGACATCAAAAGTTCATTGAGCGATCTCGAGAGTAGGGTGGCCAATCTCCCCACCTCCAAAGAATTGCACGCTTTGAAAAGGAACATATCACGTATGCTGAAACGGCTGGAAACAGAAACAGCGAACGTGGAACAGATTCGAGACGAAATCAGTTCGCTGGTGTCGACGCTGCCCACTTCGCAGAGCGTAGCCGATCTTCACACGCAGTTTACAGAGATGCGAAGCATCGTGAACGATCTTACCGAGAAGAGCTCGAAATTGAATCAAGTTGAGAACCTTCAGAACATTGTCGTCAACATCAGAGATCAAGTTGGAGTGCTGGAATCCACGCAGGAATCGACGCTGGCCTCTTTCGGTGCCAAGTTGCAAGAACTCAACGAAAACTACAAACAGTTGAACGTGGAAGTGAAAATCAAACCGTCATTTTCTACCGTAACGGATACCATAGTCGAACATTTGGTGCCCGTACAAAACACACTGGGTCAGCTTCACAGCAACCTCGTTAGCGTCGATACTAAATTCGCTAAACTGCATTCTCTGCAAGCCATCGAAATTAACAGCGTGCCCAATCAACAGAGAATCTCCACCTTCGTCGAAGGTAACAAACTGTACATGCTACATCCTTATCATCCGTACTACAAGTTTCTCCTCGATGGCACGATTCAGATAAACGAATTTTCGTACTGGTCTCACGGCAGAAAAGCTAGCGTTCCCACCATGACCTTAATATCGAATCGTGGCGTCCAGAAAACAGGAAACATTCCTCTGGCACGTTGGAACGAAACGCGCAACGTATATGAAATACACGAAGACGAAGATCTTACCGTTTTCGACGTGAGTGCCGGCGATAAGCTGATCGTTCAAAACACGAGCGAAGTGCCACCCTCTTTGAATCCCATCACGCTGGTGCTTCTCTTCAATCGTAATCTCTAAAAATAATAAAATGTCTAGGCAAGCCATCGTCGAAGAATTGCATAAACCTGCACGTCGCAACTACGAATGTTTGGCGGTGGTAACCAAGGGCATCGACGACCTCTGGGAAAACGACCTCGTCGAGATGAGTAGCGGCAAGTTGAAAAACGTACATAAATCGAACAAGGGCAACAAGTACCTCCTCACCGTCATAGACACGTTTTCGAAATTCGCATGGGCTCTACCTTTGAAGGCTAAAACAGGAACATGCGTCACGGAAGCATTCAAGACAATTTTTCGCGAAAGCGGCGGCAGACGACCTCGGTTTCTGCACACGGACAAGGGGAAGGAATTTTACAATGCCGTATTCCAAAAGTTTATTCGGAAACACGGCGTTCGACATTACTCGACCTTCAGTGACGTCAAGGCCAGCATCGTGGAAAGATTCAATCGAACCTTGAAAACACACATGTGGAAACGATTCACGCTTCGGGGAAATTACAAATGGGTCGACATCCTGCCGGAACTCGTCGACACCTATAATGATACGGTACACAGAACGATAGGCATGAAGGCAGCCGACGTTACCAAGTCTGACGAGCAGCGTTTAATTTCTACAGTTTACTGTCCAAAGTACACACCCGCGACAAAAAAAGCTAAATACAAAATTGGAGACCAGGTGAGGATCAGCAAATTCAAACGCACCTTCGAGAAGGGATTCACAAAAAATTGGAGCACGGAACTTTTTACGGTGGTTCGAGTTTTACCCGGAAACTGACACACGTATATAATAAAAGATAGTGGCGGCGAGATTTTGAAAGGAAGATTTTAAGAAGAGGAACTCTTTAAAACGAAACACCCCGACACGTACCTCATCGAGAAAGTATTGCGTAAGAGAGGCGACAAACTGTTTGTCAAATGGCTGGGACTTCCGGAAAAGAGTTGGATCGACGCGAACGAAGTGATCTTGTGGGTACGTGGAACGTGGTGAAGCGTCTACCGGATCCGGAAAGTCAAACGAAGAAAAAGAACGGTGAGTTGCTTCCCGACAGCATCCGCTGTCTGATCGTAGGACCTTCGGGGTGCGGGAAAACGACACTGCTCGTGGACAATTTTCTCCTCGCACCGAATTGGTTAGATTGGAAGAACAGGCACCTGTACGTGTTCTCGAAAAGTTTGGAGCAATCCAAATACCAGCAACTGATGAAACTGTACGATGGTCTGGATATTGCAACGTTTGCCTCGGAAATAAAACCACTCGACGATTGTCGTGAAAATTCAGTCGTTGTGTTCGACGACGCCATCCTGGAAAATCAAAATGAAATTCGCAACTTTTTCACGCAAGGTCGTCACAAAGGAATGGATTGCTTCTACCTAGCTCAAACGTTTTCCAAAATTCCAAAACAGTTAGTACGCGACAACGCTAATTTCATATGTTTGTTTCGTCAAGATCACACCAACCTCAAGCACGCGTACGATGACTACGTAGGCGGAGACATGAACTACAATCAATTTTCGGAACGCTGCTGCTCTACTTGCTGGAACGGTGACGATTTCGGATTCGCTACGATCGACATGACGAGGAAACCCAACGACGGAAAATACAGAAACAAAATCAACGATTTTCTAAACGTTGCAACGTTGTGAGAAACGACGTGTATAAATAACGTCATGACGAAACGAAAAATCGAAGACGAAAATCTCAAGCTTCGCGATTACCTCGCGAAACGCTTCAAAGGTTGGAAATCCGAGAATCGCGGATTCTACGAAGAGAAGAAACGTCAGGATCAACCTGTGATCGATGCCATCAGCGGTCTAGGTAAAGAAATTAAAAGTGTCACGGAACAAAATAAAAATTTGATCAACGAACTCGTACCGCTCGCAGCTAAAAGTTACGCCGTACCCACGCTCATTTCGATCATTCCTTCGACGCCGTTCGAACTGAAGGATGCACCGGCACGACGTCGAGCCATTGGTAGCACGTCGTCGTCTTCGGATAAAATCGAGTTGGGACCTTTGGCACGAGACTACCTGAGTACGGGGAAATTCGACAAGGATGAAGTGTTCGGATTGTATCCCAGCATGGAAACCAGCGAAGGCGGCGGTGTGGTGTGGAAGATTGGGAAATCGAAGGTGACCTTCGAAGGCAACGATATTAAAGTCAATTTAGGCGACAAGGATAGTTGGAACAGGTATCCGGGTACGGTGGGACTGTGGGAACTTTTTGCCAAAAAGCAGCCGAAAGATTACACCGACGAAGATTACCAAAGTTACAAGGAAATTCTGATCATGACGGATGCCTTGTACCAAAACAACGATGCCTCGCAGAATAGGGTGAAATCGAGCAGCGGTGAGAAGTACAGGAATCTCATCAAACCGATTTGGAACCAGGTCAAAACAGGCAGCGGCGTCAAACGCTACAACTCGTTACCCAAAGAATTCGTTTGGGTGGACGACGTTAGGAAACTCGTGGACCGATTGTTGGTGATAGCCGGCGAAGAGAATGCAGGCAATCGTAATTTCTACAACGAGAAGGTTGGCATCGTGGACATGATCAGCACGAAACTTTCCAACTTCATCGTGAACGACGACAAGGGCATAGGTTACCTGATCAAAATCATCAACACGCTGCCTCCGAAATTTTGGAACGTGGCCGAAGGAAAGGGGCTCGTGAACGACATCATCAACAAGTTACCTTTCGAGATGCATCTACCTGGCTACCAGTACTGCGGACCGGGTACCAAACTCGAGAAAAGATTGGAGAGAGGAGACAAGGGTGTGAATCCGTTGGACGCGGCATGCAAAGATCACGACATCGCCTACAACACCACGCAGACGGATCTGGACGCACGTCACGAAGCAGACAAAAAATTGGAACATGCAGCTTTCGAAAGGTTCGTGAGCAGAGACGCATCGTTGGGTGAACGGGTCGCCGCACTGGGTACCACCATCGCCATGAACACAAAACAAAAATTGGGGTGGGGTATATAAATAACATCCAGTAAAAAAAAACAACATGGCTTGCATAACTGATTTGCCGCACGAACTACTATCTAAAATATTCAAAAAGGTAGTTAACGGAGATGTTAATAAACTTGTGATCATAGCTAAAACGACGCCAGCATTTCACATGGGATGCGAAATAGTTCTCAAGGACCGTCTTCGGGAGATCAGTGGAATGAGGTGCGGTGATCTCGACACTCTTCTGTCGGCCGCGGGAGAGAAATTGAACGAGAGGTTGGACGAACTGTACGAGGCGAGGCAGGGGAGAAGACGGGACAACGATGATTGGAGAAAATCTAAGCAGGAGACGGAAGAAATCATCACGCACATCATCGCGTTTTCGGAAGCACGAACTTTCTTCCTCTGTTAAAAAAATCTTCGATACAAATCGTGAAAAAAATATATATAAATAACACACATCGTGAAAAAAATAATCTTCGGTATATATAAATAACACACATCGTGAAAAAAAAATTAAATTTCTCTAACACACGTACTGAAAATTTCTCTTCTTCGATATGACAACTGAAAAAATGAGTGACCTCCAAGCATTAAAACAAATGCTAAATTTGTCAGTCGAGTATGTAAAAATTCAGGAATTGGAAGTCGACAAACCTTACACGATAACTTCCGGTTCAATCGTTTCTACCTAGTATGGTCCCAAGGTACGCCTGTTGCTCAACGCACAATACAGTCTATTTTTACCAGATCGATACGCTAAGATGTTATCCGACGAGAAGCTATCTATTTTAATCGAGAACAAAACTCGAATCGTGTACAAGGGGACAAAGGAACTTCTTGGCAAGAAAACGAAGCATGTAATAGAATTTGTGTAGCGACTGCGGGGCCGTGAAAAAAAAATCTCAGAACATTTATATATAAATAACATACCGTAAAAAAACTACACGAGAAAAAATCTCAGAATATATATATAAATAACATACCGTGAAAATAACACATAGAGCATCAACATGAAGCCCAAGGGTGTCGTGTACCAGATACCATATTCGAATCTAAAAAATCTAGGTGCCCTCGATGGGTTACTCACCAAGAAACAACGCGGGAAGAAACGTTCTTGCTTGTCGAAAGGACACGGAATGAAATTGCTGCTCAGCACACCTCAATTGAGACGCTTGCAGCGTTCGCGGAAACAGCAAAAGATCGGAGGTTTCATATTCAGCATCCCGGCCATCCTGGCAGCATTGGGGGCCGTTGGAAGTTTGGCTGGCGGAAGTGCCGCCATCGCGAAAACCGTCATCGACTCGAAGAAGAACAAGGCCGAGTTGGAAGAACAGAAACGTCACAACCTGGCCATGGAGAAGAAGGGGAAAGGTGTGACCAAAAAGCAAAAAAGCAACCTCGATGCTTTGAAGAAATATAAAAAAAGAAAAAGCCCTGTCCAACTTCGATATTGAATCTCTGATCGAACCGTTGGGAATAAGGAACTTCAGGGGTGTTTTCATGTCCGATTCTCTACCCTCTGCTGTGAAGAAAAAGGAATATGGCGTGGTCAACCTGGACAGTTACAAAAATCCTGGTACACATTGGATATGCTACCTCAAAATTAACGATAACAATGCATTTGTTTTCGATTCGTTCGGTGGCACACCGCCTGCCAGGTTGGTGAAGTATCTCAGTGTTGCCAACCTCTACTACAATGACAAACGCATCCAGGGTTTCACCGATGTTAACTGCGGCCACCTATGCCTTTCCGTTCTCGCATACATGTCTAAAATAAATAACCCGTCGGTGGAACATTTTCAGAAAGCATTGTGGTACCTAAAACACCATGGGCGTGTTCCATCTCACGAGCGAATCTTCAATCTTGAAACTCACGCTGCACGACGACATCGTCTATCCTAAATCCGTGGCTCTGCGTGCATTCTACAGCATGTACCTCATACCTAACGTCACGCAGCACAACTTCAAAATTAGCGTCGGAAGCGAACACATCGTCGTCACGCCAGGACAATACAATCTTTCCACTTTGCAAGCTCAGTTACCCAAAGGCACGTACCTTTCTCAAAATTCGGTCACGCACAGATTGGAAATCCTATCCGCGACGGAGACCGTGGACCTGGGCACCATGGGAGAACTTTTAGGTTTCGAGAACGACACCAAACTCGAAGCTGGCATCAAGCACACGGCAACCAACATTCCTAAATTCTTGGCCATAGAGACTCTGAACGTACACTGCAACGTGGCGGAAGGCATGATCACGAAATCTTCGGACTGATTATTAGGAAGTCACAAGCAGACGGGAATCATAGCCACTTTCAAACCAAGTTCCGAGTTCATGGAACCGATCATCTACACGCCCTCTTCGCCGATCTATTTTCCAGTATGTCGCAACCGCATAGACGACATAGAGTTGGTGGTGACGAACGAGAAAGGAGACGTGGTTGATTTCGCAGGTGCCACTACGACGGCCATCGTGGAGATCAACGTATAATAAATAACCATACATGTAAAATGGAGCAAATCGAAAGTTACGAATTGCAATCTTTCCCTCCCAACCGTCGCACGTTCGCCAATCTCAACGAGGCGAACAGGGAGATCGAATACGACGTGGACGTAGGCGACGGGTTCATTCATCCTCACAGAGCGGACCTCTACCTTCAATTCGACGTGGTGAAGAAGGAAAGCGGAGACGCGTTTCCCGCAGCAGCAAATTTGATACTCGTGGACAACTTCGTGCCTCACCTGTTCTCGCAGGTGGAGGTGAGGAAACACAACACCGTCATCGACAGAATAGATTATCCAGGCATCACGTCGACGGCAGTGGGAACGTTGAAATTATCCAAAACGGACGCAGCATACTACCAGGCGGGAGGATTCGAAGCCGGGACCAAAATATCGACGAGAAGTCACACGGCGCTCTTTCCCATGAGTCTGCTGCCTGGATTCTTCTCGGACTACAAGGAGATCATGTGGAAGGGAGGACTGAGGATCACGTTTCGAAGAGCGGCCAACGACAACAACGCACTAATGCGATACGCTACTTTGGGTCCGGACGGCACCACGCCGATAGCCAACACTTTACCCGAAGCAGCGAAATGCGTCATCCGGAGCATGAAATTGAGAATGTCGGTGGTGGAATACGAAACGAACTACGCCCTCAAGTACAAAGCGGAGATCTTGAAAAATCCGTAGGTGCCGATTCACTTTCACGGTTACCAGTGCGTGCAGAAGATGGCGTCGGGAAGTCACATGGAATTCGACGTGACGACACAGTTCAACAACATACAGTTCGACATGCCAGATTTCGTCGTAGTGCTCTTTCAGACCGGGAGGGACAAGAATCAGGAAAAAGATTCCAGCAAGTTCGACGACTGCAAGATCAAGAACGTTTATCTCAAGAATGGACGCAACGAAGTGTTCCCGCGCGAGAATTACAACCTCGACATGATCAAAAACGATTATTTAAAACTTTACGAAGCTTACACGGCTTACAAGCGCGTGACCGAGGGAAGCGTGGACATGTACTACACGCCCAGCGAATTCAAAGCACGCAGACCCATGACCGTCATCAACACATCTAAGAGGAAGCAGGTGGTGGTCAACGATCGAACCAACATCAAGGTCGTCTGCGAGTTCCACGATGCCTTGCCCGAGGATACCCTATGCAGTGTCATCCTGATTGCAGAGAAGTCCTTCGCCTACGACGTGAAGAACGAGAGGATCACAGAGCAGTTTTAACAAGTTTTTTACATCTTTTCTTGCACAATAAGATTTTTTGTACTAGCACAATCAGTTATAATGGCACAATACGAATTTCACTAGTTCAGATCAGTTACAAATATCAATTTCATCAGTTATCAGTTACATCACTAATGCACGAGACAATCAGAATTTTGCACAAAATTTGTTGTTGTTTTTACACGTGAAAATTAACAATAAAATTCTTTTTTTATCGTTTCAGATGCTGTCGAAACATCAAAAACACATACACACACTAGAAAAAAAAGCATGCAACCTTATTTGTAACACACACATATTCTCCATCTTCATCAAAAAAATATTATAATAAACATAATTATTTTTATCTATATCTCACAATAAAACTCTATATCCAAAAATATCACAACATCAAAATAACACTAGAGTCGTTAGTACACGTTGCATGCATTACGGAGGTCCTCTGTAGAGTTTCATGGAAGTTTGAGAAAAAAAAAACACGTGAAACTCTACAGAGGTGCGGTTGTAGATAACCGCAGCCGTTAGAACCTTTACTTTTTTTTGGTTGGGCACCACGCACCCTGGCGAGGTTATAGGGGCCAGGTATCCTAAAAAACAACAATTATTATTTTGTTTGTTTGTTTGCGTCACAATACGCGCGCGCGCTTGTGTGTGTGTGTGTGTGTGTGTGGCACATCGTTCCCCCGAGAGAGAGAGGTTTACAAAGGTCATTGCCGGAGTTGGAAAATTACGATATGGCGCATTCGCTCACCACCGTTGCCAGCTATAGGTTTTTCTCTCTCTCTAGCCCTTGCCAAGTAAAAAAAATGTAGGTAGGAATTAATAACACTGCGAGAAAATAGAGTTCATGCCTTACAAGAGAAAACCATTAAGGCGAGCTCCACCGAGCTCCACTTTCTGACGTTGAACCCGTGCAGTGTTGCCATCCACCCATCTCTCTTTTACGGCAGTGCCGACTCTCCTTGCCCAGTGTGCGTAGGTTGGCAAAAATTGCTTTATGCACTGTAAGGCAAGCCTCAAGCAAAGTTGCCAGCTCCTTGCTTTAGGTTAGGTTAGACCAAGAAAAGCTGTAGGTAGGTTGTCGGTTGTTTAACTCTTCCCCCTCTCTCCTCTCTCTTTTGTAAAAGGCCATGGTAAAAATACCAGTAGGTTGGCAACCTTGCTTTATGCACTGTAAGGCAAGCCTCAAGCAAAGTTGCCAGCTCCTTGCTTTAGGTTAGGTTAGACTAAGAAAAAAAAAGCTGTAGGTAAACTGTCGGTTGTTTAAGTCTTCCCCCTCTCTCCTCTCTCTTTTGTAAAAGGCCATGGTAAAAGTACCAGTAGGTTGGCAACCTTGCTTTATGCACTGTAAGGCAAGCCTCAAGCAAGGTTGCCAACTCCTTGCTTGGGGTTAGGTTAGACCAAGAAAAAAAAGCTGTAGGTAGGCTGTCGGTTGTTTAACTTTTCCCCCACTCTCCTTTCTCTTTTGTAAAAGGCCATGGTAAAAGTACCAGTAGGTTGGCAACCTTGCTTTATGCACTGTAAGGCAAGCCTCAAGCAAGGTTGCCAGCTCCTTGCTTTAGGTTAGGTTAGACCAAAAACCTTGGTGATTTTTTTCGAGTAAGGTGTTGGTAATACTGCGAGAAAATAGGGGGGGCTTATGCCTTACAAGAGCAAACCATTAAGGCAAGCCCCACCGAGCCCACTTTCGGGTGTAGTGTTGGCAACACTGCGAGAAAGGTTGCCAGCTCCTTGCTTTAGGTTAGGTTAGACCAAAAACCTTGGTGATTTTTTCGAGTAAGGAGCTGGCAACACTGCGCCATCAAGTGGTGATCTTGCCTTACGAGATAATACAGTAAGGCGATCCCCACTTGATGTTTGTCAATTCCCCAACCTGCACTACTTTTATTCTACAGGTTTGAATGCGCTCTGTGCCACTCTACATGCTCACTCTGTAATGTTACAGGTTTGATTGTTGACAGGGTTTGACTGCCTTAACAGAATAGGCTGTAAAATAAACAATATTTACAATTATACAGCAATCTGAAAGCATGCTTGCAACCCATAGGTCATTGTGATTTGAAAAATGGCAATCAATGCCCATTGTTCCTATATAAACGTTTCAACATAAGTTTTAGGTGTAGCCAAAAAAAAATATCAAGAGGGGCATATTTTTAACAAGCTTATAACAAACAACAATCTCACAGATGTGGCTTTTGTAAGTGTAGGCAAATCAATCTGAGAGGGGTCATACTTTCACGGGAAATTCCCGAGGGCATTTTTACAAAAATCGTGGATTAGACAGAGTACCACACTTGAGCAAAAAGCTCATATGGGCATGTTGAGCAAGTTTTAAGTGTAGCCAAATCTGCCTGAGGGGGGCTCATACTTTATCGAGATAGTAGTACCACAAATAACACTACTGATATGCACAACAGAAGTTGACTTCTTATGATTTGGTCGAGTTATAAGACCGCCACATTTTATTACGTTTATATTCTGATTTGAAAATATTATATGTTATTTTTTTCTGGTAGCAACATATGAACATTGTAGCCTTAACATGTACCTCCATTTGGTGAATCAACGTGTTTGAGTTTTTGGAGATTTTGTTATTATAACGTATCCTCTGATGATAATATTCGATTAAGTATTCTTCAAATTTAAATATCAGCTGTTATTTAGAAGATCAGAGAGATATGTTTCTTCCTTTCTTTTAAGGAAATATACTAATACAAGAAAACTCACACTGCAAGTTTGGTACCAGAATTGTAATTCCTTTATCAAAATGAATGTGTTTATTAGTATTTCCGAGCACCATTTCACCCCACACAAAAGTTGCTCAGTTGCATGTAACAGTGTAGGAATTATTGTTTATTCCTTCCAGAAGGGGGGATTCTGGGTGTGCACTGGTCATGGTAACTACCGTTGTTAAGCTTATAGTATAAGGTTCCTATGCAACTTAAGGGCAAAACGGAATATTGAAACGTCCTTGACCTACTTGTTTGCCCTCATATAAATCAGTACTTTTAAAGCATTATTGCATTAAAATTAGTTAAAAATAAGCAATTAAAATCAGATCTGCTTATTAATGTGCATATGTGAAAAGCAAGTAGTGGTAGTGGACCGGTTGACCAACCTTAAGTGGGGATAAAAAAAACCTCAAAAACTCACTTTCTCTCTACGTTCCGCGCCTTGTTTATTGCGCTAACGATGTTTCGCAGCGTAGAAAACAGTACCAAAACATCAAAAAACTCACTTCAATTCACTGAAGTGGGCCACAGTGTTGCAAACCTACGAAAATTTCACCAAAATTTTAAAAAGTCACTTTCTCTCCACGTTCCGCGCCTTTATTCGTTGCGCTGACACAGCGTGATGAGTAAATAATGCACTCTCCTATCCTTGAAGGATGAATGCACCTTATCGTAATTTTTCCAAGTCTGGGACACCAATGTTTATATATCGTGACCTTCGTAAACCTACCTCTTTCGGGAACGATGTGGCACACACACACACACACACACACACACACGCGCGCGCCTGTATTGTGACGCAAACAAACAAATAATAATAATTGTCTCGTGCTATAGTGATGATAAAAAAAGATATTGTAACTGATAACTGATGAAATTGACATTGTAACTGATCTGAACTAGTGAAATTCGTATTGTGCCATTGTAACTGATTGCGCTAGTACTAAAAATTTCTTATTGTGCAAGAAAATAGATGTTAAATACCTGTTAAAACTGTTCTGTGACCCTCTCATTCTTCACGTCGTAGGCGAAGGACTTCTCTGCAATCAGGATGACGCTACACACGGTGTCCTCGGGCAAGGCATCGTGGAACTCGCAGACGATTTTGATGTTGGTGCGATCGTTGACCACCACTTGCTTTCTTTTTGTGGTATTGATGACGGTCATGGGTCTCCGTGCTTTGAATTCGCTGGGCGTGTAGTACATGTCCACGCTTCCCTCGGTCACGCGTTTGTAAGCCGAGAATGCTTCGTAAAGTTTGAGATAATCGTCTTTGGTCATGTCGAGGTTGTAATTCTCGCGCGGGAAGACTTCGTTTCTTCCATTCTTGAGATAAACGTTCTTGATCTTGCAGTCGTCGAACTTGCTGGAATCTTTTTCCTGATTCTTGTCCCGCCCGGTCTGAAAAAGCACTACGACGAAATCTGGCATGTCGAACTGTATGTTGTTGAACTGCGTCGTCACGTCGAATTCCATGTGACTTCCCGACGCCATCTTCTGCACGCACTGGTAACCGTGAAAGTGAATCGGCACCTGCGGACTTTTCAAGATCTCCGCTTTGTACTTGAGGGCGTAGTTCGTTAGTAGTGGTATTTATGATAGGATAAACCCACGAAAGGAAGAGCACCCCTCCAGCAGGTTTGGCTATACTTAAAACTTGCTCAACATGTTCATATGAGCTTTTTGCTCTAGTGTGAAGCTCTTCCTAATCCAAGATTTTTGTAAAAATGCCCTTCAGAAAGGAAGAGCTCTTCTCAGATTGATTTGTGCATACTTACAAAAGTTGCATCAGCCAGATTTTTGTCCATAAACTTGTCAAAAATTGATATATTTTTGGCCACACCAGAAATTAAGCCAAAAATGCTATATATACACATACATATTTACTTCAGGTTTAAGTTTAATTGGATACTATTCAATTTGCTTATCTATTATTAAAACAATGCAATATGCAGAGACCCCCTCTAGAATTGCTCCGTGTTTGCATGTTTCCCCTCTGTGTCAGTGTGTGGAATTCCCGAGACGGTAGTATTGATTTTTGCTTTGCATGTTTCTCCTCAGCGCCAGTATTTACAGAAATTCCCGAATATTGCATCAGCCAGTATTGTGAGACTAACTGAGGAGAACAGATGTGTTGATACAGTGCTTCTCATACTTACAGGCCTGTTTGGTTTAATTGAACAATATAAAATCTGATATTTGTTGTAATCCACTCATATTTAGAGTCAAGCTGTCCCATGTCCTGCATGTTTGTGCAGGTATTTGCGCTGGGTCAGTGTGAATGAATATTTATTTTTTTTTCCACTTGTAAGCTATTGGCTTTACAACCTGTCATAATAAGCATAGAGATTAGATTTAAAACCCAGGAAATTTTATATAAATACCAAAGCCAAAAATATTAAGTGTATACACACCTACACACATACACACACATACAAATCACACAGCTCAACCCAACTGATATTTTTATCCAGTATAAAGTTTTGAATTGAATCCCAGGAAATTGTATATAATAAACAACAGCAAAAATGCCAAATCAAAAATATTGCAATCAATGCAATAAAAATATATCCAGCTCTAATTGGGCCAGACACCAAAAGATTTGTAACCCCGACAAATACAGAACTCCCACAAAAATTTGCCCCAAATGCAATAGAAAATACAGCATGCAATACTTCACATATACACATAAAGATACTTGCTCTGCACAACCATCCACATCTGGTCTGAAAAGAAGGCACGAAGCACCTCTTAATGCCAGAGCAGCAAAACAGCCACGCCATGAACCTATCCGTAGCAGTTTTAATGGCCAATTAAGGGATCACCGGTTTGTATCAGAGCCAAGATGTGGCATTGAGAATTTCTTGAACAGTATAAATTCTGATCTCCAGGCAATTCTTAATGCACAAAATGGCTCTTATAAGCTCTCCCTTAAATTGTTTGTACAATATAAGAAACCAAACGGTACAAAATTTACACAGCCCCACATAACAGAAACTGTACCTGTATATTCAAACGCAAATTCGGACACAATAATAAGCAGATTGATAAATCAATTGAATATCAAACACTCTGAATTTGCAGCAAAAGAGTCTGGATGGACCCTATGCGGTTCTTCACACAAGTTGTATGTTAATATTTCTGAATTCAGCCCATTGCAAGGATCTACATATTTGCCATTACCTGCCAATATCAAAAACAAAAGAGCCGTGGTCAATATAAAAAATAATGACCAGAAATGCTTTTTGTGGTGTATATTAGCTGCTTTGTTTCCAGTTTCAAGGCATCCTGAGAGAATAAGTTATTACAAACAACATGAGCACGATTTTGACGATGCAATGGAGGGTTTAGAATATCCAATGTCAGTTCAGAATATTGATAAATTTGAAAAAAGGGCCAGGCACATCAATGGCAAACAATTATCTATTAATGTTTTTATTTGTTCCACTGGCAATTGCCCGATAGCACCTCTCAGAATCAGTACACTTGATGATGAATCTGCAATTCCGATTGATCTGCTCCTAATTGAAGGGGATGGCACATATCATTACACTCTGATACATAATCTTGAAGCTTTAGTGAGAACACAACTAGACAAATATAATAGAATATTTAAGTTGTGCAGAAGATGTTTAACTGTATTTGATGGTCAAAAAATGGTAAATAGGGTTCCTGAATGTAATACAGAAATTGCCAAAAACAAGTTAATTGAGCATCTGAAATACTGTGGGAACCATAAACCTGTTCATATGGTGATGCCCAATCCAAGTGAAAATTGCAAATTCAAAAAGTATGAAGCCTTGTTGGAACACCCAGCATATATTGTCTGTGATTTCGAATCGAACGTCAAACCTATTGCATTCTGCAATGCAGATCCCGAGGAATCTTCAAGTACACCATACCAGTTACATGAACCTTCCAGCTTTTGTTATACAGTTATACGGGGTGGTGTAGCTAGTGAGCCACACTCATACATGGGACCAAATGCCATCAAAGAATTTGCACATAGAATAGAAAATGAGTGCCGTGACATAGCATCTAATATGTTATTAAAATCAAAGCCTATGTTGCCTTTAACAGAGGAACAGATTGAAGATTTCAACAATGCAGAAAAATGCCCGGTATGTGATTGTGAATTTTCAGATACAAATATCAAGGTGAAACACCATTCTCATACAGATGGTAAATTCTTAATGGCCCTGTGTAATAGCTGTAATATTAAGATCAAGAGACCAAAATTTGTCCCCATATTTTGCCATGGAGCATCCAATTATGATTTTCATCATTTGATCAGGTACGAGGGGTTTGACAAGCAGAATTTAAACATTTTAGCTGAAAATGATGAAAAATATATATCTATTAGCAAGATAATTAAAGTTGATGGTGTTTCTATTCACATAAGATTTCTTGATTCTTACAGATTTTTATCTGCTAGCCTGGCTACACTGGCCACTCAATTATCTGATGATCAATTCAAAATCACACGTGCATTGTTTCCAAATCAGGACCTGAAATTAATTAGGCGGAAGGGTGTATATCCATATGACTATGTTACACATTTTTCTAAATTTGATGAGTGTTCCCTGCCACCACAAGAAGAGTTTTACAGCAAAATCAGAGGATCTGGAATCACTGATGAAGATTATCACCATGCCCAGTTGATGTGGAACAATTTAAAATGCAAGACATTTGGTGATTACAACATGGCATATTTGAAACTTGATGTCACCCTCTTAGCTGATATATTGCAGGCATTCAGAAAATCTTCCATGCAAAATTATAAACTGGATCCATTGTATTTTTACAGTGCCCCGAGCCTAGCATGGGCCGCAACATTTTTGAACACCAAAATGCAATTGGATCTGATCCACAATCAAGATACGTATCTGTTTATGGAGAAAGGTATAAGAGGAGGGATGGTGCAATGTTCCCAGAGATATGCCAGAGCAAATAACAAATATATGCCTGATTATGATCCAGCACGGCCATCAAATTATATAACGTATTTAGATGCAAACAGCCTCTATGGTGATGCCATGATGAAAAAACTGCCATATGCAGGGCTTGAGTGGGTTGAAAATTTCAATATTGAAGATCTTAAGAATTTTGATGACAGTGACTATGGCCTCATCTTAGAGGTTGATCTGATAATTCCTGAAGATTTGCACAACAAATTTTCTGATCTGCCCCCAATTTCCGAGGTTCAGTGCTCACCTGGCTCTAAACAGAAGAAGCTCATGATGACTCTGGAGCCGAAACAAGGATATGTCACATATTACAAAAACCTCCAGTTCCTGATGAAACATGGTGTTCAAGTGACCAAAGTTGGAAAAGTTTTAAGGTTCAGGCACTCAGAATGGTTGAAACCATACATTGATACAAATACAAAGCTTCGAACATCTGCAAAGAGCCAATTTGATAAGGGCTTGTTTAAATTGATGGTGAATTCAGTGTATGGCAAAACAATTGAAAATGTCAGAAAACATACCGATGTTAAAATAATTACTGACCCCAGCCTGAGCAAAAAATTGGTTGCAAAGCCTAATTTCAATTATAGAAGAATTTATGATGAGCACATGGCACTTTTCAACATGATGAAAACAAAGATTAAGTTTGATAAACCTATTTATGTAGGGGCTGTGATATTGGAATCGTCCAAATTACATATGTTAACATTGTATTATGATGTGCTGAAACCTTTTTATGGTGATCGTGTAAAATTATTGTACATGGACACGGATAGTTTTATTCTTGATATTCAAACAGAAGATGTTTATCAAGATATGTCACAGCCTGAATTGTTTCAATACTTTGATACCAGTGAACATACAAGGATTCAACCCCACAACAAAAAGGTGCCTGGCAAGTTAAAAGATGAGACACTTGGTGATGTTATTGTGAAATTTGCTGGGTTAAGTGCCAAGATGTACACTTTTAAAACATGTAGTGGCGCTGTTGCCAAAAAGGCCAAGGGTATTGGCAGAGTTACTGTTGACAAAGATCTCCAATTTGAAGATTATGAAAATTACCTCAAATCCCAGAATTCAATCAAAACATCTGAAAATAGAATTCAGAGTGTGGATCACTTCTTGACTTCAAATATTGTAAGAAAAGTGGCCCTGGACCCACATGATGACAAGAGATGCATTTTATCATGTGGCATACATACTCTACCTTGGGGGCATTGTGATTTGAAAAATGGAAATCAATGCCCAATTACAGAGCATGATTTGAAATAAATAAACATGCCTATGAACTTATTTGGGTTCAAATTATGGACCTGCCAACACCACAACCCTCTTCTGATATGCTGTCTAAACTGAGTGGCTTGTTAATTATTCATCTGAACAGCATATTTACAGATAATGATGATGAAACAGGCAAAATATTGTACATATTTAACAATAATTTAAATCATTACCAATTACCTGTAGGTGGGCAATTGCAATTTATTACAACCCCTGAGGGTGATGTCAAGATTTCAATAGGGAGAAATATTTATAGAATTAAGCACTCAAACATGGTTTCTGGTACTGTATATACTGTTTCTGCTGGTGACTGCTTATATATTGAGGTCCCTGGATCATATGACAAGCTTATACCCTTTTTTATAGAATTAAGAATCAGATACTCTATAATAAATAACCATTAAAACAAAAATGCCTAATGATATATTTGGCCATACAAGACATGAAGATCACAGTGATGAGATTCTGATGCTTGATGTCAGAGTCAAGAAATTAAGAAGTGATTTACAAGCTTTACAAACTACACTCAATGCCAGTCTTCAATTAGAAATTACAAATTTACAATCACAATGCATGGACCCTCTTCTTAAAATTGATTCTGAACTCAAATTGTTGCTTCAAAAATATACTGATTTGGCCAAAGTTTAGAAGAAGCTGTAGCAGCTCTTCAAACCAAATTTAAGACCCAGGCTACCAACTCTGTGCAATTGAAACAGCAATTGGAAGAGCAGATAAATAATGTCCAGACACAGCTCCAAACAATTGTCAAAAGCATAAAATCACAGGAAGATTTTGATCTAGTGATTTCCACTCTAAAGGAACAGATTCAATCACTCCAAATACCTAATCTGGATCCTCTGCACAATATGAAGATTTTGGAAAAATTCAAAGTACCATAACCCATCTTGAAGGTACAATAGCAGCAGTGAAAAATGATTTGACAAATGTACAAGAATCTCGCCTGCCCGGTATTGAAGATACTCTTGTCAGTGTCCAGCAACAAATCACAAAGCTTGAAAACCTCAACACTGAATCTGAACTATCTCATTTTCATCACTTGATCGATGATATCCAAACAAAACTTGAAATTTTACAACAATCCACACCCACTCAGGCAGATATAGCCCTGCTCCAAAATGCTATGCAAAATGTGGCTGATGCTTCTGAATTAAACAATGTGAAATTGGCACTTGAATTTTTGCAAAATACAGTATCAAATCTTCCTACATCACAGGAACTTAAAAATATTAAGAGGGCAGTGAATCGCATATTGAAATCAGAAGATATCAAGAATATCCAGGCAGAGATCAAACATCTCACTCAGACAGTGGCCACTCTTCCAACCAATCAACATATTAATGAACTGCATGCCCTGTTTGAGGATATCAGAAGGCAAGTCCATGATCTTACTGCTCAAAATTCAAAATTGGCAGTTGTTGAAAATTTGCAACAAATTGTAGCTAATATCAAGCAACAGCTAGGGACCATGGAGTCCAATCAAGCAAATGCTCTGTCTGTTTTTGCCACCCAGCTTCAAGAGATTGTGCAACAATACAAGAAACTTGTTGTGGACATAAAAATCAAGCCAGGTCATGATGATGTTGTTAGGACCATCAATGAGCACCTTGAATCTGTAACAAGCAGATTGCTCACAGCAGAAAAGGAAATAACAGGCATAATCGAGAATCCAAAACATACAGTAATTCTTGAATTGTACAGCATCCCCAACAAAGAATATGATTCTCCATTTACACCAGGTGGCAAAATATATATGCTGTCCCCTGCACAATTTTATTACCAGTTTTTTGTTGGGGGCACATTGAGACCAATCAAGATCAAATATTGGCTTCAACCACAGGCACACCACTACCCCACCTTATCAATAACAAATGCTGAGAACAAAGTGAAAATCACCAGTGTAGAATTGGAGGATTTTACAGATCCCAACACATTAGAAACAGCCTATACTGAAGATGATGGCTCTTTGGAATTTAAAATACAAATAGGGGACAAATTATATTTAGAAAATCCTGTAGTATCAGCTGCTGAACACCCCATAGTTGCAATATTCTTGTTTACATATTATGTCTAGTTGTTGATGAATTACACATACAAGCCAGACATAATTATAAGAGACTGCCAGTAGTCACAAAGGGCATAGATGATTTATGGCAGAGCGACTTGATTGAAATGGCAAGTGGGCAGCTGAAAAACTTAGACAAAATCAACAAGGGCTACAAGTATCTACTCACTGTAATAGATACATTTTCAAAATTTGCCTGGGCTGTGCCACTCAAATCCAAGACTGGAAAATGTGTTACAGAAGCCATCAGGACAATCATCAATCAGAGTGGAAGATCACCGCGCTATTTGCAAACAGATAATGGCAAAGAATTTTATAATTCTGTGTTCCAACAATTTATTAAAAGCCAGGCAATACAACATTATTCGAGTTACAGTGATCTCAAAGCCTCAATTGTAGAGAGATTCAACAGAACCTTAAAAAATCTTATGTATAAACAATTTACCCTCCAAGGTAATTATAAATGGATTAATATTCTTCCAGAACTTCTACATAAATATAACAACTCGGTCCATTCCACAATCAACATGAAACCCTCTGAAGTAACTTCATCTGATGAGCAAAAATTGATCATAACTGTTTATTATCCTAGATACCAGCCAACAACAAGAAAGGCCAAATACAGGGTGGGTGATCAAGTAAGAATCAGCAAATATAAACACTTATTCAAAAGAGGCTTTACAAGAAACTGGAGCTCAGAATTATTTACAGTGGTTCAAGTTAAACCCGGGACCCTTAACACATATATAATAAAAGATCACCGAGGAGAAATTCTCAAAGGCAGGTTCTATGAACAAGAGCTCAGCAAAACTAAACAGCCTGACACATATCTCATAGAAAAAATCATCCGCAGAAAAGGCAACAAGTTATTTGTCAAATGGCTGGGTCATCCGGAAAACAGCTGGATCGATGCAGACAAAATAATAATATGAGCACCTGGGATGTTATAAAAAGGCTGCCAGAACCTGAACAGCAGAATAAGAGAAATGGCAAATTGCTGCCTGATAATATTAGGTGTCTTATTGTTGGGCCATCTGCTTGTGGTAAAACTACACTAATGGTTGATAATTTTTTATTGGCCCCCAACTGGTTAGACTGGAAAAACAGGCACTTGTATGTCTTCTCTAAGAGCTTTGAACAATTAAAATATCAGCAGCTGATGAAGCTATATGATGGATTGGATATTGCCACTTTTGAATCAGATGTTAAGCCACTTGATGAATGTCTCGATAATTCTGTTGTTGTGTTTGATGATATTATACTGGATAATCAAAACAAGGTTAGAAATTTCTTTACACAGGGCCGACACAAAAACATTGATTGCTTCTACCTGGCACAGACTTTTTCTAAAATACCGAAGCAGCTGATCCGAGACAACAGCAATTTTATATGTGTGTTTCATCAAGATCATACCAACCTCAAACACATACATGATGAATATGTAGGTGGGGACTTGAGCTACAAAGATTTTTCCAAGTTTTGCAGCAGGTGCTGGAACCAGGACAGTTATGGGTTTGTCACAATTGATATGACAAGAACACCTAATACTGGCAATTACAGAAATAAAATCAACGATTTTCTAGACGTTGAGACGTATATAAATAACCATGAAAAGGCCAATCATTGATGATCTTAAGTTAAGAGATTATCTTGTAAAAAGATTTAAGGGATGGAAATCAGAGAACCGAGGAATCTATGAAAAACACAAACAAACAGAACAGCCTGTCATTGATGCTATTAATAATTTAGGTAAGAATATCAAAACTGTTACAGAGCAAAATCAAGATTTGATCACAGAGCTTGTACCTGTAGCTGCAAGGAACATATTAGATTATCCATTCACCCCACTTTCCAGTATTCATACACCTAGTCCTATTGCTCCTCGAAGAATTGAAGCTACTCAGGATCCTATTGAATTGGGTCATCTTGCTCAAAAATATTTAACCACACCTAAAGACAACAAAGATGAGGTGTTTGGCTTATATGCTGACACAGAGCTTGATGGTAGCATCATACATAGAATTGGCAATTTCAGAGTAACATTTATGGGAGATGATCTGATTGTTTATTCAGAATCTCGTCTCGGAGAAAAAGGTGCTTTTGTTAAGTACCCCGGCACACCTGGGTTGTGGGAATTGATGACTAGGAAAAGGCCTGGCAGCTATACAGATCAAGATTATGAATATTACAAAGAAATATTAATAAAATCAGATGCTCTATACCAGAACAATGATCCCACACAAAAAAGAGTCAAGTCTAGCAGTGGGGCAAAATATAACAACTTAATCAAGCCCATATGGTCACAGATCAAGACAGGTAGTGGAATCAAACAATACAACACCCTGCCTAAAGAATTTGTGTGGGTTGATGATGTCAGGAAACTTGTAGATAGATTGCTAGTCATAGCTGGGGAGGAAAATGCTGGCAACCACAATTTTTACAATGAAAAGGTTGGAATTATGGACATGATAAGCACAAAATTATCTAATTTTATAGTGAATGACCCTAAGGGGATTGGATATCTTATAAAAATTATTAATACTCTACCACCTAAATTTTGGAATATTTCTGAGGGTAGGGGGCTTGTTAATGACATTATAAACAAGTTGCCATTTGAACTACACATTCCAGGCTATCAGTATTGTGGTCCAGGCACAAAATTGGATCATAGATTAAACAGAGGGGATCCTGGTGTAAATCCCCTCGATGCTGCTTGCAGAGACCATGACATAGCATGCAACACACATTCTGATCTTGACAAGAGACATGTTGCAGACAAGAAATTAGAAGAGGCTGCATTTGGTAGATTTGTAAGCAAAGATGCTTCTTTAAGTGAGAGAATATCAGCATTGGGAACCACCATAGCTATGAGCACCAAACAAAAACTGGGGTGGGGGCTGTGAACGTGTATATAATAAACCTACAATGAAGGCCAAGGGTGTTATGTATCAGATACCTTATGCAGGTCTCAAATCTCTTAAAACAATTGACAGTCTCTTGACCAAAAAGCAGCGAAAGAAAAAAAGCTCTTGTCTTGCAAAGAGACATGGTATGAAATTGTTGCTTAGTACCCCCCAATTAAAAAAATTACAACAATCCAGAAAAAAATCACATGTGGGGGATTCATATTTACCATCCCTGCCATCTTAGCTGCTCTCGGGGCTGTCGGGAGCTTGGCTGGGGGATCAGCTGCCATAGCAAAAACAGTAATAGATGCCAAGAAAAATAGGGCAGAATTAGATGAGCAGAGGCGCCATAACCTGGCCATGGAGAAACAAGGCAAAGGTGTTAAGAGAGCCATGAATAAGTTTAAAAAAAACAAGAGCCGCTTACAAACCAAGATATTGAAGCTTTAATCAAGCCACTGGGCATCAAAAATTTTAGAGGTGTGTACATGTCTGATTCTTTGCCAGAGCAACCACTCAACAAAGAGTGTGGCATTGTTAATTTGGATAAGTACAAAAATCAGGGCACTCACTGGATCTGTTATCTTAAATGTTTAAAAGATGAGGCATTTGTGTTTGATTCATTTGGAGGTGTTCCACCTGAAAATTTAGTAAAATATCTAAAATCAGCTAATCTTTATTACAATAATGCCCGTGTTCAAAACTTCAAAGATGTTAATTGCGGACATTTGTGTTTATCTGTTCTCAGATATATGTCTCAAATAAATAAATCATCAATTGAAAATTTTCAAAAAACCTTGTGGTATTTGAAACATCATGGGGGTATTCCATCTCACCAGTCAAAATTCAATATTGAAACTCAAATTGCATGATGACATAGTGTATCCCAAAACAATAGCTCTCAGAGCATTTTACGGCATGTACTTAATCCCTAATATTACACACCACAACAATAAAATTGCAGTAGGGGATCAAAAAATTGTCATCACTCCAGGGCAATATAATCTATCCACTCTAAATGCTCAATTACCCAGAGGTGTAGTGTTAAGTCAAAATTCTGTCACTCACAGAGTAGAGATTGTATCTGCTACAGAAACAGTGGATCTGGGTACTATAGGAGAGCTGTTAGGCTTTGAGAACAACACAAAACTTGAAGCGGCCATCAAACACACTGCTATGAATATACCTAAATTCTTAGCCATAGAGACTCTGAATATTCACTGTAATGTGGCCGAGGGTATGATCACCAAATCAAATGGCATAGGCACTCACAAACAAACCGGCATCATTGCAACATTCAAACCTAACTCTGAATTTATGGAGCCCATCATTTACAATCCATCCCCAACATTATATTTTCCTGTGTGCCATAATAGAATAGATTATATTGAATTGATGGTCACTAATGAAAAAGAAGAATTAGTTGATTTTGCTGGAGCCACAACAACTGCTATCATAGAGATTAATATTTAAATAAAAATACATACAATGGAAAATATTGAGAGTTATGAGCTACAATCATTCCCTCCAAACAGGAGGACATTTGCAAATTTAAATCAACCCAACACAGAAATTGAGGTTGATCTTGATGTAGGGGATGGCTTTATACACCCCCACAGAGCAGATCTATACATCAAATTTGATGTTGTAAAGCTCGATGGAACAGATTATCCGGCAAATTCAAATATAAGATTGGTGGACAATTTTGTACCGCATCTGTTCTCTGAAATTGAGATCAGAAAGCATGGCGTTGTTATAAACAGAATAGATTATCCCGGCATTACCTCCACGGCTTTGGCCACATTAAAATTATCCAAAACCGAAGCTTCTTACTACAAAATAGGTGGATTTGAGGCTGGTGATAAGATATTATCTAAAAATCATACAGTGCTGTTCCCCATGCGCCTGTTGCCAGGATTCTTCTCGGATTACAAAGATATTATGTGGAAGGGCGGGTTAAGAATCACATTTAGAAGAGCTGCCAATGATAATAATGCTTTGATGAGGTACAGCACATTAAACCCTACAGGAGAAGCTCTACCTAATACCTTACCTGATGAAGGCAAATGCATTATTCAGACTATGGAGCTAAGAATCCCAGTTGTTGAATATGAGGCCAGTTATGCTCTTAAATACAAAGCTGATATAATAAAAAATCCACAGATTCCTCTGCAATTTTACACATATCAATGTGTACAGAAGCCCGCATCTGGCACATATTATGAGTTTGATGCTACAAACTCATTCTCCAGCATACAATACGACATGCCTGATTTTGTGGTGGTACTATTTCAGACTGGGAGACACAATAATCAGGAAAAAAATTCGAGTAAATTTGATAATTGCAACATCAAAAACATATATCTTAAAAATGGCAGAAATGAGGTATTTCCTAGGGAAAATTATAATTTAGACATTTCCAAGGATGATTTTCTTAAATTATATGAGGCATTTTCGGCTTTCAAGCGTGTCACTACTGGCAGTACTGATATGTATTACTCACCAGATGAATTCAAGACACAGAGACCCATGTTTGTCATCAACACTTCAAAAAGAAAACAAGTTGTGGTAAATGACAGGACAAACATTAAAATTATCTGTGAATTCCACGAGGCTTTACCAGATGACACCATATGTAGTGTTATTCTCATAGGGGAAAAATCATATGTTTATGATGTAAGAAATGAGAGAGTCACGGAGCAATTCTAGAGGTCCGATTCAAACACAGAAGCCCCTTGATTACAAAGCAATAATACCAACACTTTGCTGTCAGAGAGGCCCCAGACACTCTACCAGCTTTGAAACCTCAACTGTATTATCAGCTAGCAGTGAATATCTTATGTGTGGGCAGTTGTATATATTTCAATCTTTTATCAGGACTCGAACCCAAAGCCCCTGATTACAATGCAACAATATTAACACTTCTCAACATGGAATATGCCCACATTTTACTGGGTTCTGAGACCCTTATACAGACAAAATTGGATTTTGAACTGCCATAATATTTTCTAAGTCTTTGCCTAGGCTCATATTATCAGAATAGAATTGCTTTCAGCATGAAGGGGGTGCAGTTCATTGCCACTGTGTGAAAATATGTATTTTTATCTCAAAAATCTTTGTTACACTTTTACATGTTGCAGACATGTTACACTTTTTCCCCTGTCGCACAGAAAGATTAATGGCCCCTTCAGTGAATCGTACAGAAAAATCATTAATGCTCCCTTCTAGCGTGTAGATTTTATCTCTTGCGTGCCGGCAAGGCATGGAGGCAATTAATTATGCTTACCCGCTCTTCTCATATTGTATTGAGCAAGTGGTTATAAAACATGAGAAAATAAGAAAACTGAGAAATTCAGTATATTGTTGTAAAACACTTTTTACCAGGTTTTCAGATCTGGGAGTTGTATATCAACTAGGAATAATTATTCTCAAAATCTCACGTGTGGAGATATTATTTTGCAACATGTATTTCAATCTATCAGGACTCGAACCCAGAGCCCCTTGTTTATCAATTAAACTTAAACTGGAAGTAAATATGTGTGTATATGGGTGGTAGTGTGTATGTATGTGTGTATGTATGGGTTTTTGGCTTAATTTCTGGTGTGGCCAAAAATATATCAATTTTTGACAAGTTTATGGACAAAAATCTGGCTGATGCAACTTTTGTAAGTATGCACAAATCAATCTGAGAAGAGCTCTTCCTTTCTGAAGGGCATTTTTACAAAAATCTAGGATTAGGAAGAGCTTCACACTAGAGCAAAAAGCTCATATGAACATGTTGAGCAAGTTTTAAGTATAGCCAAACCTGCTGGAGGGGTGCTCTTCCTTTCGTGGGTTTATCCTATCATAAATACCACTACTTTCGTTTCGTATTCCACCACCGGCATTCTCAATTCCATGCTCCGGATGACGCATTTCGCTGCTTCGGGTAAAGTGTTGGCTATCGGCGTGGTGCCGTCCGGACCCAAAGTAGCGTATCGCATCAGTGCGTCGTTGTCGTTGGCCGCTCTTCGAAACGTGATCCTCAGTCCTCCCTTTCACATGATCTCCTTGTAGTCCGAGAAGAAACCAGGCAGCAGACGCATGGGAAAGAGCACCGTGTGAATTCTCGTCGATATTTTGGTCCCGGCTTCGAATCCCCCGACCTGGTAGTACGCTGCGTCCGTTTTGGATAATTTCAACGTTCCCACTGCCGTCGACGTGATGCCTGCATAATCTATTCTGTCGATGAAGGTGTTGTGTTTCCTCACCTCCACCTGCGAGAACAGGTGAGGCACGAAGTTGTCCACGAGTATCAAGTTTGCTGCTGCGGGAAACGCGTCTCCGCTTTCCTTCTTCACCACGTCGAATTGAAGGTAGAGGTCCGCTCTGTGAGGATGAATGAACCCGTCGCCTACGTCCACGTCGTATTCGATCTCCCTGTTCGCTTCGTTCAGATTGGCGAACGTGCGACGGTTGGGAGGGAAAGATTACAATTCGTAACTTTCGATTTGCTCCATTTTACATGTATGGTTATTTATTATACGTTGATCTCCACGATGGCCGTCGTAGTGGCACCTGCGAAATCCACCACGTCTCCTTTCTCGTTCGTCACCACCAACTCTATGTCGTCTATGCGGTTGCGACATACTGGAAAATAGATCGGCGAAGAGGGCGTGTAGATGATCGGTTCCATGAACTCGGAACTTGGTTTGAAAGTGGCTATGATTCCCGTCTGCTTGTGACTTCCTAATAATCAGTCCGAAGATTTCGTGATCATGCCTTCCGCCACGTTGCAGTGTACGTTCAGAGTCTCTATGGCCAAGAATTTAGGAATGTTGGTTGCCGTGTGCTTGATGCCAGCTTCGAGTTTTGGGTGGTTGTTCTCGAAACCTAAAAGTTCTCCCATGGTGCCCAGGTCCACGGTCTCCGTCGCGGATAGGATTTCCACTCTGTGCGTGACCGAATTTTGAGAAAGGTATGTGCCTTTGGGTAATTGAGCTTGCAAAGTGGAAAGATTGTATTGTCCTGGCGTGACGACGATGTGTTCGCTTCCGACGCTAATTTTGTTGTTGTGCTGCGTGACGTTAGGTATGAGGTACATGCTGTAGAATGCACGCAGAGCCACGGATTTAGGATAGACGATGTCGTCGTGCAGCGTGAGTTTCAAGATTGAAGATTCGCTCGTGAGATGGAACACGCCCATCCTAGTGATGCTGTTTGAGGTTCCACAATGCTTTCTGGAAATCCTCGATCGTAGGGTTATTTATTTTAGAGAGAAACGCGGGCACGGAGAGGCAGAGATGACCGCAGTTCACGTCTCCGAAATTTTGAATGCGTTCGTCGTTGTAGTATATAGAGGTTTTGTTCGTTTTCAGATAATGAATTAAATTTGTAGGTGGAACACCTCCGAAAGAATCGAAAACGAATGCTTTATCATCATTTTTGTGGTAACATATCCAATGCGTGCCTGGATTTTCTTGACCGTCCAAGTTGACTACTCCGCATTCTCTTCTTTTAACGCTTGAAGGTAACGAGTCGGACATGAAAACTCCTCTGAAGTGTTTGATTTGTAACGGTTCGATCAGAGATTCAATGTCTCGGTTGGTGAGTGCTGTTCTTTCTTTTTTTTTAAACTTCTTCATCACGCCCTTCCCCCCTTTCTTCTCCATGGCCAGGTTGTGACGTTTCTGTTCTTCCAATTCCGCTTTGTTCTTCTTCGAGTCGATGACGGTTTTCGCGATGGCGGCACTTCCGCCAGCCAAACTTCCAACGGCCCGCAATGCTGCTAGGATGGCCGGGATGCTGAATATGAAACCTCCGATCTTTTGCTGTTTCCGCGAACGCTGCAAGCGTCTCAATTGAGGTGTGCTGAGAAGTAATTTCATTCCGTGTCCTTTGCTCAAGCAAGAACGTTTCTTCCCGCGTTGTTTCTTGGTGAGTAACCCATCGAGGGCACCTAGATTTTTAAGATTGGAGTATGGTATCTGGTACACGACACCCTTGGGCTTCATGTTGATGCTCTATGTGTTATTTTCACGGTATGTTATTTATATATATATTCTGAGATTTTTTCTCGTGTAGTTTTTTTTACGGTATGTTATTTATATATAAATGTTCTGAGATTTTTTTTTTCACGGCCCCGCAGTCGCTACACAAATTCTATTACGTGCTTCGTTTTCTTGCCAAGAAGTTCCTTTGTCCCCTTGTACACGATTAGAGTTTTGTTCTCGATTAAAATAGATAGCTTCTCGTCGGATAACATGTTAGCGTATCGATCTGGTAAAAATAGACTGTATTGTGCGTTGAGCAACAGGCGTACCTTGGGACCATACTGGGTAGAAACGATTGAACCGGAAGTTATCGTGTAAGGTTTGTCGACTTCCAATTCCTGCATTTTTTCATACTCGACTGACAAATTTAGCATTTGTTTTAATGCTTGGAGATCACTCATTTTTTCAGTCGTCATATCGAAGAGAAAAATTTCAGAGTGTTAGAGAGAAATTTAATTGTTTTTTCACGATGTGTGTTATTTATATATACCGAAGATTATTTTTTTTCACGATGTGTGTTATTTATATATCAAGTTTTTTTTGACACGTATATATATTATTATTTTTTTAACAGAGGAAGAAAGTCCGTGCTTCGGAAAACGCGATGATGTGCGTAATGATATCTTCCGTCTCCTGCTTAGACTTGCGCCAATCTACTGTGTACCGTCTTCTTCCCTGCCTTGCCTCGTGCAATTCATCTAACCTATTGTTTAATTTTCCGCCTGTAGCCGAAAGCAGAATGTTGAGATCACCGCACCTCAGGCCGCTGATCTCCCGAAGATAGTCTTTGAGAACCATTTCACAAGGGATGCGAAATTCCGGCGTCGTTCTTGCTATGATTACAAGTTTCCCTACATCCTCACAATCTCCGTTTACTGCGTGTTTAAATATTTTACATAGTAGCTCGGGCGGCAAATCAGTTATACGAGACATGTTGTTATTATTATTATTTTTTACTCTATGTTATTTATATACCCCACCCCAATTTTTGTTTCGTGTTCATGGCGATGGTGATACCCAGTGCGGCGACCCGTTCACCCAGCGATGCGTGTCTGCTTACGAACCTTTCGAAAGCTGCGTGCTCTAACTTTCTGTCTGCTTCGTGACGTGCATCCAGATCCGTCTGCGTGGTGTTGTAAGCGATGTCGTGATCTTTGCATGCGGCGTCCAACGGATTCACACCCTTGTCTCCTCTCTCCAATCTTTTCTCGAGTTTGGTACCCGGTCCGCAGTACTGGTAGCCAGGTAAATGCATCTCGAAAGGTAACTTGTTGATGATGTCGTTCACGAGTCCTTTTCCTTCGGCCACGTTCCAGAATCTCGGAGGCAGCGTGTTGATGATTTTGATCAGGTAACCTATGCCCTTGTCGTCGTTCACGATGAAGTTGGAAAGTTTCGTGCTGATCATGTCCACGATGCCAATCTTCTCGTTGTAGAAATTACGGTTGCCTGCATTCTCTTCGCCGGCTATCACCAACAATCGGTCCACGAGCTTCCTCACGTCGTCCACCCAAACGAATTCTTTGGGTAACGTGTTGTAGCGTTTGACGCCGCTGCCTGTTTTGACCTGGTTCCAAATCGGTTTGATGAGATTCCTGTACTTCTCGCCGCTGGTCGATTTCACCCTATTCTGCGAGGCATCGTTGTTTTGGTACAAGGCATCCGTCATGATCAAAATTTCCTTGTAACTCTGGTAATCTTCGTCGGTGTAATCTTTCGGCTGCTTTTTGGCAACGAGTTCCCACAGTCCCACCGTACCCGGATACCTGGTCCAACTATCCTTGTCGCCTAAATTAACTTTAATGTCGTTGCCTTCGAAGGTCACCTTCGATTTCCCAATCTTCCACACCACACCACCGCCGTCGTTGGTTTCCATGCTGGAATACAATCCAAACACTTCATCCTTGTCGAATTTCCCCGTGCTCAGGTAGTCTCGTGCCAAAGGTCCCAACTCGATTTTATCCGAAGACGACGTGCTACCAATGGCTCGACGTCGTGCCGGTGCATCCTTCAGTTCGAACGGTGTCGAAGGAATGCTCGAAATGGGCGTGGGTACAGCGTAACTTTTAGCTGCGAGCGGTACGAGTTCGTTGATCAAATTTTTATTTTGTTCCGTGACACTTTTAATTTCTTTACCTAGACCGCTGATGGCATCGATCACAGGTTGATCCTGACGTTTCTTCTTTTGGTAGAATCCGCGATTCTCGGATTTCCAACCTTTGAAGCGTTTCGCGAGGTAATCGCGAAGCTTGAGATTTTCGTCTTCGATTTTTCGTTTCGTCATAACGTTTATTTATATACGTCGTTTCTCACAACGTTGCAACGTTTAGAAAGTCGTTGATTTTGTTTCTGTATTTTCCGTCGTTGGGTTTCCTCGTCATGTCGATCGTCGCGAATCCGAAATCGTCACCGTTCCAGCAAGTAGAGCAGCAGCGTTCCGAAAATTGATTGTAGTTCATGTCTCCGCCTACGTAGTCATCGTACGCGTGCTTGAGGTTGGTGTGATCATGATGAAACAAACATATGAAATTAGCGTTGTCGCGTACTAACTGTTTTGGAATTTTGGAAAACGTTTGAGCTAGGTAGAAGCAATCCATTCCTTTGTGACGACCTTGCGTGAAAAAGTTGCGAATTTCATTTTGATTTTCCAGGATGACGTCGTCGAACACAACGACTGAATTTTCACGACAATCGTCGAGTGGTTTTATTTCCGAGGCGAACGTTGCAATGTCCAGACCATCGTACACTTTCATCAGTTGCTGGTATTTGGATTGCTCCAAACTTTTCGAGAACACGTACAGGTGCCTGTTCTTCCAATCTAACCAATTCGGTGCGAGGAGAAAATTGTCCACGAGCAGTGTCGTTTTCCCGCACCCCGAAGGTCCTACGATCAGACAGCGGATGCTGTCGGGAAGCAACTCACCGTTTCTTTTTCTCGTTTGACTTTCCGGATCCGGTAGATGCTTCACCACGTTCCACTTACTCACAAGATCACTTCGTTCGCGTCGATCCAACTCTTTTCCGGAAGTCCCAGCCATTTGACAAACAGTTTGTCGCCTCTCTTACGCAATACTTTCTCGATGAGGTACGTGTCGGGGTGTTTCGTTTTAGAGAGTTCCTCTTCGTAAAATCTTCCTTTCAAAATCTCGCCGCTACTATCTTTTATTATATACGTGTGTCGGTTTCCGGGTAAAACTCGAACCACCGTAAAGAGTTCCGTGCTCCAATTTTTTGTGAATCCCTTCTCGAAGGTGCGTTTGAATTTGCTGATCCTCACCTGGTCTCCAATTTTGTATTTAGCTTTTTTTGTCGTGGGTGTGTAGTTTGGACAGTAAACGGTAGAAATTAAACGCTGCTCGTCATACTTGGTAACGTCAACTGGCTTCATGCCTATCGTTCTGTGTACCGTATCATTATAGTCGGTAACGAGTTCCGGCATGATGTCGACCCATTTGTAATTTCCCCGAAGCGTGAATCGTTTCCACATGTGTGTTTTCAAGATGCGATTAAATCTTTCCACGATGCTGGCCTTGACGTCACTGAAGGTCGAGTAATGTCGAACGTCGTGTTTCCGAATAAACTTTTGGAATACGGCGTTGTAAAATTCTTTACCGTTGTCCGTGTGCAGGTCGTCTGCCGCCGCTTTCGCGAAAAATTAATTTGAATGCTTCCGTGACGCACGATCCTGTTTTCGCCTTCAAAAGTAGAGCCCACGCGAATTTCGAAAACGTGTCTATGACGGTGAGGAGGTACTTGTTGCCCTTGTTCGATTTATGTACGTTTTTTAACTTGCCGCTACTCATCTCGACGAGGTCGCTTTCCCAGAGGTCGTCGATGCCCTTGGTTACCACCGCCAAACGTTCGTAGTTGCGGCGTGCAGGTTTATGCAATTCTTCGACGATGGCTTGCCTAGACATTTTTTTTTTAGAGATTACGTTTGAAGAGAAGCACCAGCGTGATGGGGTTCAAAGAGGGTGGCACCTCACCTGTGTTTTGAACGATCAGCTTATCGCCGGCACTCACGTCGAAAACGGTAAGATCTTCGTCTTCGTGTATTTCATATACGTTGCGCGTTTCGTTCCAACGTGCCAGAGGAATGTTTCCCGCTTTCTGGACGCCACGATTCGATATCAAAGTCATGGTGGGAACGCTAGCTTTTCTTCCGTGAGACCAGTACGAAAATTCGTTTATCTGAATCGTGCCATCGAGGAGAAACTTGTAGTACGGATGATAAGGATGTAGCATGTACAGTTTGTTACCTTCGACGAACGTGGAGATTCTCTGTTGATTGGGTACGCTGTTGATTTCGATGGCTTGCAGAGAATGCAGTTTAGCGAATTTAGTATCGACGCTAACGAGGTTGCTGTGAAGCTGACCCAGTGTGTTTTGTACGGGCAACAAATGTTCGACTATGGTATCCGTTACGGCAGAAAACGACGGTTTGATTTTCACTTCCACGTTCAACTGCTTGTAGTTTTCGTTGAGTTCTTGCAACTTGGCACCGAAAGAGGCCAGCGTCGATTCCTGCGTGGATTCCAGCACTCCAACTTGATCTCTGATGTTGACGACAATGTTCTGAAGGTTCTCGACTTGATTCAATTTCGAGCTCTTCTCGGTAAGATCGTTCACGATGCTTCGCATCTCTGTAAACTGCGTGTGAAGGTCGGCGACGCTCTGCGAAGTGGGCAGCGTCGACACCAGCGAAGTAATTTCGTCTCGAATCTGTTCCACGTTCGCCGTTTCCGTTTCCAGTCGTTTCAGCATACGTGATATGTTCCTTTTCAAAGCGTGTAATTCTTTGGAGGTGGGGAGATTGGCCACCCTACTCTCGAGATCGCTCAACGAACTTTTGATGTCGCTCGATTCGGATAGCGCCGTCACCGCCGTTTTCAATTTTTCCAAATCTTCGCTCGAAGGCAAGCTCGTCCGTAACGATTCCAAGTCACCCTGTATGTTGTCCAGTACGTGATGAAAATGAGCAAGATTCGTTTCGACGTTCAAATTTTCCAAATATTGGATCTTCTGCCGAACCGTGCTTAACGTGTCTTGAATGCTCGTCAACGCTCTTGCTTCAGCGTGAATATTTTTAATTTCTTCGTTGATGAACTCCAGAGACGCCTGAAGCGTAGCGATGGTGGTTTGAATGTGTTCGAAATCTTGATAAGCCTCCAATTGAATTTTTATGTTCGCGACGCTTTTACCGATGACCTGTAGTTCGTCCGACGATGGTAGGTTCGTGATTGTATCTTCCAAAGTCTGCAACTTGGATTTGATTTCTTCCAACGTGCTGGTGAATTCTTCTTGTAATTTGGAAACGACGACGTGCAAGCGTTCTGCATCAATATCGTTCACGACGGTTTGAAGTTCAGAGAAATTCTTTTCGATTGCGGAAGTTCGTTCTTCGATTTCGAGTTTCAATTTTTCCAAATCTTCATTTTTCGATTGAAATTGCTGTAATTTGGCCACATCATTTTGAAGCGAATCCACGCTCAACTGTATATTTTGAACGTTGTCGTAAGAAGGTACGTCAACATAATTTTTTATCAGCGTCTTCAGTTCGGAATCGATTTTCAGAATGGGATCGAGACATTGCGTTTGGAGCGTAGCGATCTCAGACTCTAAACTTTTGTTTAAGGTCTCCTGCAAAGCGATCAAATCGGTCCTCAACTTCTTAACTCGAACGTCCAGCATGAGAATCTCTTCTGCGTGGTCTACACGCTTGGTGTTGCCGAAAATGTCGTTAGGCATTTTGGTTAATGGTTATTTATAATAGAATAGACGATGCGTAATTCTACAAAGAGAGGAACGAGTTTGTCGTAATCTCCTAGGAGTTCCACGTAAAGATAATCTCCTGCAGACACATCGTACGCCATGTTAGAAAGTACCTTGTCGTGCTTCATTCGAAAAATGTTCTTGCCGGTAGAAATTTTGATTTCGCCCGCGTTCTCCGGATTCACGGTGATTTGAAGTTTCCCACCGATCGGAATTTCGTAAAAATGTAAATTGTTATTGAAGACGTAAAACATCTTGCCCACATCGTCATTCAATTTCGTCCAAATACTGTTGAGGTGTACAATTAGTAGACCATTGAGTTTAGATAACACGGAAGGTAAGAGGTTATTGGAATTTGGTGGTGCAGTGTCCATGATGGTTTGCTTTCTGTATCCGAACAAGTTCATAGGCATGCTGGTTATTTATTTTTTTTTGTACGTGCAAGATTTTTTTGTCATTTTCAAATTTTTGGTTTGATGTTAGGTATACTTTTTTTTCAAATTTTTGGTTTGATGTTGGTTTACTTTTTTTTTGTCATTTTCAATTTTTTTTTTAGTTTGATGTTAGGTTCACCTTTTTTTATGGACATTTGTAAAATTTTTTTCCATCTCTCAAACGGTTGTGTCCCCATGGGAGTGTGTGTATTCCACATTGGAGAACGCACCTCTTGTCGTCGTTGGGATCCAGGGCAATTTTCCTCACCTCGTTGGTGGTCAACACATGGTCGACGCTCTGGATGCGCTGTTCTGCTCTTAGAACCGACGACCTGGTCTTGAGGCAATCGACGAAGTCCTCGAATGTGAGATGCTCCCGAACCACCTGTCTGCCGACACCCTTGGCCTTCTTGGTAACGCTGCCCTCGGTTTTGATGGTATAGGCCTTGGCGCGAAGACCTGCAAACTCAAGAATCACGTCTCCGTCCTTCTCATCTTTGAGTTTGCCAGGCACCTTCTTGTTGCGGGCCAGGATGCCGTACTGGTTCGGCTGGGGATAGCCCGAGGTGTCGAAGAGGTTAACCAAAGATGGAACTGTGGCTATATCCCTGTATGCGTCGGGTGAGCGGACGTGGTACACCAAGCTGTCCGTGTCCGTGTAGAGAAGCGAGATGTTGTGGCCGTAGTGTGGACGTAATATGTCGTAGTACGTCTCGAACATGTGAAGCTTGCTCAGATCCAGAACCGTGGCTCAAACGTAGATGGGCTTGGTGAGCCTCACCTCACCTTGCTTCATGTGAATCAGAGCCAGCTGCTCGTTGTAGATTGTTCGAGACTTGAACAATGGACTCGCGACAAGCTGACGACATCGCTCTTTCCTTGTCACCAATTTTATGTCCACGCGATTCCGCACATTCTCCATGGTCTTGCCAAACACCGCATTATTCATGAGCTTGAAGAAATCCTTATCAAGCTCGGACGTGGCTGCGGTGCGGTGTTTGGTGTTGCCTTCAATATATGGACGCAACCATGGAGAATGCTCGAACATCAAAACTCGATGTACTGTGCGGAACGTGACCCCTCGCTGCATCAACCACCGGAGATTCTGGTAGTGCAGGACGTAATTCTTCTTGGGTTCGAAAACCATGACGAGCTTCGTCTGGTTGGAATCGGGTGGACACTTGAACTCGGGTGCAGGGGGAAGATCGCACAACAAATCCTGTAGCTTCTCGGAGAACTCAAGGTCCACCTCGGCGAAGAACCCATGTTCCGAATCGTCGAAACCTTCAACGTCAAATTTGGAAGGATCTGCCCACTCGAATCTTCTAAAGGGGAGTGGCTGTATCATGGAGTGTCCGTAGAGGTTATTCACGTCCGTGTGCATGATGTAGCTTGACGGTTTGGTGGAGTCGTAGCCAGTAGCCATGTGATGGTTGTTGGCGCGCGCGTGCCGTTGCGACACCTGGACCATGCCACCCCGGATAGCGCGTTCCACAAACAGCACCATGTCATAATCGGAAAGAAGCTCCAGCTCGATTTTCGTCACCAGAAACATGGCTGACCACGCCAGTCCGGGGAGACTATAGAAGTAGGCGGGGTCCAGCTGGTAGATCTTCATTGCGGTCGCACGGAACGTCTGGAACACGTCGGCGAGGAGCGTCACATCAAGTTTGAGGTAGGCGTCGTGGTAGTCCCCGAGAGTTCGACAACCCAGCTCGCACCACATGGACTGGGCATGGTGATATTCTTCGTCGGTGATGTTCGAGCCTCGTAGCTGGCTGTAGAACTTCGCCTGGGGAGGTAGCGACGTCTCCGCAAACTTGGTAGGGTCTGTGACGTATTCGTAGGGGTAGACCCCCTTACGCCTGAAGAGACCGGCTTCCAAGTTCGGAAAGTTTGCAGAGGTGATGAGTATTTGCTCGTCGCTAAGCTTCCCTGCGAGAGCATCGAGGCTTGCCGGGGGGAACCTCAGGGAGTCGAGGAAGCGAAGCTCGACGGTAGAGCGTGATCCCGGGATCGACACTCGTTTGCTGACACTGATGTAACGCTCCTCGTTCTGGGCGAGAACGTTGATTCCCTCGTTGTCGTACCCAAGATGCTTGATCAGGTGGTGAAAGTCGTACCCCGAGCCGTTGTGGAAGAAGATCGGAATAAATCGCGGGTCCCGGGCCATGAGGTTGCATCCGTTGCACCAAGGACCAACATACCTACCGTTAAAGTGATCGTGGTGTTGAACTTTACGGTTGTTGGCGGTGTACTCCTTGACGCAGACAGGGCAAGCGTTGGCCTCGTCGTGTCTACGTTGATCGTCGGGGGACAGTGGGAGTATAGACTTGGGGGCCAACAGTACTTTCCCTATCTCGATGGCCTCGACAACCATCCTCTCGAGGAAGTGTTTGGCTGCGTCGGGACCACGGTACACGTAGGGCTCGGGGGCGATGTGCTGGTCTCGTCGCACCACAACATATGCGAAACTGGATGCCTCGTGGAGTTGTTAAGGGGTGGTGGAGGAAACTTCGGGATCGGGATTGCAAGTGGACAGGGGTTTGAGGAAGGCCTCGAAATCCGCGATGATGATAGCGGGGTGCACCACCATGGCACCGTGCATGTGGAAACGCTCCACGGTGCCAGGTTTGGGCAAGACTGCCACAGCCGGCTCGTTGTTACTGCAGTACATCTTGTGGCTAGCAAGCTTCTTGGCAGCGATGTTGGGACCTCTGATGCGCTGATGATCCTGCTGTTCTCGATTATCAAAAGTGGACAAGCACCTGCGACACACCTCGACGTGGTGACTTTCACTGCTCCGTTGGCTCGAAACAAGCCGAGAGAGGGAACGGATGAGGGTGTAATGGTGATGGGTCTCGTCCTTGATGAGCAGAAGGTGAATTTCCTGCGCACCATCGTCGTCTACGTCGCTCACCCGGATAGGGTACACCACATTCTTGTCAGTGAGGCCATAAACGTTGATGGCCAACCGAGGGTTGTGTGTACGAGCCTCAAACTTTCGAATGTCCGGGACCTCCACGGGATAGGCGATTCCCACCATGGCATCTTCCAACTCTGGCTCGTAGGGTAGGTAGTGGTTAACTCGGTGTGGTTGGTTTTTCCAGTGGACAGGGTGCAATGCTGCAAGCACCGACCAGAGAAAGCACTTGGCGTCACTTTTCTGAATGTTCAGGACGGCCTTCTTTGCAGCAATAGTAGGTGGTAAGGGGACGTAGCTGGACGCGGAGAGAGGCACAAACTTGCAAAGTTTGACGCACAGTTCGTGATGATCGCCACACAGCGAACCCCCCGAGCCCTTAGCTTGATGTTCTTCTTGATTCGCCACCAGCTCCTCGGCAAACTTGTTGTAGATGACCTCGAGGTTGTCGACATCCGCCAGATGCAGTGTCTTCGCCTTGGTGTTGTGGCAGAAGCTGTAAATTTCGTCAGACGGCTTCTTGTACTGGCAACGTAGCGATGCGTAGAATTTGATGGAGTGCGTTGCAAGCGCATCGCCGAGGATGGAAATGATTTTGGCTTGCACGTTTTCCAAAAAACTACGCACGTCGCATGAGCCCTCCGAAGTGAGGACAAAGTCCTCTAACAAACGCTGGAATGCAGAGTGGTTTGCTTTCGCCACAGGCTTGACACGTTTGGCGGATGGTGGCGAGTCGGCTTCCGCTTTCCTCTTGGTCGAGCTGGTCGACGGTTGTGGAACAGGTGCTCCGACGACTTTGCATGATGTTATATGCTTTTTCAAATTATTAATGATAATATGTTTACCGCACCTGGGACATGGTTTCGTGGCGGTCACACGCTTACCAGGTACGCAGGTACGACAGTGCCTTTGGAAATGTTTAGCTGAAACACCAGTTTCACAAGTGGGGCAAATTTGCACAGATTGCATTTTTGTTGAAACAAATAATATTTGTGGGGTATGTTATTTTATATATATAGTAGAGTGCCACAAAATAAATGCTGTGCAATAAAAAAAACCTTGGAAGGCTAATTCGCTATAATAAAAATATTTGTGGGGTATGTTATTTTATATATATAGTAGAGTGCCACAAAATAAATACTTTTGCAATAAAAAAAAACTTGGAAAGCTAATTCGCGATGGTGCTGGGTTTGGTGTGTGCTATTTATGTATATGCTACTTCTTGCTTCTTAATCAATCCTGTAAATAATTGAAGAAAAAAAATAATTAAGCTTTGTGTATAGAAAACACAAAAATATTATGTGTACATAATTCTACCAAACAAACTTTTTTTTTCTAACCCTCAGCCCTCTTGGCGTATGAAGTATAAATCATAATTTCAGAAAAACAGAGTTATTTTAAGGTCGCCATTTTTTAAAATTAAACCATAAGCTTTGTTTATGTTTATAGTATTCGTCGAGCAATAGCAGATAGAGCAAGAATCGTTTTCCTACAACCCATAGTTTATGAATTACAAAACATCTTAGAAATTACATCTTGAAATTTTAATCCAATATAACTCGAAAACAGCAGGCACTAGTCATCATCCCTCCAATAGGTTGTAGAGTACTTCTAATTTTGTATCGAATGCTATTAAAATTTTCGAATTAGAGTAAAAACTAAGCCGGCAAATCAAGTTTCTCAAAAAAATAAAAAATTATCTCTATTTCAGAAACTTGAGGGGGTGGAATCGATTTTATTTGCTAGTCGAATAGTTCTCGTCGAATCCTATCCAACAAACCTAAAATCATCATCCTAGCTCAATTAGGAGCCGAGAAAATCAATGTCTTGGAAAACATCTTAAGATTTTTGTCTTAAGAAAATTTTCTTGACAGACCGGAAGTAACATCTTGAGATACCGGAAGTCGACTTTCTTAAAGATTAAGATATTTGTCTTAAGACGTTTTCCAAGACGTTGATTTTCTCGGCTCCTATGGGGCCTAGAACCATGTAACTTTGGTCTATGTATATACCAGTACTTGCCCGACCCTGTGGTCGAGTGGTTAGCACATCGCGCTGCGACGCCAAGGGTCCCGGGTTCGAATCCCAGTCGGGCTTGGTTGTTTGTGAATGTTCATTTTCATCCATTTCATCACTCATCCCCATCTTCGCAAATTAGCCAAGAGGCACAAAACGCGAAGTAAAATAAACTAAATCAATCAATCAATCAATATATCAGTACTTTTCCTACATGTTCACTCATCTTACAACCCACCCGATCAAAAAAATAAAATTTACCCCCTGCGCGCATGCGCACATGTATAGGCTCGATATTGAAACAAAATATTATTTTTTTTCCTCCTCTCCTCTCTCTGGCCAAGATTACAAATAATTGCAGGAATAATAATACCATGATTTTTTAGACTGTAGGTCCAAGTCACCCGAACCAGACAACATTTGAGTTGGTGTTTTTTTTTTAAGTCCACTTTATGTGCAGTAAGGCTAATCGGGACTGGACCTACGGAGTTTTAAAGTGTTATGCGAACCACTTGTGCCTCCAGCGGGTATCGAACCCTTGAATACAAGCCTACCACTGCGTCATAGGGGTGGCCTCAGACGACATATTTGCACTACAACAAGCAAAAATAAATTCATATCTGTGCATATGGGAAGTCCAATACATAGTTGGTAATATGTGATGTAATCAGCACCAAACATTTAATTTTTTATGTATGTCCGTGTTTGCCCGACCCTGTGACCGAGTGGTTATCACATCGCGCTGCGACGCCAAGGGTCCAGGGTTTGAATCCCGGTTGGGTATGTGAATGTCCATTTTCATCCATTTCATCACTCATCCCCATCTTCGCAAATTAGCCAAGAGGTACAAAACGCGAAGTAAAATAAACTAAATCAATTGATCAATCATTAAGTTCCGTGTTGCAATCATGAAATTAAATTTTAATTAACTTTTTTTATATATAGCCTGTTCATATTTGACATGTCGGCCATTTTGTTTACGTAGCAAAAAAAAAACTCAAGCCATATTTTTTTTTGCGAATGCTCGTTGTAGCCATAAGTATAATTGGATATAATTGCCGGATTTTATTTAATTTTAGGTTTAAAATCAATAAGCGTGCATAAAAAAAACAACTAAATATTTTAAATAAATAAGATTCGAATAACTATGTACTTCCACTAGCCTTTGCGATGGCGCAGCGGTAGCCTTGTAATCAAGGGTTCGATACCCGCACAAGTGGTTCTTGAAACTGTAGGTCCAGTCCCGATTAGCCTTACTGTGCATAAAGTGGACTTAAAACATCAAATCAATCAGTACTTCCACTAGCCTCTGCGATGGCGCAGCGATAGTCTTGTAATCAAGGGTTCGATACCCGGTGGAGGTACAAGTGGTTCTTGAAACTGTAGGTCCAGTCCCGATTAGCCATACTGTGCATAAAATGGACTTAAAACATCAAATTAATCAGTACTTCCACTAGCCTCTGTGATGGCGTAGCGATAACGTCGTTGTCTTGTAATCAAGGGTTCGATACCCGGTGGAGGCATAAGTGGTTCTTGAAACTGTAGGTCCAGTCCCGATTAGTCTTACTGTGCATAAAATGGACTTAAAACATCAAATCAATCAGTACTTCCACTAGATATCAAAAACACGCAACTCTCCTCCATTTTTTCTTGCCTTCCTCTAACAATTTAACACATTTATTTTTTTTTAAATATGCCCCGCACACATATTTCCTACCTACAAACAACGGCACACGGAAGAAAAAAGATATTCCAGCTAGCAAGATGCATGTTTCAAATATATAAAAGCGGAGAGAGACATGAAACATCTTCTATATTCTCCCTCTTTTTGCATGTTTTGTGAGTATATTTCCTTCCTCAATACATAAGAGCTGTTTGGTTTTTCAGGAAGTTACCTTCCTTCCACAATCTCTTATATCTGTTAGGCTCGTTTCAAGAATCAACTCACAAAAGCAATGCCATACTTATAAATCAAAGCCAAATCATGCAAGCTAAGAAACAAAGTTACTTACTTTTGGAAAATCCTGCGGAATAGCTCTTCACTGACGTTCAAAATGAAAGAGAACTTTCTACACTAGCGCTATAAGTTTTATACGGTTTTCTAATGAGGTCAAAAGTAAAATGACAGCCAACGCAACGTGGACCAATAGAAATCCGAGACAATCTTTTCTAGAACATTCTCCCCCTACATTTCAGCCACATCATTTTGCGAGTTCGAAAATTCACAAGTTAATGCATCGCATCGCATCACTGCTACCTATGCTGCTATCTGACGTCACTATTTCTCAACAGTTGTCAGACCTGATGTTAACAACCTGTTAATATACAAGGAAGTATAACTTCCGTCGTCCCAAGGCCTACGTATTGTTGAATTTGTGTCATTGTGTCAACGTTGATAGCACACGCAGAGAGAGGGAACGAAATTGTCGTTTTTCTGGATATCCACAGGCAAAAGCGTAATATTTTTGTTTGCTTGCTTGCGTCACAATACAGGCGCGCGCGCGCGTGTGTGTGTGTGTGTGTGTGTGTGTGCCACATCGTTCCCGAAAGAGGTAGGTTTACGAAGGTCACGATATATAAACATTGGTGTCCCAGACTTGGAAAAATTACGATAAGGTGCATTCATCCTTCAAGGATAGGAGAGTGCATTATTTACTCATCACGCTGTGTCAGCGCAACGAATAAAGGCGCGGAACGTGGAGAGAAAGTGACTTTTTAAAATTTTGGTGAAATTTTCGTAGGTTTGCAACACTGTGGCCCACTTCAGTGAATTGAAGTGAGTTTTTTGATGTTTTGGTGCTGTTTTCTACGCTGCGAAACATCGTTAGCGCAATAAACAAGGCGCGGAACGTGGAGAGAAAGTGAGTTTTTGAGGTTTTTTTTATCCCCAATTAAGGTTGGTCAACCGGTCCACTACCACTACTAAAGCATATTACAAAAATTAAGGACAAGTTGAATTTCAGAAATTTTGCGATACATATACGAGGTTTGACCAGAAAGTGTGCCACAGTACTACAGTAAAATTGTACTATAGTGGAACCACAAGGAAATAAACTTGCGCAGAACCTCATCGCGCTGGCGGATGGGGAAAAGGACAGGGAGAAGTAGCATTAAGAGCGGCCAACGTCAGTGTTGCCAGACCTATTGATTTCTCGGAAGAATTACTTAATAAACTATTTCTATGGCACTTCCAACGGCCTGCTCAAAAACAAGTTTCCTGCTCATCTTACTTGAACATGGAGGGGAGAGATAGAGTGGAACTCCACTCAGGCATGAAAAGTGCTGTTTGAACTGTGAAATTATGCCAAACGATACTCAATTGTGCTAGGACATTATTATTATTTTATTACTATTACTACATTACTTTTTTTAGATGGTTGTATTTTATCCCACCTGAAAATCTATTTATATTTTAGTTATTTTCGTCGCTTTTGTGTCTCTACGGGTAAGTACGACAATATGGATGAATGAAAAACTGATGAAATGGATGAAGTGATACAAACACAGTGAAACGTCCTTGCCTTACTAGGTAGAAACACTGACTTTGTAGCGTGGGCAAATTATTTTGTGTGTGTGTGTGTGTGTGTGTGTGTGTGTATAATGTATATACCTAGGTATATTGAATGCAGCAACATAGAGGCAGCATAACTGATGAATAAAGCATGTGAGTGTTAATAGCAAGAAATTTGCTAGAGAAACTTTCATCGGCTTGTAAATACTTAATTTTCTATCCTTAATATACTATTCTTAAATATTTAATTTCTACAAAATTATATAGCGGCATGGGCGTCCAGAAGGAAGTGCAAGGATGGTCGCCCTTCCCATTCTGGAAAATGAATGTTGACATAAAAGTACCTATTATTTCAGATGTATGAGTTGATTTGAGACAGAGTAATTTACATCCATTATTATAATAAGGATGTAGGAACGTGGTAATTTGAAACTCAAGTGGCGTTTTCTGAGAGGGCAACATTATTACGGGGTAATATGCCTCGTTTACCCGCCTGATAAAAATACATTGTTTCCCCCCTCGCTGGAAAAAATCATCGGACGTCCACATGCCCCTCAGTGCGCACGCGTATACCCTCACCCCCGCTTCCGTGAACGTCGTTCATCCTCTACTATTAGATCTTCTGGTTTCCCAAGGAACAATCTCCTGATTTTTTCAAGTCTGACCTGCCTACACTGCGCCGAGCACCAATAATGGCAGGGAAGATGCGCGAACGCTTTTGACGGAAGGTTTTTTTCTTGTGGTTGAGCTATAGTTATTTTGTGTGGTCATTTATAATCTAATTGATATTTGACATTGAAAATAGCATTTTCCAAATTTAAATATATTTTATTTTTAATTTGTATATATATATATTTCTTTCACATTTGATATAATTGTTGGTAATTCTTTTGTAAGTAAATTCCTCTTCTATAGCAATCCAATCAGCGCTTTCAGCGTTACGAGTAGGACACTCAAAAGGCCGTTCGGAAAGTAAAATTTTTAAGTTGGTATTTTTGGGATATTAGGAACAAGTGCTGGGGCTTTCGTGACGTCATTGCGTAAGGATCATCTCTACCTCGGATGTACCGTCTGACCACTACCGGAAGAAAAATCACATGCATAGTAGGGAAAATGTACTCTCTCAATACATATAGTAAGTATAGTTATGATTAGTAGGCAATAGGAAATGCCCAATTCACATTACATGCTAATGTAGAACCATTGTCTGTGCCATTCAGTAAATTTGATGGAATGCATTTACGGTACAGCTCATGTCTGGTCTTACGTCAGGCTGTCTTTTTGCTAGACAGGGAAGTGGGGAGTGGGGAAAGGACCAATCCAGCAGAACGAAAACACACGGCAGCCTGAGGAACGAGTTGGGCTTAGCACCTCCTCAACGCGACGTCGTAACTCTCATAACTCTCGGTGTCACCGCTGTTGTCTGCTTGGACTGCGGTTTATTCCCCGCATTATTACGTCAATATGTGACTGTCAGTTGAAGCCAGAGACTAGATTGAGTGAACGCTTTAACTTGTTTAGTTTTAGTTCAATGAAGAGTCTATATATAAAATTACGTGCAATACATCCATATGTCTCTGCTAATAACAAAATTTGACTATATTCTAACAACCGTAATAACTTGTATCTGGTGATTACAGAGCTTTTTCCTTCTGTTGTATACGTTTTAATTAATTATTTCTCAAAAGCCATTTTTATGTATTTCTCCTATGAGAGATTATTTTGCTGATGATTCTCTTTTTTCAGTGTCGTTTGGCGGCATCGCTAGTTTGTTCTTTGGTGGAAGCATTCTCTCGCTAGTGGAACTAGCATACTTCTTCACCCTGCATGCACTCTACGTCTTTGGGAGAAAATTCACTGCTACAAGATCGTGTAATACGATTGTACGATGTGGAAACATCCTCTCTCAGAAGCTACGAGGAACAAAAGTCACCCAACTGAAGCAAGAACAGATATTCGTGATAAGAGACACTCCTAGTAACAACGAAACCCACCGTGCTGGCAAACAGATCAAGAGGAGTCACGAGCAATTCAAGGAGAGCAGGTAACGATTCATTCTCATTTATTCCATACATGCTGTACATAAATTATTCATCCCGCAACAGAACACAATATATTTACTGTACAAAGTTTCTCGGAAACACCATACATGGAATTACAATTATTTACTCAAAGAATCTTATGTGCATACTTCTCATTATTATTAAACCTCTACCTGAGCACCCTGAGTGGCTATCACAATATCAAGTCTTTGGACGAATTCACTCCACGTGTTGAGGATCATATCCACCGTTATGGGTTCCGCAGCATCTTCGATACTGGACTTCCAATCCACCAAGTCCGTAACCTCATTGCCGTAGACGATGTCCTTCACTTAACCTCACATAAAGAAATTTAGGGACATCAAGAATTGTGTTTCCCAAAACCACAGGAAGTTTCTTATATATAATATTTATGGAGTAAATATTATCTGCACATGCTGCATTTAATTTATGAATCACGTTTCTGTCTATCAGGTTAACCTCTTGCAAGAACATGAATGGTGATTAACTAAATTCGTCAAGAAAAAAATGAACACCCCCCTTACGATTTCATCTCTTAAAGACCAGTATCCTTCGATACTGCTATCTTGATCCAAAACCTGACATTTTGATATTGCCTGAACGCCGTGATAGCCCAGCAGAAACGTTGTCCTCCGTGGAGGAGTGGACAGGAGCAACGCAAATAATCAGGGAATGGATTTAAATTAAGCTGAGCCGATACCTCTTTGAACCGACACATGTGCCGATATTCTCACCCATACAAAGCGATACCGAAACTTGCAAAATTCGACTTTCAAATAAATAAAAAAAAAGACTAGTTCCGAGTCATACTAATTCATCATATCACATTCTGTTCATGACATTAAATAATTTCCAATTTATTATCATGCTGCATTATAATACTTTAAAATGTCTTGTAACATTTGCTAATTTTTTTTTATCCGAACTTCTGTCTAGACTCAGATGAATCAAAGAAAGATGTTATTGGAATGTCATAAAACTATTTAATGTGTTTCAGTTACAAAAAAAGAAATTGGTGCATTTTGTTTCTTCTTCATGTTCATGAAAATCTTGTCGTATGGGTTAACTTGGAGAGAGAGAAAAGCGATATTAATATATTTGCAAATACAGTTATTATAGTATTGACGCATGTATTAAGCTGTCCATCATTTTCTGTAATTTGCGATAAAAAAAAAACAAGTCGCTGCGGTATCTGCCGATACCAACGGTCACAGAAAGGAAGATTACAAGAAGTAATTGTTGAATCCCCAACCCTCCCTTCTCGCTTGAATGTAAGTAAAATAAAACGAATTCCACAGCTACCTCCACGTTTTTCCGAAGAACTCCCCTTTCCACACAGCCTTTACCAGGTGGTTACCAGGGGGTGTTCGTTCGGCGGCGCAGATCGTATGCGCAGTTGTCCGTGGATGCATGACGTCACCATCGAAACACTCGGCACGGAAAAGGCTGGTTCCTTATGCAAATATTGAGAAATTTGACAACGAATATCTTCTAAAATATAGTAAGTAGTGGTATTTATGATAGGGACAGCGCCGGAAAGGAAGAGCTGCCCTCATGCAGATTTGCTATACTTAAAACAAGCTCAACATGGCTACATGAGCTTTTTGTTCAAGTGTAGCACCTGCTTAACCCAAGAGTTTTGTAAAAATGCTCTTCGGAAAGGAAGAGCTCCCTCAGATTGATTTGTTTATACTTAAAACTTGCTCAACATGGCAATATGAGTTTTTTGCTCTAGTGTAGCACCTGCGTAACCCAAGAGTTTTGTAATTCGGAAAGTATTAACCCCCCTCAAGCAGATTTTTGTCTATAAACTTGTATCCATACATATACATACATATTTACTTCAGGTTTAAGTTTAATTGGATACCATTCAATTTGCTTATTTAATATTAAAACAATGCAATATGCAGAGCCTACCTCTAGAATTGCTCCGTGTTTGCATGTTCCACCCCCCCTTCCCCTCTGTGTCAGTGTGTACAATTCCCGAGACGGTAGTATTGATTTTTGCTTTGCATGTTCTCCCCAGCGCCAGTATTTACAGAAATTCCCGAGTATTGCATCAGCTAGTATTGTCAGAGTGGCAGGGGAGAACAGATGTGTTGATACAGTGCTTCTCATACTTACTGGTTTAAATATTCATATTGAACAATATAAAATCTGATATTTGTTGTAATTCACTCATATTTAGAGTCAAGCTGTCCCATGTCCTGCATGTTTGTACAGGCATTTGTGCTAGGTCATTGTGAATGAATATTCCACTTGTGGGCTATTGGCTTTACAACCTGTCATAATAAGCATAGAGATTAGATTTAAAACCCAGGAAATTTTATATAAATACCAAAGCCAAAAATATTAAGTGTATACACACCTACACACATATACACACACACAAAGCACACAGCTGAACCCAACTGATTCAGTATAAAGTTTTGAATTAAAACCCAGGAAATTGTATATAATAAACAACAACAAAAATGCCGAATCAAAAATATTGTGACCAATGCAATAAAAATATATTTAGCTCTAATTGGGCCAGACACCAAAAGATTTGTAACCCAGACAAATACAGAACTCCCACAAAAATTTGCCCCAAATGCAATAGAAAATACAGCATGCAATACTTCACATATACACATAAAGATACTTGCTCTGTACAGTCATCAACACAGCCATCTACATCTGATCTGAAAAGAAAGCACGAAGCACCTCTTAATGCCAGAGCAGCAAAGCAGCCACGCCATGAACCTATCCGTAGCAGTTTTAATGGCCAATTGAGAGATCACCAGTTTGTATCAGAGCCAAGATGTGGTATCAATAATTTTTTGAACAGTGTAAATCCTGATGTGCAGGCAATTCTTAATGCACAAAATGGCTCTTATAAGCTCTCCCTCAAATTGTTTGTACAATATAAGAAACCAAATGGCACAAAATTTACACAGCCCCACATAACAGAAACTGTACCTGTATACTCAAATGCAAATTCAGACACAATAATAAGCAGCTTGATAAATCAACTGAATATCAAACACTCTGAATTTGCGGCAAAAGAGTCCGGATGGAGCCTATGCGGCTCATCGCACAAGTTATATGTTAATCTTTCTGAATTCAGCCCATTACAAGGTTCCACTTATGTGCCATTACCTGCCAATATCAAAAACAAAAGAGCCGTGGTCAATATAAAAAATAATGACCAGAAATGCTTTTTGTGGTGTATATTAGCTGCTTTGTATCCAGTTTCAAGGGATCCTCAGAGAATAACTTATTACAAACAACATGAGCACGATTTTGATGATGCAATGGAGGGTTTGGAATATCCAATGTCTGTTCAGAATATTGATAAATTTGAAAAAAAGGCCAGGCACATCAATGGCAAACAATTATCTATTAATGTATTTATTTGTTCCACTGGCAATTGCCCAATAGCACCTCTCAGAATCAGTACACTTGATGATGAATCTGCTATTCCGATTGATCTGCTCTTAATTGAAGGGGATAGCACATATCATTATACTCTGATACATAATCTTGAAGCTATAGTCAGAACACAACTAGACAAATCTAATAGAATATTTAAGTTGTGCAGAAGATGTTTAACTGTATTTGATGGTCAAAAAATGGTAAATAGGGTTCCTGAATGTAATGCAGAAATTGCTAAAAACAAATTAATTGAGCATCTGAAATACTGTGGCAACCATAAACCTGTTCATATGGTGATGCCCAATCCAAGTGAAAATTGCAAATTCAAAAAGTTTGAAGCCTTGTTGGAACACCCAGCATATATTGTCTGTGATTTTGAATCGAACCTCAAACCTCTTGCATTCTGCAATCCAGATCCCGAAGAATCTTCAAGTACATCATACCAGTTACATGAACCTTCCAGCTTTTGTTATACAGTTATACGGGATGGTGTAGCTAGTGAGCCACACTTATACATGGGACCAAATGCCATCAAAGAATTTGCACATAGAATAGAAAATGAGTGCCGTGACATAGCATCTAACATCTTATTAAAATCAAAGCCTATGTTGCCTTTAACAGAGGAACAGATTGAAGATTTCAACAATGCAGAAAAATGCCCGGTATGTGATTGTGAATTTTCAGATATAAATATCAAGGTGAAACACCATTCTCATACAGATGGTAAATTCTTAATGGCCCTGTGTAATAGCTGCAATATTCAGATCAAGAGACCAAGATTTGTCCCCATATTTTGCCATGGAGCATCCAATTATGATTTCCATCATCTGATCAGGTACGAGGGGTTTGACAAGCTGAATTTAAATATTTTAGCTGAAAATGATGAAAAATATATATCTATTAGCAAGATAATTAAAGTTGATGGTGTTCCTATTCACATAAGATTTCTTGATTCTTACAGATTTTTATCTGCTAGCCTGGCTACACTTACCACTCAATTATCTGATGATCAATTGAAAATCACACGTGCTTCGTTTCCAAATCAGGACCTGAAATTAATTAGGCGGAAGGGTGTATATCCATATGACTATGTTACAGATTTTTCTAAATTTGATGAGTGTTCTTTGCCACCACAAGAAGAGTTTTACAGCAAAATCAGAGGATCTGGAATCACTGATGATGATTATCACCATGCCCAGTTGATGTGGAACAATTTAAAATGCAAGACATTTGGTGATTACCACATGGCATATTTAAAACTTGATGTCACCCTCTTAGCTGATATAATACAGGCATTCAGAAAATCTTCTATGCAAAATTATAGACTGGATCCAATATATTTTTTCAGTGCCACAGGTCTAGCATGGGCTGCAACGTTTTTGAACACTAACATGCAATTGGATCTGATCCACGATCAAGATAAGTATCTGTTTATGGAGAAATGTATAAGAGGGGGGATGGTGCAATGTTCCCAGAGATATGCCAGAGCAAATAACAAGCATATTATGCTGCCTGATTATGATCCAGCACGGCCATCAAATTATATAACGTATTTAGATGCAAACAGCCTCTATGGTGACGCCATGATGAAAAAACTGCCATATGCAGGGCTTGAATGGGTTGAAAATGTCAATATTAAAGATCTTAAAAATTTTGATGACCGTGAACATGGCCTCATCTTAGAGGTTGATCTGATATTTCCAGATGATTTGCACAATAAATTTTCTGATCTGCCCCCAATTCCTGAGGTTCAGTGCTCACCTGGCTCTAAACAGAAGAAGCTCATGATGACTCTGGAGCCAAAACAGGGATATATCACATATTACAAAAACCTCCAGTTCCTGATGAAACATGGTGTCCAAGTGACCAAAGTTGGCAAAGTCTTGAGGTTCAGGCACTCAGAATGGTTGAAACCATACATTGATACAAACACAGAGCTTCGAACATCTGCAAAGAGCCAATTTGATAAGGCATTGTTTAAATTGATGGTGAATTCAGTGTATGGCAAAACAATTGAAAATGTCAGAAAACATACCGATGTTAAAATAATTACTGACCCCAGCCTGAGCAAAAAATTGGTTGCAAAGCCTAATTTCAATTACAGAAGAATTTATGATGAGCACATGGCACTTTTCAACATGAAGAAAACAAAGATCAAATTTGATAAACCTATTTATGAAGGGGCTGTGATATTGGAATCGTCCAAATTACATATGCTAACATTGTATTATGATGTGCTGAAACCTTTTTATGGTGATCGTGTAAAATTATTGTACATGGACACGGATAGTTTTATTCTTGATATTCAAACAGAAGATGTTTATCAAGATATGTCACAGCCTGAATTGTTTAAATACTTTGATACCAGTGAACATACAAAGATTCAACACCACCACAACAAAAAGGTGCCTGGCAAGTTAAAAGATGAGACACTTGGTGATGTTATTGTGAAATTTGCTGGGTTAAGTGCCAAGATGTACACTTTTAAAACATGTAGTGGCGCTGTTGCCAAAAAGGCCAAGGGAATTGGCAGAGTTACTGTTGAAAAAGATCTCCAATTTGAAGATTATGAAAATTGCATCAAATCCCAGAATTCAATCAAAACATCAGAAAATAGAATTCAGAGTGAGGATCACTTGCTGACTAGCAATATTGTAAGAAAAGTGGCTCTGGATCCACATGATGATAAAAGATGCATTTTATCATGTGGCATACATACTTTACCTTGGGGGCATTGTGATTTGAAAAATGGGAATCAATGCCCAATTACAGAGCATGATTTGAAATAAATAAACATGCCTATGAACTTATTTGGGTTCAAATTATGGACCTGCCAACACCACAACCCTCTCCTGATATGCTGTCTAAACTGAGTGGCTTGTTAATTATTCATCTGAACAGCATATTTACAGATAATGATGATGAAACAGGTAAAACATTGTACATATTTAACAATAATTTAAATCATTACCAATTACCTGTAGGTGGGCAATTGCAATTTATTACAACCCCTGAGGGTGATGTCAAGATTTCAGTAGGGAGAAATATTTATAGAATTAAGCACTCAAACATGATTTCTGGCACTGTATATACTGTTTCTGCTGGTGACTGCTTATATATTGAGGTCCCTGGATCATATGACAAGCTTATACCCTTTTTTATAGAATTAAGAATCAGATACTCTATAATAAATAACCATTAAAACAAAAATGCCTAATGATATATTTGGCCATACAAGACATGAAGATCACAGTGATGAGATTCTGATGCTTGATGTCAGAGTCAAGAAATTAAGAAGTGATTTACAAGCTTTACAAACCACACTGAATGCCAGTCTTCAATTAGAAATTACAAATTTGCAATCACAATGCATGGACCCTCTTCTTAAAATTGATTCCGAACTCAAAGTGCTGCTTCAGAAATATACTGATCTGGCAACATTAGATAATTTTCAAAGTTTAGAAGAAGCTGTAGCAGCTCTTCAAGCCAAATTTAAGACCCAGGCTACCAACTCTGTGCAATTGAAACAGCAATTGGAAGAGCAGATAAATAATGTCCAGACACAGCTCCAAACAATTGTCAAAAGCATAAAATCACAGGAAGATTTTGATCTAGTCATTTCCACTCTAAAAGAACAGATTCAATCACTCCAGATACCTAATCTGGACATTCTGCACAATGCCATAGCCGAGGTTAAAGAAAAAATTGAGACACTTGAAAATTTTATGAACAATTTGCCATCTTCTGATGCTTTGAGTGCAATAACTCGGAGTGTTGCCAACATCAAGCTGCAACTTGAAACATATGAAGATTTTGGAAAAATTCAAAGTACCATAACCCATCTTGAAGGTACAATAGCAGCAGTGCAAAATGATTTGGCAAATGTACAAGAAACTCGCCTGCCCGGTATTGTAGACACACTTGTCAGTGTCCAGCAACAAATCACAAAGCTTGAAAACCTCAACACTGAATCTGAACTATCTCATTTTCATCATTTGATTGATGATATCCAAACAAAGCTTGAAATTTTACAACAATCCACACCCTCTCAGGCAGATATAGCCCTGCTCCAAAATGCTATGCAAAATGTGGCTGATGCTTCTGAATTAAACAATGTAAAATTGGCACTTGAATCTTTGCAAAATACAGTATCAAATCTTCCTACATCACAGGAACTTAAAAATATTAAGAGGGCAGTGAATAGGATATTGAAATCAGAAGATATCAGGAATATCCAAGCAGAGATCAAACAACTCACTCAGACAGTGGCCACTCTTCCAACCAATCAACATATTAATGAACTGCATACCCTGTTTGAGGATATCAGAAGACAGGTCCATGATCTTACTGCTCAAAATTCAAAATTGGCAGTTGTTGAAAATTTGCAACAAATTGTAGCTAATATCAAGCAACAGCTAGGAACCATGGAATCCAATCAAGCAAATGCTCTGTCTGTTTTTGCCACCCAGCTTCAAGAGATTGTGCAACAATACAAGAAACTTGTTGTGGACATAAAGATCAAGCCAGGCCATGATGATGTTGTTAGGACCATCAATGAGCACCTTGAATCTGTAACAAGCAGATTGCTCACAGCAGAAAAGGAAATAACAATCATAATCGAGAATCCAAAACATACAGTAATTCTTGAATTGTACAGCATCCCCAACAAAGAATATGATTCTCCATTTACACCAGGTGGCAAAATATATATGCTGTCCCCTGCACAATTTTATTACCAGTTTTTTGTTGGGGGCACACTTAGACCAATCAAAATCAAATATTGGCATCAGCCACAGGCACACCACTACCCCACCTTATCAGTAACAAATGCTGAGAACAAAGTGAAAATCACCAGTGTAGAGTTGGAGGATTTTACAGATCCCAATACATTAGAAACAGCCTATACTGAAGATGATGGCACTTTGGAATTTAAAATACAAATAGGGGACAAATTATATTTAGAAAATCCTGTAGTATCAGCTGCTGAACACCCCATAGTTGCAATATTCTTGTTTACATATTATGTCTAGACAAATTATTGTTGATGAATTACACAGACAAGCCAGACATAATTTTAAGAGACTCCCAGTAGTCACAAAAGGCATAGATGATTTATGGCAGAGCGACTTGATTGAAATAGCAAGTGGACAGTTGAAAAACTTAGACAAAATCAACAAGGGCTACAAGTATCTACTTACTGTAATAGACACATTTTCAAAATTTGCCTGGGCTGTGCCACTCAAATCCAAGACTGGAACATGTGTTACAGAAGCCATCAGAACAATCATCAATCAGAGTGGAAGATCACCGCGCTATTTGCAAACAGATAATGGCAAAGAATTTTATAATTCAGTGTTTCAACAATTTATTAAAAGCCAGGCAATAAAACATTACTCGAGTTACAGGGATCTCAAGGCCTCAATTGTAGAGAGATTCAACAGAACCTTAAAAAATCTTATGTATAAACAATTTACACTTCAAGGTAATTATAAATGGATTAATATTCTTCCAGAACTTCTACATAAATATAACAACTCGGTCCATTCCACAATCAACATGAAACCCTCTGAAGTAACTTCATCTGATGAGCAAAAATTGATCAGGACTGTTTATTATCCTAGATACCAGCCAACAACAAGAAAAGCCAAATACAGGGTGGGTGATCAAGTAAGAATCAGCAAATATAAGCACTTATTCAAAAGAGGCTTTACAAGAAACTGGAGCACTGAATTATTTACAGTAGTTCAAGTTAAACCCGGGACCCTTAACACATATATAATAAAAGATCACCGAGGAGAAATTCTCAAAGGCAGGTTCTATGAACAAGAGCTCAGCAAAACTAAACAGCCTGACACATATCTCATAGAAAAAATCATCCGCAGAAAAGGCAACAAGTTATTTGTCAAATGGCTGGGTCATCCGGAAAACAGCTGGATCGATGCAAACAAAGTGATAATATGAGCACCTGGGATGTTATAAAAAGGCTGCCAGAACCTGAACAGCAGAATAAGAGAAATGGCAACTTGCTGCCTGAAAATATTAGGTGTCTTATTGTGGGGCCATCTGCTTGTGGTAAAACTACACTAATGGTTGATAATTTTTTATTGGCCCCCAACTGGTTAGACTGGAAAAACAGGCACTTGTAAGTCTTTTCTAAGAGCTTGGAACAATTAAAATATCAGCAGCTGATGAAGCTATATGATGGATTGGATATAGCCACTTTTGAACCAGATGTTAAGCCACTTCACGAATGTCTCGATAATTCTGTCGTTGTGTTTGATGACATTATACTGGATAATCAAAGCAAGGTTAGAAATTTCTTTACACAGGGGCGGCACAAAAACATTGATTGCTTCTACCTGGCACAGACTTTTTCTAAAATACCGAAGCAACTGATCCGAGACAACAGCAATTTTATATGTGTGTTTCATCAAGATCATACCAACCTCAAACACATACACGATGAATATGTAGGTGGGGACTTGAGCTACAATGATTTTTCCAAGTTTTGCAGCAGGTGCTGGAACCAGGACAGTTATGGGTTTGTCACAATTGATATGACAAGAACACCCAATAGTGGCAAATACAGAAATAAAATCAACAATTTTCTAGACGTTGAGACGTATATAAATAACCATGAAAAGGCCAATCATTGATGATCTTAAGTTAAGAGATTATCTTGTAAAAAGATTTAAGGGATGGAAATCAGAGAACCGTGGAATCTATGAAAAACACAAACAAACAGAACAGCCTGTAATTGATGCTATTAATAATTTAGGTAAGAATATCAAAACTGTTACAGAGCAAAATCAAGATTTGATAACAGAGCTTGTGCCTGTAGCTGCAAGGAACATATTAGATTATCCATTCACCCCACTTTCCAGTATTCATACACCTAGTCCTATTGCTCCTCGAAGAATTGAAGCTACTCAGGATCCTATTGAATTGGGTCTTCTTGCTCAAAAATATTTAACCACACCTAAAGACAACAAAGATGAGGTGTTTCGCTTATATGCTGACACAGAGCTTGATGGTAGCATCATACATAGAATTGGCAATTTCAGAGTAACATTTATGGGAGATGATCTGATTGTTTATTCAGAATCTCGTCTCGGAGAAAAAGGTGCTTTTGTTAAGTACCCCGGCACACCTGGGTTGTGGGAACTGATGACTAGGAAAAGGCCTGGCAGCTATACAGATCAAGATTATGAATATTACAAAGAAATATTAATAAAATCAGATGCTCTATACCAGAACAATGATCCCACACAAAAAAGAGTCAAGTCTAGCAGTGGGGCAAAATATAACAACTTAATCAAGCCCATATGGTCACAGATCAAGACAGGTAGTGGAATCAAACAATACAACACCCTGCCTAAAGAATTTGTGTGGGTTGATGATGTCAGGAAACTTGTAGATAGGTTGCTGGTGATAGCTGGGGAGGAAAATGCAGGGAACCACAATTTTTACAATGAAAAGGTTGGAATTATGGACATGATAAGCACAAAATTGTCTAATTTTATAGTGAATGACCCTAAGGGGATTGGATATCTCATAAAAATTATTAATACTCTACCCCCTAAATTTTGGAATATTTCTGAGGGTCGGGGCCTGGTGAATGACATTATAAACAAGCTGCTATTTGAACTACACATTCCAGGCTATCAGTATTGTGGTCCAGGCACAAAATTGGATCATAGATTAAACAGAGGGGATCCTGGTGTAAATCCCCTAGATGCTGCTTGCAGAGACCATGACATAGCATACAACACACATTCTGATCTTGACAAGAGACATGTTGCAGACAAGAAATTAGAAGAGGCTGCATTTGGTAGATTTGTAAGCAAAGATGCTTCTTTGAGTGAAAAAATAGCAGCATTGGGAACCACCATAGCTATGAGCACCAAACAAAAACTGGGGTGGGGGCTGTGAACATGTATATAATAAACCTACAATGAGGGCCAAGGGTGTTATGTATCAGATACCTTATGCAGGTCTCAAATCTCTTAAAACTATTGATAGTCTTTTAACCAAAAAGCAGCGCAAGAAAAAAAGCTCTTGTATTGCAAAGGGACATGGTATGAAATTGTTGCTTAGCACCCCCCAATTAAAAAAATTACAGCAATCAAGAAAAAAATCACATGTGGGGGGTTTCATATTTACCATCCCTGCCATCTTAGCTGCTCTCGGGGCTGTTGGGAGCTTGGCTGGGGGATCAGCTGCCATAGCAAAAACAGTAATAGATGCCAAGAAAAATAGGGCAGAATTAGATGAGCAGAGGCGCCTTAACCTGGCCATGGAGAAAAAAGGCAAAGGTGTTAAGAGAGCCATGAATAAGTTTAAAAAAAACAAGAGCCGCTTACAAACCAAGATATTGAAGCTTTAATCAAGCCACTGGGCATCAAAAATTTTAGAGGTGTGTACATGTCTGATTCTTTACCAGAACAACCACTCAACAAAGAGTGTGGCATTGTTAATTTGGATGAGTACAAAAATCAGGGCACTCACTGGATTTGTTATCTTAAATATTTAAAAAATGAGGCATTTGTGTTTGATTCATTTGGAGGTGTTCCACCTGAAAATTTAATAAAATATCTAAATTCAGCTAATCTTTATTACAATAATGCCCGTGTTCAAAATTTCAAAAATGTTAATTGCGGACATTTGTGTTTATCTGTTCTCAGATATATGTCTCAAATAAATAAACCATCAATTCAAAATTTTCAAAAAGCCTTGTGGTATCTGAAACATCATGGGGGTATTCCATCTCACCAGCCAAAATTCAATATTGAAGCTCAAATTGCATGATGACATAGTGTATCCCAAAACAATAGCTCTCAGAGCATTTTACGGCATGTACCTGATCCCTAATATTACGCACCACAACAATACAATTGCAGTTGGGGATCAAAAAATTGTCATCACTCCAGGGCAATATAATCTGTCCACTCTAAATGCTCAATTACCCAGAGGTGTAGTGTTAAGTCAAAATTCTGTCACTCACAGAGTGGAGATTGTATCTGCTACAGAAACAGTGGATCTGGGTACTATAGGAGAGCTGTTAGGCTTTGAGAACAACACAAGACTTGAAGCGGCCATCAAACACACTGCTATGAATATACCCAAATTCTTAGCCATAGAGACTCTGAATATTCACTGTAATGTGGCTGAGGGTATGATCACCAAATCAAATGGTATAGGCACTCACAAACAAACTGGCATCATTGCAACATTTAAACCTAATTCTGAATTTATGGAGCCCATCATCTACAATCCATCCCCAACATTATATTTTCCTGTGTGCCATAATAGAATAGATAACATTGAATTGATGGTCACTAATGAAAAAGAAGAATTAGTTGATTTTGCTGGAGCCACAACAACTGCAATCATAGAGATTAACATTTAAATAAAAATACATACAATGGAAAATATTGAGAGTTATGAGCTACAATCATTCCCCCCAAACAGGAGGACATTTGCAAATTTAAATCAACCCAACACAGAAATTGAGGTTGATCTTGATGTAGGGGATGGATTTATACACCCCCACAGAGCAGATCTATACATCAAATTTGATGTTGTAAAGCTCGATGGAACAGATTATCCGGCAAATTCAAATATAAGATTGGTGGACAATTTTGTGCCGCATCTATTCTCTGAAATTGAGATCAGAAAGCATGGTGTTGTTATAAACAGAGTGGATTATCCCGGCATTACCTCCACAGCTTTGGCCACTCTAAAATTATCCAAAACCGAAGCTTCTTACTACAAAATAGCGGGATTTGAGGCTGGTGATAAGATATTATCCAAGAACCACACAGTGCTGTTCCCCATGCGCCTGTTGCCAGGATTCTTCTCAGATTACAAAGATATTATGTGTAAGGGCGGGTTAAGAATCACATTTAGAAGAGCTGCCAATGATAATAATGCTTTGATGAGGTACAGCACATTAAACTCTACAGGGGAAGCTCTGCCTAATACCTTACCTGATGCAGGCAAATGCATTATTCAGACTATGGAGCTAAGAATCCCAGTTGTTGAATATGAGGCCAGTTATGCTCTTAAATACAAAGCTGATATAATAAAAAATCCACAGATTCCTCTGCAATTTTACACATATCAATGCATACAGAAGCCTGCATCTGGTACTTATTATGAGTTTGATGCTACAAACTCATTCTCCAGCATACAATACGACATGCCTGATTTTGTGGTGGTACTGTTTCAGACTGGGAGACACAATAATCAGGAAAAAAATTCGAGTAAATTTGATAATTGCAACATCAAAAACATATATCTTAAAAATGGCAGAAATGAGGTCTTTCCTAGAGAAAATTACAATTTAGACATGTCCAAGGATGATTTTCTTAAATTATATGAAGCTTTTTCGGCTTTCAAAAGGGTCACTACTGGCAGTACTGACATGTATTACACACCAGATGAATTCAAGACACAGAGACCCATGTTTGTAATCAACACTTCAAAAAGAAAACAAGTTGTGGTGAATGACAGGACAAACATTAAAATTATCTGTGAATTCCATGAGGCATTACCTGAAGACACCATATGTAGTGTTATTCTCATAGGTGAAAAATCATATGTTTATGATGTAAGAAATGAGAGGGTCACAGAGCAATTCTAGAACAACACACAAACCTCAACTGTATTATCAGCTAGCAGTGAATATCTTATGTGTGGGCAGTTGTATGTATTTCAATCTTATATCAGGACTCGAACCCAAAGCCCCTGATTACAATGCCACAATATTAACACGTCTCCAAATGGAATATGACCACATTTTACTGGGTTCTGAGACCTTAATACAGACAAAATTGGATTTTGAACTGCCATAATATTTTCTAAGTCTTTGCCTAGGCTCATATTATCAGAATAGAATTGCTTTCAGCATGAAGAGGGGCAGTTCATTGCCACTATGTGAAAATATGTATCTTTATCTCAATAATCTTTGTTACACTTTTACATGTTGCAGACATGTTACACTTTTTCCCCTGTCGCACAGAAAGATTAATGGCCCCTTCAGTGAATCGTACAGAAAAATCATTAATGCTCCCTTCTAGCGTGTAGATTTTATCTCTTGCATGCCGGCAGGACATGCAAACAATTGATTATGCTTACCCGCTCTTCTCCTATTGTATTGAGCGGGTGGTTATAAAACATGAGAAAATAAGAAAACTGAGAAATTCAGTTTTTGTACAATATATTGTTGTAAAACATTTTTTACCAGGTTTTCAGATCTGGGAGTTGTATATCAACTAGCAGTAATTATTCTCAAAATCTCACGTATGGAATGCCACATGTATTTCAATCTTATACATTTTATGAGGACTCGAACCCAAAACCCCTTGTTTACAAGACAACAATATTAACATTTTGCCATCAGGGGAGGCTTCACATTCAATACTACCGTCTCGGGAATTGTACACACTGACACAGAGGGGAAACATGCAAACATATAATATAAGAAATAAGAGTGTCACGGAGCAATTCTAGAGGTAGGCTCTGCATATTGCATTGTTTTAATATTAAATAAGCAAATTGAATGGTATCCAATTAAACTTAAACCTGAAGTAAATATGTATGTATATGTATGGATACAAGTTTATAGACAAAAATCTGCTTGAGGGGGGTTAATACTTTCCGAATTACAAAACTCTTGGGTTAGGCAGGTGCTACACTAGAGCAAAAAACTCATATTGCCATGTTGAGCAAGTTTTAAGTATAAACAAATCAATCTGAGGCAGCTCTTCCTTTCCGAAGAGCATTTTTACAAAACTCTTGGGTTAAGCAGGTGCTACACTTGAACAAAAAGCTCATGTAGCCATGTTGAGCTTGTTTTAAGTATAGCAAATCTGCATGAGGGCAGCTCTTCCTTTCCGGCGCTGTCCCTATCATAAATACCACTACTATAGTAGCAAGGGAAAAGTTACAACTTTTACTGTTAAGATTCATCCTTTCTAATCAATTTATCACAAAGTTGATTCAAATGTGTAAAATGGTTTTCAAGAAATCGTGTTACGAAGGAACCCCTGTTTTGTTATCTCCAGGCTTCCAATGTAAGTTAGTTTTAACTTAAGCGCGTTGGATTTATTTTTATCTCTATGTTTTGAAATAAGATTATTTTGTTCTTGTCAACTGAAATCATGCCTAAATGCTATGGAAAGCTGTGAAAACTATTATCAGAAAACTAACGGAAGAAAACTAAAATATCACAGCTTGATTGATATAAAAAAATTGCGAGATTGCCCATTTTTGTGAAAAAGGCATTGTGCGAGATCTAAAAGCAGAACTTTATAATATTGTATGTAAATGTAAGGGTGTAATAAACGTGACTGCTTCCCAGGCACCTATCCAAGGAGGGGCTCAAACCCCCCGAAAGTTTTCGGTTTACACTAGATAAAATGAGATTTTTTGTTTCTTGTGGTGTCAAATAAAATAATGTGACGTTAATTTAAGGAGAGAAATAATTATCGAGGCAAGACGGAGAATATTCTATAACCCTGTTATTGGTAACAGCTCGTATCCAAGGTGGGAATCAGGGGGCTCAAGCCCCCCTTCAGAAAATTTTCAGTTTACGCTAGATAAAATTAGGTTTTTGGCTTCTTGAATAATATGGTGATAATTTGAGAGAGATAATTATCTAGGCAAGACGGAGAATGTTCTATAAGCCTGATATTGTTAATAGCGCGTATCCAAGGTAGGGATCAGGTGGTTCGAGGCGCCCCCCCCCCGCTCCCCAAGGAAATTTTTCAGTTTACACTGATAAAATTAGGTTCTTGACTTCTTGAATAATGTGACGATAATTTAAGGAGAGGAATAATTATCGAGACAAGACGGAGAATGTTCTATAACCCTGTTATTGTTAATAGTGCGTATCCAAGGTGGGCATCAGGTGTCTCGAACCCCCTCCCCCAGGAAATTTTTCAGTTTACACGAGATAAAATTAGGTTTTTGTCTTCTTCAATAATGTGACGATAATTTAAGGAGAGAAATACTTATCAAGGCAAGACGGAAAATGTTCTATAACCCTGTTGTTGATAATATTGCACGTAAACTTTTCTTACGCTTTCGGTGTTGTCGTAGCGAACTTGAACACTATGTAGAAGAGACTTGTCAGCATTTGGAAGCTGCACAACAAAGGTAGCGCCGCAGGTAGGGCGATTCGGATTCCTTGTAATTTTTTAATCTCTGGAAAGCACGAGAGGGAACGTTCTTGAAAAAGAGAAGGAGTCGAACTACTGACAATATTTACGAATCGTGATATCTGCGAAACGTTCTAGAATATAATGAGGATATTAATACGCGGCTTCAATTTCCCGGTTGATCTGTACAACAGAATAGGTGGGGACTTCAGAGGTAAGTGTGACATTTCATACAGTCGATTAATGATCAGTCAGTGTCCATTGGTTGCTTTATAAGTTCTAGTGATTCGAAAATGAAATGGACTAAATACCGTAAAGTAACGAAGTCTACTACTAGTTCCAGTTCGCTCCCAAAGCAAAAGACATTGACGACAGCGGAACGTCGAGTAGTGCTACGAGTAGTTCGGGTCGAAAGACGAAGAGATCGAAGGTCTTTCTCTCTAAAGTGAATATTTCGGCAGTATCGAGCTGGGCATTGGAGCGATTTATTAAAAAAGAAATAAACTGCACAGATCAACTGAAAATCAAAGTTTTGAGTGATGATTTGGTTGTGCCAGGACCAAAATTTTGTATGCAGTCCGAGAATTTCATGGCATAGAAAAATACTTTTGTTTAAGACTACTGGGTTAGACACACACTCAACAGACAATTTTGGATACTTGCGAGTGCTTAGGCATGAATATGAACAATTTGGTGGGTTTCGGCTTTTATAAGAGCTGCAAACATGGGAGGACAAGGCACATTAGTGGTGTTCAGGCTCGAATGAGAGAGAAATATTCGTGAACTGTCTGATTCCAGTTCCCTGCACACAGTTTGAATCTTGCAGAAGTTATGCACCCTCATTGAGTCCGATAAATCAATTGATTGGAAAAGATCGATCAAAGATCAATTGATGACCAAGCCGTGTGGGCAAGCAAGGGTGGTGGTTTTGAGCGTTTTGATTGGTTGTTGGGAAAAAGTGGGCGGGGCTTAATGATATGGGTTTCCTGTTAATGAGGAGATTGATAAGTGTTTCCGGTCGGGAGTTGATTAACGGGGGGCGTTTTCGGTTTGGGGGTTTGATAAGTTTGAGATTGCGGGAAGTGTTTCCTGTTGTTAATGAGGACTTGATAAGGGTTTCCGGTGTTGATGAGATAGGTGGCTATTTTTGGGGGGCGTTTCCCGTTTGAGACCGTTGATGAGTCTGAGATTCCTGGAAATGGGTGTAACGGTTTTCTGTCTGAATAGAACATGTCCGAACATATTTTGGGCGTAGGTTTGTATGAATTTGCAATTTCTGGGTGGTGTAACGGTTCTGTGTGAACATGCCCGAACATGTTTTGGGCGTAGCCTTGTTGTTTGAAGTTTGTTTAACGGAAATGGTGACGTAGGAGGGAAAAGGGTATAAATAGAAAGGATGGAGGATAATAGTATCATGTGAGGATGGATGTAAGCCGTACACGTTTGTCTGATAATGGTGTGAATTTCTACGAGATCAGCTACGAAGAGTTCTGGGAACTTGTTCGGTCTTGCGGCGATCTGGACAGCGATCGAACGGCCCTGGATCGGTTGCTGAGTTATTTCCCGTTTATGTATGTAGCGATACCTGAATCTCCCTGGTGTGGATGTCACGTGGTCAACGGTTCAGGAAAAAGACTTCACCGTCGCTGCGAGACTTTGAAGGAGATAGAAGAGAGGAAAAGAAGAGGTGTCGAGAGAACAGGATTTCCGAGTCACGGGTGTATCTGCGAACTACGTCGCAGGAAGGAAGAGTTGGGCGAAGCTTTGAAGAAGAGAGTGAAAGAGTGGCTTTCTTTGTTGGCAGACAGAAATTCCGTGTGGTGTTATGGCTGTGATCGTCCATTGTTACTTAACTTAGAAGGTCATCCTTGTTTCCCTGTGGTTCCTCCCGAAGGTTTCGATTTTCGCAGACGGCTGTTCCCCGACGATCCTGAGGATATTCTGGCTGAACCTTTATCGCCGATACCGAGGACCCCGTCACCTACAGTATCTGATTTTGAGAATATTCTGGCTGAACCTTCATACCCGATACCTACAACGCCACCACCTACAGTATCAGACGAGTTTTCTTTGTTCGACATATGAGAGTGTATACTTACCATACTCGTCTGATAGCAGGCGGTCCTTTTACCACCGATTATATATCGGTGAATGCGAGATACAAGACTTACAGAAAGTGGCCAATAGGATTACGTCAGACTGCTGAAGAATTAGTCACTGCAGGTTTTTATTATTCAGGATTCAGTGATAGGGTAATATGTTTCCATTGTGGGTACGGAGCGTGTGATTGGACATCCGAAGATTGCCCGATTCTAGAACATTACCAGGCAATACCAGCCTGTAGTTACATACAGAGTGTTGCAGCGTTACACAGTGATTCGAAAAGTTGCAAATATTGCGACAGTGTGGAAACTACTGAAAAAAACATCCGATAATCAGAGTGTGGATTCTGTGCTACTCTGTAAAATATGTTTTGAAAACTGTTGCAGTGTGGTAATTCTTCCGTGTCGACATTTTGTAGCCTGTGGTCTCTGTGCCTCTCAATTGGACAAGTGTGCGGTATGTCGGGGCAGTATTGATGATACATTGACAGTGTTCACCTGTTGAACAAAATGGATGCCTGTTTTTTGGACATTCAAGGTCTTCGCGGAGCTGGAGGAGAATTTGTGTGGAAAGAAGTGGGGATTTTAAAATTTCCTTTCGACAGCGCATTTGACTGTTTAGTGAAATATCCGTATGGTTTTCACTTGTTGAGTGAAAAGTATCGCCGGGTGAATTACTGGCTCCGTACCAACAAACACGGTCTGAACTGGGGAGATGGGTGGCTACCGTATAAGAAATTAGGAGACGTTTTATATTTTATGCTTGTGAATCAGGAAGTGTACGTCAAAGGTATGGAGAAAATTAAATGGTTGGAAAAATTACTTGGAGAAAAACGTATGGGTAAAATATCTGTGCGCAACATCGAAGAACTTGAATGTCCAAAATTGGAGAGTGTGAAAAAGACTGCAGGAAAATGTAGAGAACATAGTAAATGTGAGAACGTGAAACAAAATTGTGCAGTTGAAAATGTCTGGAAGATGTACAGTTTCTATTGTAATAAGTACGAGAAATAAAAGATTTTTTTGAACATTTACAAATGTTTTATTTATAATTGTAGATATAGGTTAACAATATAATTCGATCACAATGTGAAATATATTTACATATGGACATCGATAATGGTAATTTTACACAATACATAAAAGTAACAATGGCTTATTTACAATATGAAATACAATGGATAGTTTAAAACAGCAAATATATAACAGATTTTATTTACAATACCAATGTGTGTACAAGATTGTTCTCAAGACATATTTCAATCATCAGTTCGTTGTACCAAAGTACATAAAGATAGTTCAATACATCGGGTACTTCTTTTTTTTCTGAAACCATATTCTTTTTTATACAATATACAAAAGCCTCCATTTCGGGTTGTAATTTATGATAACGTTCGTTCATTAATTTTTGCAGAGGTCTGAAAAGATTACACAAAAATAAATGTAGTTCAGAGGCTGTGAAAATAAAAGCATCCGGTGAATGATGTTGATACATCGAGATGCAACGTTTCCCGAAAAAATTTACACCGCTAACGGTGATATTGCCAGTAACCAAATAATTGAATCGTCGACCAGTGTCGACGTAATTCAGTAAGTCAGATTTTAAAGCACACAGTTCTCTAATCTGTTTAGAATCGATGCGTACGGGTGATCTCCCCTGTTGCGAAAACTCCCACACTAAATTGAAAGGGGATTCCTTTTCGAATCCTATGGCTACGTACTTGTTTTTTTCCTTGTTCAGAAAATATGTGTTTGCAAGATAGAGATCTAAACATGCATCTACGTCATGTAGTTTAGGACACTCGATTTTGTCTGTGGAAAAACCAATTTCCCTACGTCTCTTTATGAAATCACAGTCCGTAGTCACATCCATTCCTTCGTCAGCCGCCTCGTTCTTGATAGTAACGGTTTCTAATTTAATGGGTTGCACACGTTTTCGAGGTTTACGTTTGGAAACATCATCCTGATGGGTCATGCGTGTCACAAGTTTGTCGTGTTTCTCCATTATAGAAAGAGCAGGAGGTTCCATGATGTGTTCACTAGAACTGTCTCGATGGCACTGAGAGAAAGATACGCAGCACACATTTTAAATAGATTTCTTCATGACACGAGCCCGGATCGTGTGGATAGAGCAACACGTTTGTTCCCCTCTGGGACACTTGGAATGGGGTAAACATTTGAAGATCTGACGAGAACGGTGCAGGATATATCCATCTTTACTGATACCTGGTGGAAATGTCTGAATGAAATCCTTGGTTGTAACGTGACGTGCTTTGTAATAAGCATACACGCAACAGTAATGACCGCATGTTGTGGCCAATATCCCCTGTAAGGGAATGTTGTTGTAAGTCCAGACCGAGGAATGACTGTTCAGGAAAGTTACGGATTCTTGATAGAAAGGATGAAATCCGTATGAATCGAAATACTCGGCCACATTGTTTTTGTCGAAATAGAAGGCCACCCAGTGTGTACCCCGGGAGTTGGACTTGTCAGTGTTTGCGATGACCAAGGCTGGCTTAGGAAACGTCCGAGGTAAAAGATCTCTCGGGTAAACACCGTAAAAAATGTTTCTGGTGGAACAGTTACGAGATAGAATCTGTCTGATCTGCGACGTGTTCATGCTGCTTATGTTTTCAATAATGTATAATAATGTGTCTGTCTTTGGTCATTTCTATGCTTCCAGGGCTGTTGTCAAGTAGTTCGGGAAACAATTGTATGTTCACAGGTTTTGAAGTTGTCACTTTCGAAGAAACACTACTATGCTTAATAGTACTTGTTATCACTTTGGTGGGTTTTTTCCATCACAAGCAGTATAATGTTTACATCGGAGCTGTTTCGATAACACTGTGAGTCAGAAACACAGGCACACATATTTATGGAAAATTCTGTCTCACTGATGGACGATGACACTTCTATCTTTAGGTATATCTACTGCAGATTCAAATTCAGCATACAAAAGGCATGTTATATTTTCCGACAGGGGGGGAGAAAATTGCATCTCGGCTCCGATGATGCCTTGTTCCTGGAGACTGGTGTGCGTGTCGTTTCCTGAAGAGTCAGGCGTTATGTCGTAAATCAGGAAAAATAATCCGTTCTCGAACATTTTCCGTGTGATCTGGTGTCCGTAATTGGCGTGGTGAATGCCTGTACCGGAAAATAGAGTTTGATAGGCACGTGTTATCAATCCGCTGTTTCCTCCTGTGGTGATCCGTAAAGGTTCGGAAGGTACGAGTTCTCCATTTTTCACAAGATGGAAAGAAGATAGGTTATAACTTCTAAAGTCGAACGGATTTTTCTTACTGTCTCCGAGAAAGCTGGCGGTGGATACCATAGCAAAAAGAACAACATTCGGAAAAGGACCTTGAAAAGCATTATCGATCGAAATCTGCTGTGTTCCGGCGACGTAAGAATAAGCTTTGATGACGCTTCTGGTGAACGGATAATAGGCAGGAGCGTAAGTGAGTGCTCTGTCTATGGCCAAACTGGTGGTGGCAGTAGGAATGATGTGATTTATTTCGAGAACAGCCTTTAAAATTTTTATTCTGACTGTAGGTGATGTCTGGTCTCCCCAGATGTAAAAAGCGTCACGTGATCTAGCTAGATCTATGCGTACTTCAACACCGTTGATCAGGTATTTAGACTGGTGGAAGAAATCTATGTGAAGTTTTCCCATAAGTTCGACCACGGCTGTCACTTCCGTAGGATTGCCTGTCGTCGGAACGTACTGGAAAAATTTTTTCCTTGTGGTGAAACCTGTGTTGTCGGCAGTGATTTCATCTTGATGTTCAGGTGTGTCCAAATACCACAGGGCATTCGTGAGATGCGTGTTTGCGGCATTGCTTCCGTAATTGATAGCTGCTTCGAAGATCGCTTTATATGCGTAATTGTTATCGGCTGTAGTTACAGCAATGCCGTTGAGAGTCACTGTACATTGGGAAAAGAGTGAATGGAGAAGATAATTCACGACCCCGCAGTTTTTTGTGAGGGCATTTTCGGTTTGGGAAGCACTCATGGGACTTCCATCCTGTTTAACCATTTGCGTTTGCAGACGGAGATATGCAGATGAAAGATCGAGAAAATCAGTTCCTGCCCCCGGTATGACAAACTGAATTATATTCTGATTATCGATGGAAGCGATAGGTTTGTAGGTGGCTGTGTACGTTTTTTCCACATTTTGCTGAATAGGTTTTTTCCGGAAGAGGTCGAACTGCGAGATGCACATGTTATCCTCCATCATTATCCAAAAATATCTTTCCCTGAGACCTTCTGTTTGATTTTTCTTTTACGTTTTGTGGATGATTTCCTTCGTCTTTTGGATGCTCGTTTTTTACGGATCGTAGATGTTCTAATACGGGTGGCTGAACGTTTTAACATCAACTGAGCAATTCTTGTTGCAGGTTTCGTTCTTATACCAGAACCTACCAGAGAGTCGATTTTTCGTTGTGCTTTACTTTGAAGATTTTGACCTGCTTCACGTACCCGTTGACGAACAATAGTTTTCGGAGTTTGTTGGCTTGTTGCAATGTCGGTGATAATGTTAGCTCCAGTTTTTAAAGCTTCTCTTCCGATCGTCTTTGCAACGCTCCAGAGTAGAGGTTTCACCATTCTAAACAGTCCTGCGAAAAGTGACCCCAATCCTCTCCCTTTTTGATTTCTAGTTGAACGGTAGATGGGCCCAATTCCTCCACGGATTTGGTTACTATAATATTCGGTCTGCGAATTCATGGTGATTCATTCGCTTTTCGACAAAGACTGAGAGAAATAGCTGTCTACTGTTTTTTAAAATGACTTTGCTTTTCTACGAAAATGTAAAACAGCGATTGTGGGTACGGACCCAGTTCTCAAAAGTAAGAAATTTCCTTTTCTATCGTACAAAGCAATTTCTATTGTTTCGAAAGAGGCTTTATCCAGAGGAACGTAATGAATCGGGTCGAATGTTTGATGGGCTACGGGTACTGTGCAAGACGTATTTGTGTCCGAACACTGTTTTCGGGTAAGACGCAAGAGACGTACCATTTCTCCACCGACCAATTGTTGTTTCACCACATCAGAGTAAATAAATATATATGGGTTTTTATCCACAACACTATTGGACATTGCGTGCGTAGAATAAATAGATTTCAATATGTCATATCGAAATTTAGCATAGTCATCAGTTTCGTCTATGGGTGTAACGGTATTTGTTGGAGCATCGTCAGGTTCAGGCTTCGGAACCCCTATCACGGATAGATGTTTGTACACAGCCTGTTTGAAGAAAAACCTGAGGTGAGTAGGAACAGCTACATTAGCAGGGTCTGTTTTCAGGAAATAAATCAGATCCTCTATCGTATATGTTGTTGCAGGAAAATAAAATGGTTGTTCGTTAATATAGAGTGTGTTATCCGTACAGGTAGTAGATCCAAATGTTCCCCATTGCGGTTCCGTCAAAAAATGCCAGAATTTCTCGAGAACGGGTCTCCTTATTTCCAGGTCGTCGGGGAGAGATTCGATGATGGTAGAGACTAGGTCCTCAACACTTGCATATGTCCGAACAGGAAGAGTTAACATTCCAGAATCAGTTTCCAAAACATTGTCGTATAGAGTTGAATAATGTAGTTCTGCCAATCCGACTTCCCACAATTCTGGAGACAGATCGATCCGTTTAACAAGTTTTACGGTGAAATGGGTGAGTGTGTTGTCTGGAAAATATTCCTCCGATGCAGATGATAGGAGGTAAAGGTAGAAATTATCGTCCATTCTCGCCGAACACAGAGGACTCACTGGATCGCAGTAACGTCATATTTTGATATAAATATGTTTTGGAAATTATTTTCCCGATAACTGTTTTACGGAAGATGCCTTGATCCATGAATCGAAACTAGGCGGATATCGGAGCCAACGAACCAGGTATTCCAATTTTTTTCCTTTTCCCCGGGTGTTCAAAATTTTATCAATTTTATACTCTTCGTCAGGATCCGAATAAACTTTGTGCAGTTCATGTTTGTAAAATGTACCTTTTACTGGTTCTTCATTTAAGTCATCTAATATGTATACAGGTACAGGTGTTCGCTGAACAAGGGAATGGATTTTGAAAAGTTCTCGTGACCACGTTTGTTCGTATCCTTTCTCAAAATGTCCTTTGACGACAGAAATTCGTACAATATCACCTACATTAAGATCTGAAGAAGGTTGTGAAACATGTTTGTCAGGTTTGTTAAGACGTTTCCACACAATGTAAACGTTTGTTTCGTTGACATCTCGAGGGGCCATTCCAATGGAACTGTGGATTGCTGTATTGTAACCTTCGAGAAGTTGCGGTAAAATATCTACATAGCGTCTTGTCTGTTTTGAGATGAAATATTTCCACATTCGTTCTTTTAATGTTCTGTTGAAACGTTCCACTACACTCGCTTTCACAGGATAATTTGTTGCTGTCGAGAATTGTACATGTTCATTTTTTAAAAATTTCTGGATGTAGAATTTGTAAATTCCGTTCCTTGGTCGGTCTGTAGTGTAACAGGTTTCCGTCTGTTTTCTTCTAAAATAGTTTTGAAAGCTTCGGTTACCGAATTGCTTGTTTTATTTTTTAGCGGTAATGCAAAGGCATATTTTGAAAATACGTCGATCACTGTCAGAAGATATTTGTATCCGTCGTTATGTTTTGTATCGATGTCATGTCGTTGAGATCAGCTTCCCAAAGCATGTCTATGTTCCATACATTGTAATGATTTCGAGGAAACCTTTTTCTCGCATATTTGTGGAGAGTGTAGGTTTCCTGATGCATCAGCCATTTTTTCACCGTATCGCGGGATATATTTTTATCCCGTACCGCTTTCCACAGACGATCTACAGATGAGAATGAAGCATGGTGTCGGGGATCGTAATATATTTTGGTGAGAATTTTATTGTGTTTCAACTTAGAGACTCCCATGACCGATCTCTCTGTCTACGGCTTTTTCTCAGAGGAACCAGTTTGTAAGCGTCAGGTGTTCTCAGAAAAGGTGTAGTTTTCTTGGAAACACGGACTGTCACTTTCTTCTTCTTCTTCTTCTGTCGATGAGACGGTCCAGGGCTTTCCGTTGGCGACGATGAGAAGTTCAACGTTTTCGGATCCGGAAGTGTTTTTTCCTGACGTTCGTCTATCAAATGTTGTGCCGTGGATTGGTACTCATCGATGATATTCTGTAACTGATGACGTGTATTACGGGGTAATGTCTCTGCCAGGTTCTGAGGAAAATACGTCGATTCTGGTGAAATAGTAGAAGAACCGTCGTTATCTTGAACAATAGGAATCTGTAATGGTTCTTTGGATTTTCGACTCAGCCATAAATACTCGTCCAGTTCCTTTCTGTAAAGACGCCATTTTTGATCGTCTGATATATTTTTCATTTTTAGAATATCATTCATCTTCTTATCTAGAACGGATAATTTTTGAGTTATAGACAATTCGGAACCACGAATACGTGCTAACTGTTCCGGTGAAAGGACGATCATCTTTTTGTAAGAAGATGTAATTTCTCAATGAGGAATGAGAGTACCGAGAAGACCCGATAACAAGGATCCTAGAAGTAAAGGTAGAAATCCTCCTTTCTGAACAAGAAGCTTTCTGCGTTTCTCGATGTTCACTTTCGGTTTCACTAGATTGCGTATGACCGAATTGTAAGGTGTCAGACGACGTTTTGCGGTCGGTTTAATTTCCACGTTTCCTTTTAAAACGTTCAGGCAGCATTCGCTGATGAAACGTATCGTTTTTTTTCGGAGCACTTTTCAATAATGATTTACGGATTTTGGGCGGTGAATTTTTCAACACTAGCAAGAAAGGTGAATGTTTCTTGAAAGAAGTGGAATGTCTATTCCTGTTAGAACGTGAGTTGGTACGTGTCTTCCTCGTTTTCCTCATCTCGATGTTTTAAACATTCCTGAGGACGATATATAGTTGAGTAATTCTGGTTGAAAACGTCTGTCTGATAACGTAAAGTTCCGGTGTTGACTGTGAGAGATCGATATACAAATAACTGTAAGGTTGCGCGGTAGCATCTATATATACTTTTTCGAGTTCCTTCATGCGGTGAGGATGAAGTTGTCTTGCAAAAACAGTGAATTGGTTCATATCTCGAGGATTTTTAAAAATAACAAAGTGCTTCACGTTCAACGAAATATCTCTGCAATTTTTTCCTTGGTGAAAAAGATTCTGTGTTATGAACACCACCGAAATGTTTTTGTGATGGCTACCTTTTGTGAAAAGGTCGGCGACTCTTTCTCCTTGTGCAACAATCATAAGATCATCCAGGATTATAAGTGTAGGAGTTTTTCCGTTCCACGACTGCCAATCGACGATACCTTTATGATATTGCACATCTCGAAGACTTTGTGGAATACTGTTCTCCTGATCGTAACACCATATGATTTTCTTGACGGATCCTTCTACAAGATGAACGATGGAATCGACCATATTTGTCACAAAAGTAGTTTTTCCGCTTCCTGATGCTCCGCAAACCATCATGGTGAAAGGATGAGAAAGTTTAGGAATCATGCTGAAGAAACGTCTTACAGATTCTGAAGAAAAATGAAGGTCTGGCAGTCTGCGAACACGTTTTATATCAGCCCACGAAGGGTTCGAACTCTGGACCGTTACAGACATATTTTAGTCTGCACAGTATCCGAAAGGAAACGATAAATGTTCATGGTTGAATTGTCGTTTCAACAATACTGGCTGAAACAGCTTTTTTCACTTGTACTGATGACTTGGAACTGTTTCGTTCTTCTGATTCGGAAAATATTTTCGACCATAACTTCAGGTTTCTCATTGTTTATCATGTCGCACATGGTATCGAAATTAATCAATTCTGATGTGGAGGTATTCAATGTAATCCCTTTCACTTTACAGATATACTGTCCTTCCGAGAACGGTTTTGTTATTTTCATGCTGTAACTTTTCGGTCCCGTTGAAACAAACTGTTCACAAACCGCATCGGTGCCGAAATCTGCCAATTCATCGGTGAGTACTCCTAGTGCGTCACCTGTCTGGGGATGGTATTCCATTTCAGGACTATCTATGTAAATTACTGAATCTGTATCACAATAACATACCCTGTCACCCAATTTTTCTAGAAGTTCATAAAGTTTCAGACGAGCATGACATGTTGTGAAGGCAGCGATAGGAACGTTTACTTTCCTGTTTTGACTGACTGCCTCTTCAACATATTTCCAGTTCACTAAAACGGTGTCCTGATTGATGAATACGACTCCTCCAATTATGATATTTGGGTCAGTCATTTTATCGAGGAAATCCTTCGATTCCTTGATGATGGTTGTCTGGGAAAGATTGTCTCGTTGGCAGAACTTGCCCCATAAAGAATTAAGGCAGAGTTTAGCCAGAGTACGTTTCCCGGGATTGACTTCGATACTGTTTTCTTCCAACAGAATACCCTCCTTATCGAAATATTCCTGTATGTATTTCTGCTTATCCTCGTCGTTCTGACACCATGAAGGCCACCCGCTTGCTTCCTGTTTTATTTTCAAGAAGGTGTTGACATAACCAGAAAAAAGTCCTCCAGTCTTTGTGACAGGATCGTACATCGATGTTTCATACTTCCAAACTTCCGACACTGACAGTAATTTGTAGCCTAAACTGCAAGCTTTACGCACCTCGGCTATGACCCAAGTTCCTGAAAGTACACGTTGATCATCGGAATGGCTGCATGTACCTTCACATTTTAATCTAAAAGCACATTCCTTGCACAATACAAAAATCAGTTTTCCGTGCATTTTTGTAGGTAAAACAGGATGTAAAAGGGTTTTCGGTGGCAGAATAGTACATTTGATGAGTCCCTCCATGTTCAAAACCTCATTTACCGGAGGAATAGAATTTCCTAGAAATATTGTAGGATGTCCGACAGGATAGGCACAGTATTTGTTCACATAAGGGTACAAACTTGTAAAATCCTTGTACTGCAATTTCTCGTTTTCCTTGATCTTGAAATAAGTCCTGACTGTTTCAACTCTTCCTCCATATAAGGCGTCTCGTGGATTTAAAGGAATGCAGCAGACAATAGGATGTGCCGATAGATATCTATTCAGTTCAGGATCTGCTTTCAATATTTTGTTGAAATCGTATTCCCACATAGTGACGACATGGTATCCTTCAGAACGTAAAGCCGCAAGTTTACGACATGTTGTCTCGTATCTGAAGGCTGCAGTGTTCAACATGTCACCGTGTTTCTGACTGTTACTATCCTGATTGGTTTCATCGTCATCTTTCGGATACATATCTCTGTTAACGGATATGCAACGTTGACAACCATGCCAGTAACAGCCCAGGGCCTCATTAACTGGCATCGTCTCCTCGTGATAACCGTCCACTCTGTAACGTCCTCCTATGACATATTTTTCACGAGTACGTCCACCGTGAAGAAGTATTACATCATTCTGTTCTTCAACGTAGGTTAGCCATTTCAATGCAAACTTCAACACCTGATCTGCATGATGGTAACCTCCTTTAGGAATTATTCCTATAGTGTTAGCAGGCATAAATTTCTGTCTGTAAATTAGTGAACAGGCAGATGCTATTGTGAGGCAATCCTTGAAAATGTCTATTTTGCATATGTCTAGGAAATTCTGTCTCAGCTTCAGACATCCTTGTCTCGACAGGGTAACATCCTTGATGCAGTATTGGAGAAGTTGGTTTCTGTTGTTGAAAGGTATGTTTCGCATGCATTCGGCGTCATACCAAAACATGAAACGGTGTTGATCTTCAACTGTTTTCATGTAATCATAACCATATGCAGAAGGAGGAGGCATCGGTCCAATGTAATTTCTGTTCTTGTAGGTGTTCCACAAATGCGGATAATATCCTTTCTGAACAGGCAAACCGAAAAGTTTGGAAAAGCCTGCAAGATTTGTCTGAACGTAGTTGAGGCTGTCCACCAAATGAAGATTTTGGTATGTCATGCTGATGATTTTGGTACCATCTAAGATGACACGAGGTTTCATTTCTCTCTCCAACATTCCCCGTAATAAAAATGTACAATCGTAACCTCGTGCATTATGTGCACAGATGGTTATGTCGGAAAACTTATGCTGCAATTCCAGATAGGACAGAAATGTGTCTACAGGATCATCCCAGAATATAAACTCTCTTGTTCCACAAACAGAACACGGAACCGTTAAATCCTCTTTTTTGTAACATGCGTGACAGGCCGTCTGCACCACAATAAAATTCGGAATGTGAAGAAAAGTTTTTTCTTTCTCAAGATAAGGAATGTCAGTGTAGCATTCAAAGTCGTAAAACACAAATAGAAATTTTGAGTTCTGTTTAGATTTCGGTATAGACATGTAACAGAAATGATTTACAGGTTTCACACAATTACATACCGTACAATATTTCATGTTGCATCTATGTACTTTCTCATATCTATTGTTCGTGAGAATAATTCTGAAACATCGGGGACACTGTTGGATTTCGCTGCAGACAGTACCGTTTCGGAACGGTGTTGAAACATGATTCGTGAAGCAGTTCTCATTTTTGAAAATTCTGTTACATGTTTGACATATTCTACGAACACCCTGTTCAGGCACACACGGTGGAGTTGAACGGCACATAGAACATAATTGTTTACACAGATGGTTATGAGCTTTCTGAAATATGAGTTCGTTACACCCGCGACATTCTTGTTTTGCCGCAAATGCTCCAACACGGTTCACTATCATATCATAATGCTGTCTGAGGTTATCGTAGAGAAGGTATATAAATTTGGAAGCGTTTTCAACCAGTCCTTCAAACAAAACATCTTTAACATCACGAAGATTGTTGTATACAATAATCTTATACTCTGGGAGAACTTGCTGAAATTTTCTCAGTTCGGGAATTCCACTTCCGGCACATGTATTATCTGTCAGATCTACATCTGCTTTTCGCATAATTTCGAAAACAGGTTTGAGAAGATTTCTGTTTTTTTCTGTATTGAGTATAGGAAGGATCGTTATCAGCATAGGCTTTCCCTATGACCAGCGCTTCAGCTAAACAGAGTGGTTTTTTTCTATTTGGCACACCGACGATACTTCTTTTCCGTGTACTTAACATATAATTAGGTAAACAATATGTTCGAGTACCCCCACCACCTCCGACAGGTATTTTGACATGGTCTGCTCGTAAAATTAAGTGGTCAGTATCAGTAAAGGTTTTCGCACTTTGCAATATTTTGTACATAATGTTCCACACCATATCACTATGCAACTGATCACATCTATGCCACCCGATATAAATATCTTTTACAGTTGGGTCAGATATGTTAGACAAAGTTAAACCTATTTTGTCTTCATCCTTGGTGTCTTTTTTAACGTATGTGAGAAGATTTTCAACACCTTCGCGAATCCAAGTGTGAGGATCGACATTTTCTGGAGGGTGTGAGAAACTGAATTCAACACGTCGTCCCTTGGAACGGAATTTAGGATATTCACGTTCTTGAATGTTATGTAATGTTATATTCCCTATCTGTTCACGAGACACTGAAACACGTTTCCTTTTCTTACCTTTCCCAATTGATACAGAAGCATTCTTTGATGGCTGCTCTGCTGGTGGCAAGGGGTCTAGTCTCCATGACGGTCCTGGCAAAGGCTCCGGGTGTGATCTGGATGCAGCGTTAGTTCCTGTGTCGGATGCTTGCTTCTCCTTGATGACTCGGGATACAGAATCGGGTGTCGACGGGGGGTCTGGGGACTCTTCGGGAATACCTGTCCATCCTTCTCCAGAAAGATCGGGTGCGGATGTTGTCACTGTCCGTAGTAAGTGGTCATACTCCTCGACCAATGAGATATTTTCTCCCGCGATGATTTTCTGAGCAATGTTCGCCAACACTTCCCGTAATTGTGCAGATGTTGTGTAATATCCGTCACGATATAGCACTAACAGATCGTTAGCGGATAACTGTACGTCCATGATCGTACAATAATTATTTCACGAAGACTGTCTTGTGGAGAGAACGCCGTTCTTTATATACGCAAGCATGACGCAACAGTTATCTCCGATCCTAACGGTTCTACTGACCGTATGTGATTATCCCGGAAATGATTAACAGTCTTCACCACATGTTTTCCTCGTTGATATCGCTATGTAACGGTTTTCTTGTTTATCTGTAAACAGAGGAAACAGGATGTAGATAAATTCTTAACGAAGGAACGTGTGAAATGTTTATCTATCGACAAAGGAAGAAGGACGTAGATAAGGAAATAGCTCGGGTCCTAATTGAGCTAATTGAGTGATGACAAATTCGTAATCTGCACGTCGAGACCTTTCAGTAGAGTGGTCGGAAGGGGGGGTCTACGATTGAAAATAAAGAAAGTAGGAAACCGCTGGTCCCAGAACAATGAAACCTGGTTCACCGGACAGAGGACTTCACTCCCAGTCCAACAAGCTATCAATCATCCTTCTAGCTCAATTAGGAGCCGAGAAATTCGATGGTCAAGCTCAAAGGTCAAAGGTCAAGGTCAAAGGTCAAAGGTCAAAGGTCAAGTTATATATATGCATCTTATAAACTTATATATATTCTCTGTGAAAGCTTATAGAAGTTCGGATCCCCTTTAAAACTTATCCCGATTAGTCTTACTGTGCATAAAGTGGACTTATAACAGTAAATCAATAACCCCATTATAAAACATATATATTCGATATTATAAAATACATCTTCATTATGGGAGACACCTGCCTCAACTAATAACATCCATATTTGTAGACTTTTCCTACCGATATTACAACACTGGTTCATAACATTACATTCGGAAACAGAAAGAAGAAACTTTAAAACTGTAGGTCCGATCCCAATTAGCATTACTGTGCATTTCCCTGTGAAAGCTTATAGAAGTTCGGATCCCACTTTAAAACTGTAGGTTCGATCCCGTTTACCCTTACTGTGCATAAAGTGCACTTATAACACCAAGTCAATAACCCATTATAAAACATATATAACCAATATTATAAAATACATCTTTATTATGTGAGACACCTGCCTCAGTTAATAACATCCATATTTGTAGACTTTTCCTGCCGATCGGTTCATAACATTACATTGGGAAACAGAAAGAAGGAACTTTATATTACAACTGTTTATCTCAACACTTCTCGACCGGGGCTGTCAGAGAGCTGTATATTTAATTAGACCCTTATTATTTTTCTATCAGAGTCTGCCAAGCATTCAACCACATGCAGCTATTAGATATCTCGCAACTGTTGACACCAACTTGATATGATACTGCGATCCAAATTTACCGGATATGCCGATTAGCCAGCAGTGAGTTCATCTCGCAAGTGTTGACACCAATTTGATATGATACTGCAATCAAAGTTTACCAGATATACCAATTAGCCAGATTCAGCATTTAACTTACTATCTTGAAAGGCGATATGATACTGGAATCTGTGTTTGCGGCAGCTGCATATGTTTCTCTACAATCATTTCACACTTGGAAATTGTTAACGAAGGATCAGAATGGAGAACGGGGACGATGTAAGTACCTTCTTTTAATTTCATTTTGTCAAATAATAAGTTCATATTTATACATCGCAACCTTTATTGGTGTCGATCATCAGTTTACAAAATATATACACAGAAATTTTTACACGTAATGAAACTCTACAGGTGAGTAATTATATAATATCGGTGTTGCAACAAATCAATAGTGCCGATCATCAGTTTACAAAATATATACACAGAAATTGTTACACATAATGAAACTCTACAGGTGAATAATTGTATTGCAACAAATCAATAAACTTCCCATCTATCTCTTCGAATGCAACCGCAGAAAATTGAACAGTGTGTTAGTGTATTAGTAATGTTAGTTCTAGCTGTTCAATTTTCTCTTTTTCAAAAGCTCCACCATTCTCTTCTCCATTCCTTTCTCCTCGTCCCCCATTTTCTCCTCTTCTTTCTGCTGTCTGACACCTTTAAATAACTCCATCAATTCAAAGCACACTCGAAGAGATAGATGGGAAGGTACATACTGCCCACGTTTTATATTTTCGACGAAATCCCCGAATACCGCAGATTTTTCTTTTTTCCCGATTATACATGAAAACATTTTTATCAGATTGTCGATTCTTACTTCCATATCTTTGCACACTTCTTCCAGATATTTTAACAGATCTTCCGCTAAGTTGTTTTCTTCGCAAAAGTCGACGTAACATGCAATATGTTTCTCCGCATGCTTAGCCTGGTTCATATTCCATAGGCTTCTTCTTTCTCCCTTCTGATTCTCGTTCTTAAGGTCAGCATACAAAAGGTCGAAATCAAAAGGTAACAATGCCATCTGAAAATAAAAGAAAAACTGTTATTTATGCACACGTCAGTATTATACAATTTACATCGAAATATCTTTATTTTCAGCAACAATGGATGAATTTCATAAGAAATTATCTGAGACATGTCACAAGAACCGAAATGGAACAGGCCGTCGCAGACATACGTGCCACCATGCTGCGACACCTCGAAAACCAGGAGGCAATTAGCAGGCGTCAGCACGAGTTTGCTACTCAGCAGAGCACCAGAATAGTCGCTGCTGCTGAAACGCTCGCGGACCTGAAGCAGGGCGAGCTATTCCGTGCGGAGATGCTCAAGGATAGGAGAAGAACTGCCGAGCAGATCGACGAGCATTGGAACAGGTATTTATTTTCATATTTTTTTTCCATTTCATAATTTTTTAACAGACTATTTTTTTCAGACTTCGTCGTTCAAGAAACATCTCAATACATAATATTTCATTTTTCTAATCGCTGTTATTATTATTTTTCAGAGTTCACCAAGCAACTCTTGATGCCGGTGCTCGTCTAATCGGCGAACTGCCCCGGCAACTTTTCCAGCACGAAATCATCGTAGCTGCTGGGGCAGGAGTTCCTATCCCTGGAGCCGCTCCTCACGACGACGTTGCTGACCCTGCGCCTCCTGGTAGTGCCTGTTCCGTCTCCTCCACAAATCCCCCAGCAGGAGGAGGAGGAGGAGGATTCACCGCCTTCTTCTCCATCTGTGGTGGATTTGGTGGAGGATGACGACGACGAAAATTTCTGACGCCCTCGTTCTCCTAAATAAAGAACATGTACAGAATACAGGTAATATTTTTTCTTCTTACCTTAGACCACTCTAGTTTTCTTCGGCTTCGGAAGTATCCGTCTCCTCTATGATGGTCGGAAATCTACGTGTCGGAGGACTCAAACTTCGACTGAATTGATCTTCAACCTTGAAGATGCTAGAAAGAAAATCATATTTTCTGCTTAGGTCACTCCTTCTTACGGGATTAACACTGTACTCTGATAGCTCCTCAGGGTCCAGAACACGACCTTTCACCCCCAACACTACGCCTGTCGGGTCTTCCAAACCTATGCCGCTCTTGAACCACTTAAAAATTTCGTTCAACGTTAACACAGACTCTCGATAATGTTTTCGAAACATCTGCATCAACGTCGAAACATCGCAGTAATCTACCATCATGTACAGGCTGTGGCATCCTACCCGATAGAGACGCGGAATTTCGTCATTTAACAATTCTTCCAAATTCTCATATCGAACCAATTCGATTCCTGAAACAACACGATTCAGTCTCTCATCCGCCATCATCAGATATTTTTTTACCTCACATTTTGGAGGAACATGTAGATAATCTATATTTACATGTTCCGAATTTAATTCCGATTCGTTCTCTTGGCATATACAGTCAAATGACGAAATTCCTGACAAAACGGCGAAAGGTCCTGCATTGTACCCGTGAGCAGCTATCTCATCTACCACACGGTTCGAGCACACACCGTATGGTAGGTGGCAATATACCGGCGCTCTTTCGTAAATGAAATGTGTCTCGCATAATCCATGTCTACGGTTCTTGCAAAAAATGTTGATCGGAAAACCGTCACTTTCCATTTCCATATATGTTTCCGATGGTAAATCTTTATTATAAAAAGTAACCAATAGAGCGTCCCTGTACCTCACAGGAGCATCGAAAATTAATAATTTTGCACCGTTATTTACAGCCTTCTCTGGTTTAACAGACTTCACTTTTCCTCGACCAGAAACCGTAGCAGGATATGCCAGACACATCGTCTCACCTGGAGGACGTTAAGTATATCCATATAAGGGATTGCACGTTAGATTCTTGAACACAGACTGCTTCCTTTTTCTCAAAGGTTCACCAGTACCGTCGATACAGTTTCGCTTACGCTGTTTTTTTTACTTTCTCGTATGTATGATGTGCCGCATTCCTTTCTTCCCACGATTTACGAAATTCTTCTTCACTGATCCAGCTCGGCACATCCGTATTCTCTTCCGTACTCACACCTGGACGTATCGGCGGCTCTGGTGAACATTGAGAAGTAGGTAGCGGACTACCATCCGTTACCGGTTCAGGTGGGGATGACTTTCCAATCATCCAACCGACAAATGACAGCATCCAGGATACGAAACCCATAGTACTAACCTCGGAATACAGATTTTATACCTAGCTCGTCCAGGAACAAGTGTCAGCAAGGGTGTCCAGGAACAAGTGTCAGCAAAATCGCAGATGATTACTACCTGATAGCGTACAGTCTGCCGAACTGTGTAAGTGAAACACGGAAAAACTTCTTATATACCTACCTACCCCTCCTCAAATTCCCTGATTTTCTCTGCGCATTCTCTCGCGCAAGGCATCCAACGCCCACGTGCCTCGTCGGTCCTCCTCTTTTCCCGGTATACTATGAATCTCCACCTCCTCCGAGAACACAACTTTTTTTATTCTATTCACATGCTGCCTCTCGGAAACTTTTTTTTCCTTTTTGCCCGCTCTCCATTCCGCCGCCTACTAACGTATCCTGCACACAGTCATACCTTATCAACGTTCCCACGAACTTCTACACGCCCATTCCAAGAAACACCCGACATGTCCCAACACGTGTTCCACAATCTCTCCATATCGCTTCAACATCCCAACACATTTCCTTTCCAACTCCTTTATCTTCTCAACTGTCAACGCTTATCAACTTCAACAGTCATTTACGCCCCCCAACCGAAACGGAAACCCATATCACCATTCCCAGAAAACTAACCGTAGTCACCTCCTGATTAACAACAGGAAACCTCAACCCATATCAACATTCCCAGAAAACCGTCACCTCATCATTAACAACAGAAAACCATCTTATCAATTCCCAAGAGCCACCGACTTTTCCTCCTCCCCCAACAACCAATCAAAACACTCCTCACAAATTAATCACAACCCATTCAATGACGTCACACCAATCAAATCCCTCCTAACAAAATAAACCCCACCCATTTATGACGTCATCACCCAAAACCACCACCCTTGCTTGCCCACACGGCTTGGTCATCAATTGATCTTTGATCGATCTTTTCCAATCAATTGATTTATCGGACTCAATGCGGGTGCATAACTACTCTTGCGTTGTCGAGTGGATTGTGCATTCCGTGCATGTGTAACACCTTCGTAAAAACACTTCTGGTACATAGATGTTTTGATGCCTGATGAGAAGAAATGGACAAACATACATACTGAGATGGTTCCGGCACACAATATTAATGCATGGAAACAGAGGAGTTGAGTGGTAGAAAATGTCACGATTTCACGTTCTGATTAAAATGACAGCCTTAAACAGTGGCGATAGTTGCTCCCCATTCTTTTGCCTCCACACTATAACACTATGGCCTCTTAATGCTTGTCTCCTTGTCCACCCCCCTTACATTTTGGAACCCAATTGCCACCACTGGCCTTAAACATACAATTGTGATACCCCTTTAAAAAATGGAGTTCAGCCCCCGCCCCGAAAGGAATTCCTGGATACGTGCCTGCTGCTTCCCGTAAAATATCACTGCACTCTCCACGTTTCTCTTCTGTCTTTTCTTTGGCGCCGTCAATAGCTTCAACACGTTGTTTTTTATATATATATTTGTCACATATTTGTTTTAATTAGTATTCTGCTCGTTCCGCCACCTGAACGCAGCAGCTACGGCTCAAAGGGCAGTGCAGTTACACTGGAAGAAGGCTCGGAAATGGCAGGCTTCAGAAGTTAACTCATCCAAATTAAATTAAACAGGTATGGGCTCTCTCTAAATTTAAATCATAGTTCAAAAATAATTTGATTAAAAGTTTAAAAGTATCTGTTTCATTTAATAGCGTTGTAATTGGTGCATTCTTCTCCATCATAGCTATAGGCAATGACCACACTACAGGGGGTGGGAGGGCAGGAACGCCCCCCCTATTCTCGTTCGACAATTTCTCTCTCTCTTTGTTATCTGCCCCCAGTAAAACGACAAAATAAATAAATGAATGAATGCTCTTTTAGCCAAAATATGCATTTTTGTGTCGTATGTAAAGGAATAATAAAAATGATTGCCCCGGGAAAATATGATTTACCCCTCCATCTTTACTATTGCGCTGTCACTAGCTACAACTTATTTTGATTTCTATTGTTCCCACATATTTATTTTAATTTTAGTATTGTGAATCATATTCCACTGTGTTACCTCACGTAGCCACCCCCTCCCCCCCCCCACACACGTACGACTTCAGTTGTAAGTTTTAGACTAAGCTTGTCAAATATCCACTTATATCTTTGTATTCTTGAGCCATTTAAAAGAAATCATTTCGCCCCTTCTTCTGGACTAATTCATAGGAATGTTTTCCCACTGGAAGCCCCTTTGCAGATCGAGATCCGGGGCTACAGCCTTCCCAAGCCAGCGTCCCCTCCAAATACTCTCTTGGCTTCATGAAAGACAAATATATTTATTTCTACGAAATATTAATTTGACTTGGCAGTTTCTCTTTTCGAAGAGGAATAAGTTTTAAATTTTAATAGCTTATAAATTTACACAATCAATTTTGAGTAAAGGTTTTGCGTAACCCTAAAAGTACATTTTGAGACTGCCAGGTCAACTCTCGATATTTCAGATATATTAATAATTTTCATCACAACGTCTTGTAATAATTATTTGTTACTTCAATAACCTCCTCGCAAATGTTTCTCGCATGTTAAAACATAGATGCCTTATGATTGTCATTTTCTGTTTATTTCCTTGTATTGCTGACCTCCGTGGGGAAGTGGTTAGCACAACGCTTTAAGATGCCACGGGCCCCCAGGTTCGAATCCCAGCTCGGGCATGGGTCTACTTTCCTTTCTTCAATTTCATCATATCATCACGCATCCTCATCTTTGCGATTAGCCATATGTGACAGATAGGCTAAGCGAAGTAAAATAAACTAAGTCTATTAATCAATTATTTTTTTAAACTCTTTAATTCTTCTTTAGCATGCCACGTTTTTGTTAAAATTATATTACGATTTGTAAAATGACGAAATTCTCAAGGAGAACACGCAACTTTCTTTGTAGCGCATCGGTCAGAAAGTTTCAGGAATATGGATTTTCAAAATACATTTTTTACATGTACTTTGCCCCCTTTTAAAAGTAGCGCGTTTTCAATTATGTTACTAATCATTAAAAGGATGCCTCGATACCATCTTGGAGGATGACAATTATTATTTTCTCCCTCCTAAAAGTAATAATATACTTTCGCTCTCTGAATCTCCCATATAAATGCTAGGGGCCGTCTGCTTCAGCCGAGCTCACTGCTTCTCCGGTGACGTCACGCGTTCGTGCAAGATCGGCAATCTTCGGATGGCTTTACCTAATCTCTATATTCCTTGGGTGGTTACGTGCCTTCGAGAAGTCTGGTCACACGTTGATCATGACTTTCATCTTGCTTCCCAGGGGAGTTCATGTCTGTCCAGAATGTTTGGAACTTCTTTTGCTGTAGTTCCAACCCGTTACAAGGAAGGCTGAATGGCTGAATGAACTTTTATATTTTATATATTATATATTATATTATATTGTGAACAATGACCTTAAACAAATAAGTACTTGGTCTGCACACCATGGCTTACAACTAAACCCGACTAAAACCCAGTGTATTCTTGTAGGTTCCCCTAGAATTTTGAGCAAAATAGATAAATCTAGTCTCCCTAGACTCAACGTAAATCATATTCATCTGCCCTTGTCCACTACTGTTAAGAATCTGGGTGTGATACTCAACCACCATCTCACCTGGGCAGAGCAAGTTAACTCGGTATTTAGAAGAGTTTCGGTGCATTGCATTCACTCTCTCGGCTCAAAAACTTCCTCCCTGAACGCATAAAAAATAAACTGGTCCAGTCTCTTGTATTTCCCATTGTTGCCTATGGCGACATTGCTTTCTTGGATGTCAATCACAAACAAGCTAAAAGAATGCAGCGAATTCAAAATGCCTGCATTCGTTTCGTTTTCGATCTAAAATATTCAGAGCATTTGACATCGTACTTTGCGAAGGTCGAGTGGCTTAAATTAAGCGATAAACGTAATTTTCATAAGTTAATTTTACTGTACAAAATCCTCCAAATAAAAGACCCGCAATATCTCTATAACCGATTTCAACATCTTTCCAACTTTCACAGCCGCAACACGAGATCGCTCTCCATTCCACTCCACAAATCCAACTTTTATGCAAATTCTTTTACTGTTACCTCAGCAGGCCTTTGGAACAAGTTGCCACCTAAAATCCATGTCTCTTCCTCAATTGTGACGGTCAAAAAATTGTTAAAGTTACACATATTATACAATGAAAATTAAATGTTTGATTTCCTAATAATGTGGCGGGTGCAGAGAATGATAGAAGGACGTAAGGCACTAAAATGATTTAACATAATAGTTAAGATGAATTATCGTCAAAGTATGCCGTTTTGGACTGTGTTTTAAGTATGTGCAATATTGGTCTGTGCTTAAGTAAGTGTAGTGTTATGTATTTGCTTGTACGTGTGTAAGGCAAAAATATGTATGCGTGAGTGTTACTGTGTGTGCCCGTATCTATAGGTTAGATTACCTTTCTTATATGTAACTTTTCTTTGTATTTTTTATTTCTCTGTAATTTTTATATATTTTTCTTTCTTTTCTTTTTCAATATTTTAATTATTTCATATTCATTTTTTAAAAAAAAACATGGTCAAGAGGAAGAAAAGGCTCCACAGCCTTAACTTCGCCATGTAAAAAAAGACGAAATAAATAAATAAACTTTTGATAATAACAAATGTTGCTCTTAGCCTTCGCCCTAGAGACTCAAAAACAATGGTATCGTTGAAAATTTGAAAGGATACTTACAGACACTACTGGTATAGATCGATACCGTTACATAGGTTACCCTTGTATCATTGTCGGCTCTGCCTTACTTTAAACGTAAATACATATTTATGTATGAAGCTGAAATTATTGATATTTTGTATTATCTTTGCACATCGTGGCATGTAGACTCGAAATATTCATTTTATTTATATTCGTACAAATATTAGCTTTCGGTTGATATTTTACATATTTTAGTTATTATTATATATTATTTCTACATATCAGAACATTTCTGAGTATACTCCTTATTCACGCAATAACTACATGTCCCCTTGTGACTAACCCCTTAAGAATTTGTTGCGAGTAACTTACAAAGTCCGAAGCGACGTTAAAGAAACGAAAGTTTACAAATAAAAATATTTTCCCCCTTTCTTTCTATTTTTTTTAATGAGTAGTACCTCTTAGCTGTTTGCTTCTGCTATTGCAAAACTATTGAAATTCCTGTTTATTTACAACTGTTGTCACCAATTAAGAATGAAGGCTCAATCATCGGATCTTGCTTGTAACATATTTTTCAACGTTGTAAGAGTACAGTAGCCCATTGCTAGCCCCAGCGCCAGAAGCAACAATTTTGTGGCACGCGTACGGGATTTGCTTCTGGTTTCTCTTCACGAGCACAATAACAGTTACAATGCGAAGACTGTATTTTATATAGCTCGTGTAGTGGCTTATATTTTTTTTAAAAAATGAATTTTCACATTTTTCACTACATAATTAACTCCCATATTTTGGTGAAAATAACTTAATATATTCTTACATATTTTGCACGTTATTACTACACATAAATCCGTTCCCTGCCTACAATAAATTAAATACAACGGCTGTCTGATATGTAGGAAACCAGGGTTTAATTTTCGAGGTTGGCGATCTCATGGTGGGAATTGTTTTGGAAATGTCCCCGCATATATCGAATCCAGAGCTTCTCGAGCTAAAGTACACCTGTGAAAACCATGTTGGATGTAAACAGTCGGAGCGTGGTACTAGTAACATCACCCAATATGGCCAAGATCGGAAGTGTGTGAATGCAACCCCTAAGATTCGCGTATTTTATGCCACAATGTGATGTACAGGGCATGGGCTATTTTGTGTGGGCGTAATTGAGTCAATTTTACTCTACGTTAAAAGCATATCATTCTTTATTCATGTTTCCTCACGTTGACGCCGTGCTTATTAGTTCTGTGATCGTCCAAACAGCCTAGTGGATAACGCTATCGCCATTTATTGCAGTATCGAAATTAAGCAGTGCACTTCATAAGCACATGAGGCAAATTTTATCATTTTTGTTTTATTTCTTTACAAACGTTAAGCTGAACTAAGGTTTTCATACCTGACTTGACACTGTGAGAACTAAAGTTTGAATATTTAGATTATAATTGATTAGTGAAAAGGCAAATTCTTTTGGACCTGTAATATTTACAAGTAATGAAAAATAAGAACATTTGTTAAGAAACACAGTGTTTCTCTATGTTGGGAGTTATTTGGAACATAGTTGGAACAAGGATTGCTATTTAGTACATTATCCAATATCATAAGCTGATATCTTCTCTTGTGGTGATTAAACTTTTCCTATTGGACCAAACCATTTACAATCCATCAATTCGTTTCCTACACACGTGGAAATGCTGTGTTAATAAGAAAATCTCTTCTTTCACTTAAATAAATATTAAGTGAAAGTATGTATGGATATTATTATGCGAGAGAATCAAAATACAAAACCGTTTACAAATTATCGTCGTTCACTTTCTAAATATAAAATACAACATACGGACTCAGTTTACATCAACATCGCCCAAACATTAACAAAGATATGATAAGTTTTGTCATCGAGTGGCAGTGGCTGCGCCAGGATTAATCATCTAGGGGTGCTGAAGGGGGTGCGGAATGAAATTTAGGGGGTCCGACGTTGAAATATAGAGACAACATGAAATATGCATGTATGTTTTAGTCTCTAAATCAAATATCAATATCAAGCATCTTTGAAAATATGGTAGTTAAACCGAAGAATACTAACTTGCTTAATTTTTGCTTGATTTTACCACAACAACGAAGTTTGGTAATTTTAAATGAACAGCTTGTTCAAGGGAGGCCAATAACTAATATGAATGGCTGGGGGATTTCTTCCATGGAGAAGTAAGCAAGGCAAAGCACTTTTCCACGGAGAGGGGTCGAGGTATATTTCCTCCCTAATAGTGTTGTTTACTCTCTCTAAAAATATTCTTCGGTTTGAAGTGACCATTTATCTGCAACACTCTTATTAAATTAAAATAAATGACCGTGAGTGAAATATACAATTTAGATTGGCATTCATACCTACAAAATCCACTTTGTGCACATAGAGGCTAATCAGGACTGCTTTTCTTTTCTGAAAATGTTCCGTTGCTCTGTTACCACCTTCATGTGCGTTCGTTTTACATAATATATAGCCTACCTTCCGTCTACACAGATGCTGTGGTGTCAGGACAGAACGCTAAGTACGCAGCTACTTCTTAGTTAAAATTCCTTGGTCTGCACTGGCCCCAATAAAGAACTATAACATTATAACACCATTAAGCCATGTTTCCATGATATTAAAAATCCAATATGCTTACCAAAGCAGAAATTTATTTTATTATAAAACATAAACTAAACGTAACGTTTCAAGCTTCTAGCAAGGTCTTCTTCAGACTCTGCACCAAGTCCAAATGTAACAAAGTACAAAAACAGGACGATATATATATATACGTATATACAGAAACATTGCTCTCCTCCAGACTATTAGAAATTTGTTCTGGAAAATTCTAGCAGGTTGCTTTCCCTTGTCAACTGTACTTTCACCTAAAAGGCTAGACATATTTACTTCCGTCTAGAATTTGGTTGGTGTCTTTATCTCACGCTGTTTTTCCTTCATTATTCTTCCTTCTTCTTTCCTTTTTCTCTCTTGTTCTTTCCACTCTTTCTAACACCTTCCTACAATCTTTGTTTAACTTCAATCCCCCATTCCAGTTCATTGTGACTTCTTCACCTTTCTTCTCTATTTCCTTGGCCTCCTTCCATTTTCTCACTAGTATTCTTTTCTCCCTTCCTATCTGCTTAGCCTCATCCCACTCTATGCCATGTCCTGTTTCTCTCGTGTATTTAAATATCGCATTTCTCTCCCTCTTAAGTCGTACATCATCCCTATGTTGTTCCAACCTGGCTTTCAGACTACTTTTCGTTTCTCCTATGTACGCACTCTGTCATTCTTTACATTTCACTTCGTAGATAATCCCTTCCTCTTATTCTTCTCTGCTTTCCTTTTTCTTGTTTGCATTCTTCGCTATTCTAAGATGCTTCTCCCTCTCTTCCTGTAAGTATTAATGCCCGCTTGCCTAAGCACTTTGCATATCTTTTCTGTGGTCTTCCCCATAGTCCTTATTCCAAACTTCCTCTCCTTTATTTCTCTTCCTCCTTTTCTTTCACTTCCAATTCTCCCCTGCTACTTTTCTTTCTTCTTCTGTTTATGTCCAGTCTATCCTCCTTCTCATAGCCATTCATTTCCAGCTGTTTCCATAGGCTATTTATTTTGCCTTCTTTTTCACATTCTTTCGTTCATATTTTCTGGACTGGACTGGAGCAAATAGGAAGAGAGAAGAGAATACTAGTGAGAAAATGAAAGGAGGTCAAGGAAATAGAGAGGAAAGTTGAAGAAGACACAATGAACTGAAATTGGGGACTGAAGTTAAACAAAGAATGGAAGAAAGTTTTAGAAGGAGTGGAAAGGAAAGAGATAAACAGGAGATAAGAAGGAAGAAGAATGAAGGAAAAAGAGCATGAGATAAAGAGTCCTACCAAATACTAGATGGAAGTAAATATGTTAGCCTTTTAGGTGAAAGTACAGTTGACAAGGGAAAGCAACCTGCTAGAATGTTCCAGAAGAAATTTCTAATAGTCTGGAGGGGAACAATGTTTTTGTATATATATCGTCCTGTTTTTCTACCTTGTTACATTTGGACTTGGTGCAGAGTCTGCAGAAAACCTTGTTAGAAGCTTGAAACGTTCCGTTTAGTTTATGTTTTATAATAAAATAAATTACTGATTTGGTCAGAATATTGAGTTTTTAACTATAACATTGTCTGGCCTCTTCCTAACAGTCTTTGAACAGTCTGACGTGGTACGTTTACTAAAACAAATAGAACGAATTGACATGGAAACTACCGTCACGCTACGACTCGTGCTAAATAATTTCCCGAGAACGACCTGATGATATATTGAAAGCAACTAATATTTTTGTTCCAAATCGACATCAAGAAAGAGGAAGACCAAGTAGACGGACAACAAAACCGCGTATCAACAGTGCAAAGGAAAACATACAACAACTAACACTGATGTATATACATTTACCGAAAAACACAAACAGACTACTTGAAACACAAAACGAAATAAATCTGAAGAAATAAATGCAAGGGCCGTTGAGCTTTATAGACTACCGACAGTACATCAAAACAAAGGCGGAATATCATTGAGATTGAGAGTCAATGTTTGCCTGTTGTCAGTCTAGTTTCAATACCTAACATTCGGACCTTAATATGACAACGACATGACATAATATGACAATGTAAGAGGTAATATTTTTGGTAGAATATAGATTTTGGATAGGGGTTGCTGAAGGAAGTGCGGAAGAAATATAGGAGGCGCGCAAGTACCCCATCGCGCCCCCCTGGCGCCGCAGCTTTCGAGTGCCCAGCGTATTTGATGACGACATAACCGTAAAATGTACAGTTGAATCCATGAGTATTGCCATGCAAATTGTCTACGACTATAGGGTGTGTGGGGGTAACGCCCCACACTTTCTTGATCCGGTCGTGAGTGGGGGTGATGTGATCAGCATCACGCCCCTGACAGCCTTTACCCCCCAGGGTTTCCCCCAGGTACCAATGTTATTCGACGCTGGGTGGGCGCCGGGGCCGCTTCCATCTTTAGAAAAGTTCCCGGATTTGAACCGGCCGGGGATCGAACCCGGGATCTTTAGCATGGTAGTCAGACGCGTTACCGACTTTTTTTTTTTTTTTTAAAAGGAAAGCCCCTATGCGGAAGCTTCCCCCATCACACTTCATTCACTCATATCATTTCATTCATATTTCAATTTCAAGACTTTTCAGGACAGACAATCACAAACATCCATGGCCGAGCCGGGAATCGAACCCGGGACCCCTGGCGTCGTAGCGCGATGTGCTGACCACTCCGCCACAGGGGCCGCTCTATTCACATGTGATACGTTTTCCCAGCATCACTTCTTTCTCGGGCACCCCTACGCCCATTGCCGTTATTATACCCAACCTGGGAAAGACTTGTGTCAAGTCACCCAGATACCTTAAACCCCCCAAGTATCTTTGGTGCCAATTCCGTGTTACTTCACATGTGATACGTTTTCCCAGCATCACTTCTTTCTCGGGCACCCCTACGCCCATTGCCGTTATTATACCCAAACTGGGAAAGACTTGTGTCAAGTCACCCAGATACCTTAAACCCCCCAAGTATCTTTGGTGCCAATTCCGTGTTACTTCACATGTGATACGTTTTCCCAGCATCACTTCTTTCTCGGGCACCCCTACGCCCATTGCCGTTATTATACCCAAACTGGGAAAGACTTGAGTCAAGTCACCCAGATACCTCCCACCCCCCCTTGAGCCACCGCGGCCAGTATTATATTATACTTTTATTATATGTTATCTTATATCCTATGTATTTATAAGCGATTTATTTTTATTTATGCTGGTGCAGATGTTGTCAACAGCTTGTTTTGAGTTTTATTTTAATTATTGAAGCTATTATGGAATCAAATTAAGTGCACGAACATGGTGATGGACAAATTTCACGGTAATTGTTATGGATCCCAATGTACCAGGTGGTGGATGTCCACCCTAGTAAAAAAATACTTCTTAAGCATTGGTTATAAAGAATGCTCTCTACTCTAACTTTCGTACAGAACCATAGCTATGAACCGGACTAAAATGTTCTGAGGTAATTTCAATATCTTGACTGAAATTAATTTATTGGAAATGTAAGAAAACATGAATGAACATAATTTTTATGATAATCGTTTGTGTTTAAAAGAGAAAGTTTAATAATTGTAAAATTCTTGTCATGTAATGATTTTTGAGTGTAATTTTAGGAAGCTGATGTTATTGTCTAGAGGAAGCCCATACATTATTTGGAAATCCACTTGTTCTTCAATTCAAGAGTATGCTACGTTTTCCACCCTTCATGGTCTTGGATATTTGGGGAAACTATCAATACATTGGTTACTTAAGTAAGTATAACCAAGCTTACTGGAATCGAAGTTACATACATTTTATAATTATAGACTTAAACAGAACTGTAATAATTACAGGATGGTTTACATGATATCTGCGACGAAACAGTGTAACCGGATACAGTTACAAACGAATGAAATATTCAACCAAATCGTACCGGATTATCTCACCTCGGAACAGCTAGTAGGAGGTGAATAGCAAAAGTACGCATGTACAGGCAAAACACTAATGTCACCAGAAATAACCGTCTGTGTTACAGAATACTAATATATTGATGCTCTGAACACATATAGAAGTAACAGTTCTCTAACACAGAAAGTTACACATGAAAAAAAATATATGAACAAAGTCCACGACCCGAAACATTTCACACAACAGTCTCTTCCCCGTCCTTCATGGAGTCCATTAGTGGTGACATCAAAAGCAGACGACGAGTTTAAAATGAGTATAGAGAACGGGTAAACGTGTTTTCTTCCTATTTAAATCAATGGGAATTTTCATCGGAAGGAGTAGTTTTAATTATTGTGACAGAAATTATGAAACAAAATTATGATACATATAGTACTTCGAAGTAAAGATGACATTTCTAAGAATAGAACTATATATCACACATATCCTACAGAGAATAAGGTAAAGAATAACCAAAGTAAGAAAATCATGCATTTTCATACAAAAGTTGGACTTTCCATTTCGGAGCACAGCCGAAGCCGGGCGGCACCACACCCGATTTTTAGTCGGTCACTCTGCTGCTATGGATAATGGGAAACCAGCAGCCTCAGGCGATTAAACCGGCGGGGCCCATTGGCTGCGATTCCGGATGGGACTGCTTTCGGATATTCGCTTTATTCATTTTCCAACTCCATTTATTCTTTACATTCACATCTGTAAGGTATATGTTATACAGATGTCCCAAATAACGCAGGATTTCAATTTACAAAATGAATGTTTGTTTATCCATGAATTGTCAAAGTTGAGACATACTTCGAAAGAGTAAACACTCCTATTAAATATGGAAAATAATATCCGGCAAATGTCCTCCACGTCTCATATGACACTCGCGCAATCTTTCGACAAAATTTGCAATAACATTTTCGCAAAACTTGTGGCTCAATTGTTGCGATACACGCCGGATTTCTTCTTTAAGTTCGTGAATAGTTGGTGTGCGATTGCTGTAAACCTTGCACTTTACAAATACCCAGAGATAAAAGTCAGACGGTGTAGCATCGCATGAACTTGGTGGCCAATTGTGATTACTGTTGCGCGAAATCAGTCCGCCATGAATTTTTTGCTATAACAACTCAATGGTTTTGCGTGCTGCATGACACGTGACGCCATCCTGCTGGAAGAACATCTCATCAGCATCAAAGCCAAAGTCAATGGCTTCTACCTGAGGCCACGAAAATTCTGATATCATCTCGCCATGACGTACAACATTGACAGTTACTGCACTTCCGTACTCATTTTCAAAGAAGTACGGCCCAATTATTCCACCACATCAAAGTGCACACCACACAGACAATCGTTGAGAACAAATCGGCTCTTCCTCAATAACACAAGGGTTTTCCGTCTCCCAAATGCGACAGTTCTGCTTGTTTACATACCCATCCAAATGAAAATGCGCCTCTTTACTGAAGATGATTTTCTTAGAAAAATCACCATCCACTTCCAGATTGTCCAGGACCTAACGACGAATGCCATTGCTGCACGTGGTCTTCCGGCTTAAGCTGTCTGAAGCCATCTGAATCGTGTATGGTTGCATACGCAGATCTTTCGCCATAATCCGCTGCATGGTGCTCATCGAAATGTCTAACTCAAGAGACCTGCAGCGAATTGACGTTCTCGAACACTCAGCGACACTAGATCTCATAGTGGCAATGTTATAGGCCGAGCGTCCGGTACGACTGCGACAACTTCTTTTGTCGTCCATCACCGAACCTGTTTGTTCAAACTTTTGAACCACTCTTTTCACAGTCGTTCCGTTTGGCGCGTAATCCCGCCCAAACATAATTTGTCACGGTTTCAGCACAGCACTCTTCGTATTTGTAATATGTCTTTATGATAGTTATGCGCTCCTGCATCGTATATTTCTCCATCACGACTAACTCACTACTAACCGGAAAGTGCATACTACAACATGTGTTTCAGACAGCGTTGCCAAACCAACGAAAAAAAATGGGGCGCAATTTAAATTCTGCGTTACTTTTGGGATACCCTAGACGTATTCTCCGGAATCTTATATTTACATTGATGTTCGATGAACATCACATTTTTGTCTTGTAACTGCTGTCACGATTCTTAAAGTTACCCTTTTCAATGGGAAACTCTATGTATTTGAATACCGAAAAAACACATTTTTATTTGTTTAGACAAAGTCACAGCCAGGGAGTTGGACACGGAACGTTCCGTTGTAGGAGGAAAACTATGATTCAACTGCTGTAACGTAACGAAATGCAATATGTTATAGACTGATGTTACAAGGAACGTAAAAATGTATTATTGTAGATATTAACGTTACAAAATAACGCACAACGGAATGAGCACATTGGAACATATCGTAATATGCAATATGGTACAAACTACCGTTACTGGGAACGTAGTAAAGAAATTCGACGAGGATATATATACCAGATTTAGAAGGATCGTAACTAAATACAATACGGTAGTAGAGAACGGTACATAGGAACAAAATGCAAGGTGGTACGTACATAACAATGTTATCAGGAACGTATTAGAAGTCAATATGGTAGTAATTAACGTTTCATAAGAATGTAAAAAAACGGAACAGAACGCTGTAACATGGAACGGAACTGTCGTGTATGCACGCAGAGTTAATTGATTTACACACGTGGGTACTTCATAATATAAAGATTAACACGTGGATACAAAATAACAACGATTTAATACTCAACTTACAAGACCATTTCTAAGATGGCTGAACCATATTCAACAACTTTACAAACAATGGAACGCAAATTTAAATATTATTAACACCTAACGGTCCCCCTTTTCCCTATTTGATTTACTTATAACTCAGTCTATCTGGCGGTTTTCTTTGTCTAGAGGACCTTCTGTACTGCTGCTGCTGTAGGCTGAAGGAATTATCTGAATTTGGCGTAGACGGTTGGTTGTCTGGAGTTGAAACTTCAGCCCACGCTGTACCACTGTCATCGTTTTCATTTCTTCCAACGATCAATAAGTCATCATCGTCGAAAACTGATGCGCCGCCTTGACCTGTATCTGGCACACGTACTAGTTCATCATTACTCTTCCCCATCTTTTTCTTCCACTATCATATCTATTTTTCTTTTCGTGTATCCACTTCAACTCATCTTCATGTACGACCCGGTTTCTACCTTCAAAATTCAACAACCATGTTACTTTGCTTCTCCGTGCTATAAATCTTTCCTTGACATACTTCATAGCATTCCTCTTGTCCTTAAATGGTAGCATAACCCATACAAAATAGCCTCTTTGGCTCTACCTTTCTTCTGCGTTATCTCTCTCGCAGTTTTGATCTAATATTTCTTCCATTTGGGCATCAATTTTTTTCCTGAGAATGTAGGAAATATCATTCGCTGTGGCGTTTTGTCAGCTGTTGCGTCATATTCGCTTCTCAAAGCCACCAATACTCTCTGCATTATTTCTTCAAAGTAGACATGCGAATTGTTATTCAATTGCTACCGTACAGTACAGGCTAGCTTTGTTTTCACTGTGTGCACCTAGCGCTCGACCTGACAATTGCTTTCAGGATGGTACTCAGGGTCCTCCTCCGTAGCCGAGCGGGTTAGAGCGTTCACTCGTCTTGAGACCGTTCGCTGCGGGACGGCGTAGTTTCGAATCCGGCTCTGGTCGGAATATATTTGGCCTACGTATAGGGCCGGTGGCAACCCACCAACGTGAGGAAATTAGGGAGCTCCGAGTGAGTGAGCGTAGTCCGGTCGCGAAGTCCTACAACTGCTGTGGGTCGGTCGGGCTGACCACCCGTCCCCTTAGTCTAGCTGCAGATCTCCACGCCCCCTTGGGGCTCGCGTGGGAGGGAGGCCAGCAGTCGGTAGGTTAGCCTTGGCCCGATATTGGGCCAATACCAATACACATTACCAATACACTTTGGTAGCCCGAGAATAGAAAAATGTATAAATGTAGATGAAACTCTATCACAATCTACCAATTTGCTGTAGGCATCTATCATAATAATATAAGTGAAGCTTCTATACACAAGAAATCTATGTGCATACTCCCCCACGGTTGTCTATACTTCTCAGTACTTGCATTTGACTTGACAGCCGCACAAACTTCCCATTTATTTACATACTATTCAATAGCCTTATCTATTCCTGGCCATCAGCATCTATCTCTGAGCATTACTTTCATTTTTACAATACCGCAATGATCTTCATGGGCTTTTTGAATAATGTAATTTCGCACTCCTTTTTGGACAACCAGTCTCCAACCCAAATACAGTAACTCATCCGTGATACTTAATTCTGCATGTCTTCTCTTGTACGCCAACAGTTCCATTAATTCATCTCCTTGAACCCTTTCACATCTAGCTGGCCATCCATTCTTGGAATAAGATTTCGTTTACTTAAAAATATCATCTAGTTTACAATACGTCAAAATCGCCTGTTTTGCATTCGGCGTAAGCGTAACCTGGTACACCAATTCTTCTTGCCTAGGAACATCATCATGTACCTCAGGAAGTGGCAATCTTGATAACATGTCCGCAAGTTCAAACATTTTAGTACATATTAGTTTGTATGTGAATGAAGCCACAAATAAACACCACTTTTGAATACGTAGCGATGCCATGATAGGAATTGGTTTCTCCATTGTTTTGCTGGCATTGAATTAGTCCATATTTCAAACAATCTACCTTGGACGAAATTTTGGAATTTTCTCACTACATATGTATATGATACATAAAGATTCTTTTTCATGCATAGGATCCTTAACCTCATGCTTATTTAATGTACACGAAATGCATTCAATCGTATGCAATTCCCCTTGTACTTTATTGCATAATTCGGAACCTAATTAATTTTAGAAATCATTAGAAATTAGAAATTCTTTATTCATGGGCGATCTTCAGCCTGTGGCTGCACTACCACTTCAGATGCATCACACTATATAATACGTTCTTTACTCTGGTCGTATGGAACAAGGACCTTGGAATTTTGCAAAGCCAGTTTAGCTTCTTCGAATTGCCGTTGACAATCATACGTCCATTTCCATCGCACATTTTTCTTCAATAATTTGTAAAGATCTAACACGTTAACTTACAGATTAGGCACACATCTTCTGAAAAAGTTAATATCTTCAAGGAAAGCCTTTAATAGTTTGGTGTTCCAAGGACTTGGACATTGTATCAGTGCATGCAGCTTCTTTTCAGAATGAAGTATTTCTTCTTTACTTGTAGTATATCTTAAATAATCTGTTATGTCTGTGAGTTATGAACTCATGTGGATTATAATACATGTCTATGTTCCCTTCCGTTACTCGTTTAAAAGCACTAAATGCTTCATATAACTTCAAATAATCTTGTTCTGCAATGTTTCAATTATAATTTTCACGAGGGAACACCTCATTTCTGCCATTCTTCAGATACACATTTTTTAATTTTACAATTATCAAACTGGCTGCTATCTTTTCCCTGATTGTCATGTCTCCCTGTCTGAAACACCAGAGCTACGAACTCTGGCATATCGTATTGTAGAGATTGGAACTGATTAGTAATGTCAAATTCAAAAAAATTACCTTCCAGAGGCTTCTGAATGCATTGATAAGTATAAAATTGAATCGGAATTTTGAGGATTTTTCAAAATGTTGGCTTTGTATTTGAGAGCATAATTCGACTCATATTCAACTACAGGCATTCGTAACTCCATAGACTGGATCACACATTTCGAAACCTTCGGGTAAACTAGCCTCATTACCTGTTCCATCTGCATTTAAAGTCTTGTATCTCATGATGGCATTATGATCATTGGATGCTCTGCGAAATATGACACTCAAACCACCTTTCCACATCATTTCTTTATAATCAGAGAAAAATCCAAATAGCAATATCATGGGGAAGAGTACTGTGTGACTTTTTGCTTGAATTTTTGTTCCAGCTTCGAACCCACAAACTTTATAATATGCACTCTCTGATTTGGACAGTTTCAATGTCCCCTCTGTAGTAGATGTAATTCCAGTGCAATCAATCCTGTCTATGACTGTACCATGCCTCCTAATTTCAATTTGAGAAAATAAGAATGGAACAAAATTGTCTATAAGTTTTATATTAGCCCCGGGGAGGGGATATTCTTCACCATTACTTTCTTTTACAATATCAAATTTTATATACAAATCTGATCTATGTGGATGAATGAACCCGACCCCTTCCGTGATGTCATACTGTATCTCTTTGTTGGGCTGATTCAAATTTGCAAATGTCCTCCTGTTTGGAGGGAAGGACTGTGGTTCATAACTCTGGATATTTTCCACTTCGTATTTATTTATATAGTTTAAATATTAATTTCTATTATTCCAGTGCTATTAGCACCAGCAAAATCGATGATATCATTTTCTCATTTGTAACTGTTATCTCTATGTAATTAACTTTATCAATAGAAACAGGAAAATATACTGGTGGGATTGAGGAATAGAAAATGGGTTCCATAAATTCTGAATTTGGTTTAAATGTAGCAATGATACCTGTTTCTTTGTGGCTACCAATCGAATTTTCTTCTCCTTTGATAATCATACCTTTGGCAATGTTGCAGTGAATATATAATGTTTCTATACCTGAGAATTTTGGCATAAATTTACCTATGTGCCAAAAACCTGGTTCTAATTTGCTATTGTTCTCGAATCCTAGAAGTTCCCCCATGGTAGATAAGTGCACTGTTTCATTGGTAGACACAATCTCCACTCTGTGTGTAACAGAATTTTGAGATAGTAATACAGTGTTTGGAAGTTCAAATTGTAATGTAGATAAGTTATACTGTCCGATAGAAATAATATTCTTATCATTACCTACTAATATAGTATTGTTGTAGGTAGTTACATTCGGAATCAGATACATGTTGTAGAATGCTCTCAGAGCTAAGGATTTTGGATAGATAATATCATCGTGAAGATATAGTTTCAAAACCGAAGTCTCGCTGGAGAGATGAAACATTCCCATACTTAATATATAATACAGCTTTTTGATTTTTTTTTAATTTGATGTTTGGTATTTTTTTTAATATTCTGAGCATAGTAATGCAAACATGGCCACATATAATATGATCAAAATCTTGAATACGATCGTCGTTGTAATAAACCTTAACATGTTGTAAGTAACGAATTAATTCTGTAAGGGGTACCCCTCCGAAAGAATCGAAAATAAAGTATTGTCATTTTATTTTATAATAGCATATCCAGTGGGTACCAATGTTTTCGAACTTATCCAAATTGACCACACCACATTCTCGAGAGTGGGGACTACCTTTAGGGAGAGAATCAGACATGAAAACCCCTCTGAAGTGTTTAATTTTAAATATTTTAACTAAAGATTCAATGTCTTGGTTCGTGAGTGCCTTTTTTTTTTTTTTTTTTTTGTAAATTTTCTGAGTGCTCTGGACTTTACACCACTGCCTAATTTTTTCTCCATAACAAGATTATGACGCATCTGCTATTCTAGTTCTGCCTTATTCTACCACTTCCCACGCCTAGGCTCCCAACTGCCCCCAATGCTGCCAAGATGGTTGGAATGCTGAATATGAATCCACCACTACGTGTTTTCTTTCTTGTATTTTGCAATCTTTTTAATTGTGGTGTACTGAGTAATAATTTTATTCCATTTCCCTTGTCTATACATTGTCTCTTCTTTTCTTGTTGTTTTTTTTAGTTAAAATTGAATTTATTTTTAATTTTTTAAGATTGTGATATGGTATTTGGTACACAACTCCTTTTGGTTTTATGTTGTTGTTATTATTTATTATTATTATTATTTCAGGGTATTTATATTATATATTTATTTATATTACAAACCCCACCCTAATTTTTGTTTTGTATTCATAGCAATAGTTGTACCCAATCCTGTTATTCGTTCACCTAAAGAAGCATCTTTGCTGGTTAATCTTCCAAATGCAGTCTCTTCTAATTTTTGATCAGCCACATGACGATCATCCAGATATTTGTGTGTGTTGTATTAAATGTCATGTTCTTTACAAGCTGCATCGAGAGGATTAATACCCCTGTCTCCTCTTTCTAACCTTTTTTCAAGTTTTGTCCCCGGACCACAGTATTGGTAACCAGGTACGTGAATTCGAATGGAAGTTTATTAATAATATCATTCACCGATCCTCGACCCTCTCATATATTCCAGAATTTAGGAGGTAAAGTATTGATAATTTTAATTATGTATCCTATACCTTTGGGATCGTTTACAATGAAATAAGCTAGTTTGTCACTAATCATGTTTCCAATACCCATTTTCTCATTATGGAAGTAGTTGTTCCCAGCATTTTCTTCCCCTGATATAACCAGCAATCTATTTATGAGTTCTCCAACATCGTTTACCCACACAAATTCTTTAGGTAGAGTATTGTATTGCTTGATACCACTACCAGTTTTGAGTTGGTTCCAGATGGATTTGATCAGTTTTTTTTTGTATTTATCACCACTACTCGATTTCACTCGCTTTTGACTGGCATCATTATTTTGTTACAGAGCATCAGAGAGTGTCAAAATTTCAGAGTAACTTTGATAATCATCTTCTGTAAAATTTTTTGGTTGTTATTTGGTAATGAGCTCCCATAGCCCTACGGTACCAGGATATCTGGACCAGTTGTTTCTCCCACCCAAATTAATTTTTATGTTGTCCCCTTCGAATGTTACTTTACATTTGCCAATTTTCCATACTACACCTTCATTAGCCTCTATAGTTGGATACAATCCAAATACTTCATCTTTTTCGAATTTTCCAGTACTCAGGTAATCCCTTGCCAGGGGACCCAACTCGATTGTCTCTGATTCTTCTATAGCTGCTTTAGCAGGTGGTTCCTTAAGTACCAGGGGTGTGTGGATGTTGGATAATGGCGTAGGAGGTAAATCTGCATAATTTTTAGCAGTAAGAGGTACCAATTCATTGATGAGGTTTTTATTTTATTCTGCCACACCCTTAATCTCTCTAAAAGAGCACTGATTGCATCAATAATAGGTTGGTCTTGACGCCTGGTTTGTTCGTAAAAACGTCGATTATCTGATTTCCAACTTTTGAAACGTAATTTCGAATTATCTTCAATTTTGTGTTTCGTCATATTTATTTTTTGATTAATGGTTATTTTATATCGTTTCAACGTTTAAAAAGTCGTTGATTTTATTGATATTACCATTCTTAGGTTTCCGAGTCATGTCGATAGTAACAAATCCAAAATCGTCGCTGTTCCAACAAGATGAAGAGAATTTTGGAAATTGGTTGTAATTTAAGTCTCCTCCCACATAATCATCGTATACATGTTTCAAATTAGTATCATCTTGACGAAACAAACAGATTCAGTTTGTATTATCTCGTAGTAATTGTTTGGGAATTTTGGAATAAGTTTGAGCTAAATAAAAGCAGTCTATATCTTTGTGACGACCCTGTGTAAAAAATTTCTAATTTCATTCTGATTTTAGAGAATAACATCATCAAATACCACAACAGAATTCGGTAAACCTAACTCTACAGAATTTTTGAAAATGCCCCCATCGTAAACAGCGGCGGTATTGCACATTTCTTACATTATATGACATCTGAGTGGTGCCAGTTAAATTCACATTAAGAGAAGCCGTTGCAGTTAACCTTGGTATTGAAGTATCATCTTTTGTATCATCATTTGCTGGAGCCACGTCAAATTCGTGCTCCATAGAAGACGTTTCTTGGGCAAGGCTTAATAATTCAGCCAAATTTTTAGGTTTATTCTGAAACAATAGGAAACCCCAAATCTGAGGGCGCAACTTGTGCAAAATTTGTCACTGTGGTAAAATCATCATTCATTCCAAGCTATGACCACAGATATAACAAATTTTGGCCCCTTATGCTGACTCAGAAATGAACGTGGATCTCGAGCACTCAATCCCCACCATTACAGTATACTTCCCATTTTATTTAGTAGTCGCGATTTGATATTTGGTTTCCGTGTTCGTGGTCGTCTAGCCACGAAAATCGGAATCGCTCTCAACATATACCAAAACAAGATGGAACGCTTAAACAAAAAAAATAAGAACAATTGGAAATGTCGAACTTCATTTTAGTGGCCATTTATTTTAACAAACTATTCCCCGTACAATTAGAAACTTCACCCCAACAATTGACAAAAATCTCTCCCTATATATATAGTTGTCTGTACAATATAATAAAACCCACGAGAATAATAAATAATTCCCTTAAGCCCTACATATCGTTAAAAATTATGACAATGAACACACATTAAATAAATATAAAGACATTTTCATGGTTTAGGTGATCGGAAACTTTACGTTATTATATCGACGATATTCTCAAAGATCAAGATGTCGAATTTTTAACTGTACTGTGCTTGGCATGGAATAAACGAACTAAGGTTCAGAGCACTAAATGGATAATTCAAAAACTATTCCTGAAAATCATAATGAACTAAAAATGACCGGTCAATTAACTTTAACATAAACCGAAATGAGTTAAATTATTATACCTAGTTATTCAATGTCCAGCCATCAGTCAAACGGCACAGTCAAATTCATGTGCCGACGTAGATCCGACCACTCTCGCCAGTGTTCAAGGAAGGAGAAGGAAGCTCCTTATCGTACGAATGCCTCAGCTGCAACTCAGTTCTCTCGGGGGAAAACCTCGCCCGTAGCCGTAGCTTTCTCCCTTGAGTTACAAGGTTCTCCCGCTAGGGGGTAAGAGCGTTGCCGGATTTACTTTGTTCGACGTCTAGAGTCGAGCGTCAGGAACACAGTGACGCAAAACTCCTTGTTAATTTAACGAGGAGAATGTGGTGGAGCTTTTAAAATTATACGAGTTATAACCGAACACCACACTCTGTATGGTGAAATTTGGTACTTCCACAAGCTTTCCCTTTTTCACATAGCCAAATTTTAAAAATTTAACTTCGCCATCAAGGAAAAATTCATGAGACTGACTTTAAGGATACATTTTTTAAAACATTTCCTGCATTAACATAAGTCCAGTGCCCTCGTACATTTGGTACACTCTCAAGCCTAACTATCTCAACAGTGAAAAATTGACGTAATTCGAGATCATTTAATCTGCTTAATACCGTTTCTTGATATTCGTTTATGTTGCGTACCACTTCATCGTAGCTGGGTTTGATTTTCACATCGACATACAATTGTTTAAATTGTTCTTTGAGATCGTGAAGTTCTGATGTGAAACCTGATAAAGCAGATTCCTGGCTTGATTCGAGGGTAGCAATTTGTTCTCTAACGTTCGAAGTAAACTTTCTACAAGTTTCAATTTAGTGCTCTGGTTTGTAAGATCGAATACCTGCCTTCTAATTTCTACAAACAATGCATGTAATTCATTCACAATCTGATTGGTAGGCAACGTAGCAATAGTATCTTGAATTATGGCAATTTCCGCTTGAATATTCTTAATGTCCTTCGACTTCAATATTCTATTTACTGCTCTTTTTACAGATCTCATCTCTTGGGAAGTGGGTAAATTGGATACTGTGTTTTGAAGTGAGGTTAAAGCTTGCTTAACTACATCTAATTCTGTAGCAAATGCTACACTGGTTAAGCCATTTTTAAGTTGCTGTATCTCATCTTGCGTAGGGGTAGACTGTTGCAGAATTTGCAACATGTTCTGTATGTAGTCTACGAGATGGTGAAAATGAGATAGTTCAGATTCAGTGTTGAGATTCTCTAATTTTGTGATCTGTCGTTGAATTACATTTAAAGATTCGGTTATGCTTTGCAACTTAAATTCCAGAGTTGCCTGTACAGTAGTCAATTCATTTCTCATGGTTGTCAAAGTATCTTCAATGTGAGCTATGGTACCCTGTATCTTTCCAAAATCGTCGTAAGTTTCTAATTGCAATTTGATGCTGGCAACACTGCGAGCGATGGCATTTAATTCGGAAGATGATGGTAAATTATTAATAAAGTGTTCTAATATTTGTAGTTTGGATGTGCTTCTGTTATGGCTGCATGTAATTGGTCTGTTTGCTTTTCGGATTTAATTTATTTATTTATTTATTTATTTACTGCCCTCAACAGAGGTAAACCTCCAATTACAGACGGCAGGAAAAAAATACAAAGAAAAACAACACAATTAGGAAATATATAAACATATATCCATCGATAATACAATTAATCCATAACATAATCAATAATTAAACTAAACAATCTGATGCTTTCTATATTTCTCATATTCTAGTGAGGGAATTTCAAAAGATAAGAATTGGTCCCGTAATTTAAGAATGCTTGCATTAAGCAGTTCATATTGCTCTTGAGTCTTGATAGTTTCAATTATGGAAAGTAGTTCGGTACGAATAGTATTCCCTTGGTTATTTAGTTCTTGCTTTAGATGTTCCGAAGTAGTTGTTTGAATTTGACGGAATTTCTTAAGGTCATTTTTTAATTTAGCTAAATTCTCTTTTAAATTTTCAACATTATCGAGAGACGGTAAATTATTGTATTTTTGAAGTAAAGACTTGAGTTCCCCATTAATTTTTTCTACGGGATTAATTAATTCAGACTGTAGCTTGGTAATTTCAGCGTATAGGCTTACATTCAAGGAATTTTGTAATATTAATAAATCAGAAGTTTCTTAAGGCGTTCGTCTAATCTGGCAATATCGCTGGAATTATCTGGTATTTCCTGCCTTTTTCTGTTTCCAAATATGTCAATTTTGTTTTGTTTATTTGTTTATGTTTTATTTTTATTTATTTATTTTTAATTTTCTTTCGGTATTTATATATTCATAAGAAGATAGATTATTCTTATATCGATAAGGAGGGGAATTAGTTTATCATAATCGCCAATTGTGTTGGGAATCATATTATTGTGTTTAATCCTGTACAAATTTCGACCTATGTGTACGACTGCTCAATTGGATGGAGAGATACTTATTTCGATCTTTCCTGTCACAGGGATTTCATATGATGGATAGTTGTTGTTAAAAACATATAGTTGCCTTCCGGTATTCTCATCAACTTCGTACCATATACTATTAAGTTAAATAATGACCAACCCTCTCAATTTTCGATGCAGATCGGAAATCACTTGCATGCTGCTGTCTGAACTTCTCTCTATTTGGGGAATATGTTGCTTCTTATAGCCAAATACATTCATTGGCATTTTTATTCTTTTGGGATATTTTTATCATTTTAATATATTATAATTTTTACTAATTCTTAAAATATTAAATATGTTTTATCATAAGCTATGTCGACATTGGTCTCATTTTAAAGAGTACGTTGAGACGAAGCGAATAAGAAAACCTCACCATTCTACGTTGTATAATTTTCGAGATATGAGTATATTAATAATTTGCAAGTGAACACTAGGTCAAGAAAACTATAAGACAAAATCTATTACTAATTATCTTTCTTTATTACACGCAAAGGAACAGATAACAATCTTTATTCCAAGTTGAATCTGTTTAGCGTGTCATGTCACGAACTGTCATCGATCCCCTCTTCGCACACCACATATGTCAGAGTTACACGCTAATATTGATTTCTCTTCGCACAACGTGACCTCGCTATTCATTCATTTATTCAGCTTTTATGTCTCTGATTTTTTAGAAGGAGAAAAAAAAGAGAGGGAGAGGAAGGGGTTAACATTCCCCCCAAGACAATATTTATTAACATAATTTTCCCTAACTGGCCAATATCTTCGCCTTGCAATAAATCATGTAAACTTAAGCAACCTGCACAAACAAAAAAACATGCTTCCCTCTGGAACCTTTGGCTTTTCCGAACAACACTGTTTTGCAAATCAATAATATTTCTAACACGGCATGGCCTTTTTCTTCCTACATACACCTGCATATTACAGAGCCTCCGAAGAGAGAAAGGTTATTTTTTACACAGTATTGTCATCTAGTAGCAAATAATTGTACTTGGAGAAACATGAAAACAGAATAGAAGCATGCGTGTGCGTGTGTGTATATATGTAAGCGCTCGCCATGTAGTTGCAATAGAGAGTACTAATATAGTTTTCATAACTGAGAATGCGTAACTTTCTCCGAGCTAGTAACATTTAGCAATGCCTCAATGTTTGTACATACACTTGAATATTACACTTTTCTAGAAGAGGGAGAGGGGGTTACTAACAAATAGAAGTAAGTATGTGTAAGTGCTCGCCATCTAGTTGCAAAAAGTACTTGTCAGACACAAGTTTCATTACCTAATGTTTTATAACATGATCAAGCAGTAACGGGATTTAGCTGAAGACTATAATAGAGAGTAGGGGTAAAAAGACAGTTCTGCACCAGAAAGTGACGCGTTTTTTGCAACCTTAACGGAAAATATCGTAAGGCAAACGTGAAAGTGGCGCGCTCGCAGTGTTGCCAGCCCACCCCAAAAAATTTCACCATGTGATATTGTACAGGCGAAGATAACCTACAAATAAGAGTTGGCAACACTGACTATCAGCGTCTTGGAAAACGTCTTAAGACAAATATCTTAATCTTTAAGAAAGTCGACTTCCGGTTTGTCAATTCTGGCTTCAAGAGGCTAATCCACAAATAGGATTTGACGGCGTAATATTTTGTAGCCTTCTAAGATGATAAGTATGCAATAAGATGAAGAAGAGTTGGTGACTGGCAATAGTGGTGGTGGTGCAGTGTTAATATCCCCCTCCTCTATTTTTTCTAGCATACTGATCTATTGCAAGAGTAGTACAGTGTGCCCGGTTGAACGCCATCAAGTGAGGTTCAGTGTTGCCAACCCACCCCAAGAAAATTTCACCATGTGATATTTTACAGGCGAAGATAACCTACCAATGGGAGTTGGCAACACTGACTAGTTGCTTCTCAGCGACTTGGAAAACGTCTTAAGACAAATATCTTAATCTTTAGGAAAGTCAACTTCCGGTTTGGAAATTCCGGCCTGTCAAGAAAATTTTCTGGAGACAAATATCTTAAGACGTTTTCCAAGACATTGATTTTCTTGGCTCCTAATTGAGCTAGGATGACGATTTTAGGTTTGTTGGATAGGATTCGACGAGAACTATTCGACTGTTAAATGAAATCGATTCTACCCCCTCCCACTCTGTATTTTCTAGCATACTGATCTATTGCGTGCTAACCAAATCTCTTTTGAAGCAGGGGGGCTCGTGTAACGCTACGTATGTATGTATGTAATGCGATTTGTGGGAAGAGGGGGAAGAGGGGTCCAAAATTTTGAACTTACGGCTGGAAAATGTTTCTATAAAATAACCATGCCTATGAACCTGTTTGGCTTCAGGAAGCAAGCTATGGAAGTGCCCGTCCAGCCCACGTCGTCGTCGAACTTCAACGAACTCCTGCCTTCCATGCTATCTAAACTTAACGGTCTGTTAATTATACACTTGAATTGCATCCTGACCCAGTACGACGAAGATATGGGCAAAACTTTATATGTATTCAACAACAACTTGAATTATTACCGGTTCCCCATTTCCGGCAAACTTAAGTTCGACATGAATCCCGAGAACGAAAGGGAGGCCAAGGTTATCTCAGGCAAGAACATCTATCGCATCAAGCACGATAGGATGGACAGTACCACTACGTACGATGTATCTGCTGGCGATCGCCTATACGTGAAGCTCTTGGACGACTACGATAAACTCATCCGTCTTTTCATAGAAATGAAAATCACCTACCCTATAATAAATAACCACAGTAGCAACAATGCCTAACGACATTTTCGCTCACACCAAGCGCGACGATCACGGCGACGACGTTCTCATGCTCGACGTCAGGGTCAATAAGTTGCGAAGCGACCTGCAGGCCCTGCAGTCCACGCTCAACTCCAGCCTCCAGTCAGAGATAGCTAGCCTGCAGTCTCAGTGCCTGGACCCCGTACTCAAAATCGATGCCGAACTAAAATCGCTGCTGCAAAAGTACACCGACCTCGCGTCAATAGACAACTTCGACAACTTGGCGCTGAGCGTAGGCAAGCTGCAGAACGAACTTGTGAAGCTGCAGCAAGGGCAAACTTCTGACGTGGAACAGCTGAAGCGACACTTGCAGGACCAAACGAGCACCATCCAGACTGAACTGCAAAACATTTTCCAGAGTATAAAAACTCAAGATGACTACGATCGCGTGAACGCCAGTATTGCCAAATTGCACGAACAGTTTCAATCGTTCGAAATTCATACGTTGGAAAGCATCTAGGCTGAGCTTCAAACGGACGCTTTGCATGCAGCCATGAACGAAGTCAAAACTAAACTCCAAACGCTACAAGACTTTATCGACAATCTACCTTCGTCGAGCGAGCTGAACGCCATTGCCCGTAGTGTTGCCAACATAAAACTCCAACTTGAGACCTACGAAGATATCGGGAAGCTGCAAGCTACCACAGCCCATATTGAGGATGCTCTCGCCGTTATGAAAAATGATCTGGCAAACGTACACGAAGCACTGGAATCCAAACTGCCTGGCATCAGGGATACTCTGGCCAGCGTCCAACGGCAGATCACCAAGCTGGAAAATCTAAACACCGAATCAGAGTTGTCGCATTTTCATCACTTTTCATCGACGACATACAGGCTAATTTGGAAACTTTGCAACAATCCACCACCACCCAGGACGACATAACACAATTACAAGAAGGCATACGCGCTGCTGCTGCTGCCTCGCAGTTGGACGCGATGAAAAAAGCTTTGGAGTCGCTCGAAAACACGGTGGACACCCTGCCTACCTCGCAGGAACTGAAAAGCGTGAAGAGGGCTCTCAACCGAATACTCAAATCCGACAACATCAAAAACATCCAAACCGAAATTGAATTGCTTCGGGAGTATGTTGCAACCTTGCCTACCATCCAGAACATAAGCTACATGCCTTGTTTGCGGAAATTAGAACCCAGGTCCACGACCTCGCAACCCAGAGCTCAAAGTTGACACTCGTGGAAAGTCTGCAGCAGATTATCGCCAATGTGAAAGAACAAATTGGCAGCATCGAGGCGAGCCAGGAATCGGCCATAGCCAATTTCAGTACCCCACTACACGACTTAACGAAAAATTCAAGAGGCTAATTGTCGATGTGAAGATCAAGCCCGATTACGACACTGTTGTCCGTGCTATCGAGGAACACCTGGAATCGGTGAACGGTAGATTGGAGGATGTGGAGAGCGAGGTTCGAACCAATGTAAACACTCTGAACGCCAGCATCTACAATCTCAATCCCCCTTGTCATCAAACTGTACAGCATTCCAAACAGGGAATTTTCCTCGCTCTTCCATCCTGGTGCCAAACTCTACATGCTGACTCCTGCCAAAGCCTATCACCAGTTTTTCATCGCTGGCACACTTCAGTTCGTCAAGGTTTCATACTGGTCTTTGCCTCACGCAACCCACTACCCAACCATGACCGTGAAGAACATCAGTGACGAGCCTAAAATAAGAGGAGTGGAGTTGGTCGATTTTACCCACCCCGAAACTCGCGAGACTGCCTATGCCGAAGATGACACTCAAATTATCGACATAGAAGTAGCTGATAAGCTGTACATAGAAAACCGGGCATTGTCTGCAGCCAGAAATCCCATCCAAGCTCTATTCTTATTTTCGCGCAATGTCTAGGCAGGCTATTGTGAACGAGCTGCACAAACCTGCACGGCGAAACTACAAACGACTGGCGGTAGTGACCAAAGGCATAGACGACTTGTGGGAAGCTGACCTTGTGGAAATGAGCTGTGGCAATCTAAAAAATTTACATAGAATCAACAAGAGATACAAGTATCTTCTCACCGATATATATACATTTTCAAAATTTACCCCTCAAGGCAAAAACAGGAACCTGCGTAGTGGAAGCATTCAAAACTATTTTCGATGAAAGTGGCAGGCGACCTCGATTTCTTCACACAGACAACGGAAAAGAATTCTACAACTCTGTCTTTCGGCAATTTATTCAAAAACGAAATATTTAACATTACCCCACCTTTAGTCACATCAAAGCCAGCATAGTGGAACGTTTCAACCGCACTATGAAAACACGGATGTAGAAACAGTTCACGCTCCAGGGGAATTACAAGTGGCTCGACATGCTTCCGGAACTTGTTAACAGCTATAATCACAGTTTGCATCGCACGATAAACATGGAACCGGCTGACGTCACCAAATCTGACGAGCGACGTTTAATTTCTACGTGTTATTGCCCAAAGTACAAATTTACAAGCAAGAAACCGAAATTCAAAATTGGAGATCAGGTGAGAATCAGTAAAGTTAAGCGTGCATTCGAAAAGGGCTTCACAAAAAATTGGAGTACGGAACTTTTCACCGTAGTTCGAGTCTTACCCGGAAACCGTCACACGTATATAATAAAAGATAATCGCGACGAAATTCTGAAAGGAAGATTTTACGAAGAGGATCCTTCTAAAACAAAATACCCTGACACGTATCTTTTTGAAAAAGCATTACGTAGAAAAGGTGACAAACTGTTGGTGAAATGGCTGGGACTCGAGGAAAAAAGTTGGATAGACGCAAACCAGGTGATTGTGTAACGGGTGCTTGGGATGTGGTACGGCGACTGCCAGATTTTCCATCGGAACGTCAGGATAGGAAAAATGGCGAGCTTCTACCCGACAACATTCGCTGCCTTATTGTTGGGCCTTCTGGATGTGGAAAAACAACGTTACTTATTGATAATTGTCTTCTTGCACCCAACTGGTTAAACTGGAAGAACAGGCACCTGTATGTTTTCTCCAAAAGTTTGGAGCAATCGAAGTATCGCCAGCTGTCGAAACTGTACGAGGGACTATGCATAGCTATATTTTCTTCTGAAGTGATACCACTAGACTGCTGTTTCGAAAATTCGGTGGTGGTTTTTGACGATGTGATTCTGGAAAACCAGAACGAAATTCGCAATTATTTTACTCAGGGTTGGCACAGAGGCATTGACTGCTTCTATCTTGCTCAGACTTTTTCCAAAATCCCCAAGCAGCTACCCCGAGACAATGCTAATATTATTTGTTTGTTTCGTCAAGACTACATCAATTTAAAACACGCTTACGATGATTATGTAGGTGGGGACATAAACTACAATCAGTTTTCCAAATTTTGATCTTCATGCTGGAACCAAGATGATTTCGGATTTGCCACAATAGACATGACGAGGAAACCCAATAACGGAAAATACAGAAACAAAATTAATAATTTTCTTAACGTTTCAACGTTACAAGACCTATCATAAAAAACTACATACAAAAAAAAATGAAATGCAAACTTGCAGACGGCAACCTGAAGCTGCGTAGCTACCTGGCAAAACGGTTTAAGGGTTGGAAAGCCGAGAATCGTGGAATTTACGAAGAGAAAAAGCGTCAGGACCAACCTATCATCGATGCCATCAGTGGACTTGGTAAAGAAATCAAAGATGTCACCGAGAAAATCAAAGGATTAATCAACGAGCTTGTGCCACTTACTGCTCAAAAATATACCATACCCACACCGATAACCAGCATTCACACTACTCCGTTCGAACTCGCACCGGCTCCGAGACGTCAGGCCCTAGGCAGTACCTCTTCGGACAAGCTAGTCGAGCTAGGTCCGTTGGCGAGGGATTACCTAAGCACCGGGAAATTCGAAAGAGACGAGGTATTCGGATTGTACCAGGCCATGGAACATAACGAGGGTGTGGTTTGAAAGATTGGAAAATCGAAAATCACGTTCGAGGGTGACGACGTGAAAATCAATTTGGGCGAGAAGAACAGCTGGACTAGGTATCCCGGCACGGTGGGACTGTGGGAACTTATCACCAAAAAGCAACCTTAAGATTATACAGACGAGGACTACCAAAGTTATACAGAAATTTTGATCATGACGGACGCACTGTACCAAAACAACGATGCGACACAGAATCGCGTGAAATCTAGCAGTGGAGAAAAGTACAGGAACCTCATGAAGCCAATATGGACCCAGCTGAAGACTGGCAGCGGTGTCAAACTCTACAATACCCTACCTAAAGAGTTTGTTTGGGTGGACGACGTGAGGAAGTTTGTAGATCGATTTCTGGTTATCGCAGGCGAAGAGAATGCAGGCAATCGCAACTTCCACAACGAGAAGGTGGGCATCAAGGACATGATTAGCACCAAGCTTAGCAACTTTATTGTCAACGACAGCAAAGGTATAGGTTACCTCATCAAAATCATGAACACCCTGCCTCCCAAATTCTGGAATGTAACCAAGTGTCGAGGTCTCGTGAACGATAATATCAACAAGCTACCCTTCGAGATGCACCTGCCAGGTTACCAGTACTGCGGTCCGGGTACCAAACTCGAACAGCGACTGGAAAAAGGAGACAAGGGTGTGAACCCACTGGATGCTGTATGCAAGGACCACGACATTGCTTACAATACTCAGACAGATCTTGACGTACGTCACGATGCCGACAGGAAGTTGGAGCATGCAACTTTCGGGAGACTCGTCAGGAGAGATGCCTCGCTAGGTGAACGGGTTGCTGCATTGGGTACGACCATCGCCATGAACACAAAACGAAAATTAGGGTGGGGATTGTAAATAAATAACACCCTGTAAAAAATAAAGCGACTTGTATAACCAACCTATCAAGGGGCAAAGCCTTACCTTTTTCACGATATATATAAATAACATACTATCACCATGAAGCCCAAAGGCGTCGTTTACCAAATACCCTTCGCAAACCTCAAGTCTCTCGGAGCTCTTGATGGATTGCTTATAAAAAAGCAGCGCGAGAAGAAACATTCCTGCTTGGCAAAAGGTCATGGAATGAAATTGCTGCTTAGCATTCCTCAGTTGAGGAGGTTACAAGGTTCGCGAAAGCGGCAGCAGAAGACTGGAGGTTTCATATTCAGCATCCAGGCTATCTTGGCAGCATTAGGCGCTGTAGGCAGCTTGGCAGGAGGCAGTGCCGCCATTGCCAAAACCGTCATCGACGCAAAAAAGAACAAGGCCGAGCTGGAAGAGCAGAAACGCCACAACCTGGTTATGGAGAAAAAGGGGAAAGGTGTGACCAAAAAGCGAAAGAACAACCTCGAAGCTTTGAAAAAGTTAAAAAAAAGAATAGCCCCTGTCCAACTTCGATATTGAATCTCTGATCGAATCGTTGGGGGTCAAGCACTTCAGGGGCGTTTTCATGTCTGATTCTCTACCTTCTGTTGTGAAGAAAAAAGAGTGTTGCGTGGTTAACCTGGACAGTTACGAAAATCCAGGTACACATTGGATATGCTACCTCAAAACCAACAACAAGAACAAAGCATTTGTATCGATTCATTCGGAGGCACGCCACCTGCTGGGTTGGTAAAGTATCTTAGTGTCCCCAACCTCTACTACAATGACGAACGCATCCAGGGTTTCGGCGATGTAAACTGTGGCCATCTCTGCGTTTCCATGCATGTCTTCCTCTCGCCATTAAATAACCCAACAATCGAGGATTTCCAGAAAGCATTGTGGCACCTAAAGCACTATGGGAGTATTCCATCTCACAAGCGAGACTTCGCTTCTGAAACTCACATTGCATGACGATATCATCTATCCTAAATTTATTGCTCTTCGTGCATTCTACAGCATGTACCTGATACCTAATGTGACGGTACACAACAATACCATCAAAATTGGCAGCGAAAAAATCAGCATCATACCTGGCCAGTACAACCTGTCTACCTTGCAGGCTCAGTTACCAAGAAGTGTACTGCTTTCGCACAATTCTGTAACTCACAGGGTGGAACTGGTGTCTGGCACGGAAACCGTAGACCTAGGTACCATCGGAGAGCTTTTGGGATTCAACAACACAAAGCTCGAACCTGGCATCAAGCATATTGGTGCTAACATTCCTAAATTTCTAGCCTTCGAGACTCTGAATGTATATTGCAATGTGGCAGAAGGTATGATCACCAAATCCTCGGACGGCAACCCAGGGAGTCACAAGCAAACAGGTATTATCGCTACGTTCAAACCAAACTCTGAGTTCATTGAGCCAATTATCTACACACCCTCCCCACCGATATACTTTCCTGTATCTCGTAATCGCATAGACAACACAGAATTGGCAATTAGCAACGAGAAGGGAGAGGTGGTTGATTTTGCAGGAGCCACGACCACTGCCGTCGTGGAGATTAACATATAATAAATAACCATCATGGAGCAAATCGAAAGTTACGAGTTGTAGTCTTTCCCTCCCAATCGTCGCACGTTTGCCAACCTCAACGAAGCGAATCGGGAGATAGAATACAACGTGGACGTCGGGGATGGATTCATTCACCCTCACAGAGCTGATTTGTATATCAAGTTTGTTGTGAAGAGAGACAACGGCGAAGCATTCCTTGCCAATGCAAATTTAAGACTCGTAGATAATTTTGTGCCGTACCTGTTCTCGAAGGTGGAAGTTAGAAAGCATGGCACTGTCATCGATAGGTTTGACTACCCCGGGATTACCTCTACAGCTGTGGGAACACTGAAACTCTCCAAGACCGATGCAGCATACTACCAGGCAGGGGGATTCGAAGCAGGTACAAAAATCAAAACTCAAAGTCCCACAGTACTGTTTCCCATGCGCCTGCTTCCTGGCTTCTTCTCCGACTACACAGAGATTATGTGGAAGGGTGGTTTGCGCGTCACTTTTCGCAGAAGCGCCAACGACAACAATGCGCTGATGCGTTACAGCACCTTGAGTGCAGACGGTTCAGCACTTCCCAACACACTACCCGATCCTGCCAAGTTCATGATCCAGTCCATGGAGCTGCGCATGCCCGTAGTGGAATACGAAACTAACTACGCTCTAAAGTACAAAGCAGACATTTTGAAGAATCCCCAAGTACCCATCCAATTTTACGGTTACCAGTGCGTTCAGAAACCTGCTTCCGGCAACCATTTTGAATTTGACGTGACCACACAGTTTAACAGCATCCGGTACGATATGTCAGAGTTTGTGGTCGTGCTCTTCCAGACGGGAGAAGGCAACAACCAAGAAAAAGATTCGAGCCATTTCGACAATTGAAAGATCAAGAACATCTACCTCAAAAATGGCAGGAACGAGATATTCCCGCGTGAGAACCACAACCAGAACATTGCAAACGACGACTACCTGAAACTGTACGAGGCATACACAGCTTACAAGAGGGTGACCTCCGGCAATGTAGACGTGTACTACAACCCCAATGAGTTCATAGCTCGCAGACCCATGTTCGTCATTAACACATCTAAGAGAAAGCAGGTGGTTGTTAACGATCGCACCAACATCAAGATTGTCTGTGAGTTCCACGATGCCTTGCCTGCGGACACACTGTGCACCGTCATCCTTATTGCGGAGAAAACTTTTGTGTATGATGTCAAGAATGAAAGAGTGACCGAACAGTTTTAAATATGCACAGGAAATAACAAGAAATAAAAAAAGCCATGCTTGAGCGCGCAAGGGGGACTTCCCCTTTTGGCTCTGCACATGCCCCAAATTTTCGTCCCGTCGGACACGGCGGAAGTTAGTTCCGTTAAAAAATATACATACTATATATTTGCAGACATTGTTAATTTTTTGTATTCTTTTGTGTAGGTCAACAAAAAATTCTGTTGATTGAATATATAGTATGTATTACAAAAAAAAAACCTGTGAAATTAATATTTTGAAAAAATATCCCACCTCCACCCCCTCCTTTTTGCATTCGAGGGCAATTTTTTTTTTATTTTGAGCACACAGAGCAAGTTTTACCTGTTTTCAGGCGATAGTGACCCCACGGCAGGGTATGAATCCCACATTCGAGAATACATCTCTTGTCGTCTCGTACATCCAGAGAAAACTTCCTGACGGAGTTGGTTGTAAATATATGTTTAACACTCTGGATGCGATACTCTTTTCGCAGAATCGGTTTTTTGGTTTCGAGGCACCCGACGTAGTCTTCAAACTTGAGTTTTCTCTAAACCACCTGCTTGCCTATGCCTTTAGCTTCTTTGGTCACAGAACTCTCAGCTTGAATTGCATATGCTTTGGCACGAAGACCAGCAAACTCTAATATAATATCACCATCTTTTTCATCCTTTAGTTTGCCAGGTACTTTTTTGTTTCGAGCCAGGATTCCATATCGATTTGGTTTGGTTGGGGATAGCTCGACGAGTCGAACAAGTTAACGAGAGCTGGAATAGTAGCGATATCTTTATATGCGTTAGCAGTTTGGGCGTGATATACCAGACTGTCCGTATCTGTGTAGAGAAGGTTGATGTTGGTACCATAGTGCAAGCGTAGTATATCATAATATATCTCGAACATTTGCAGCTTGCTTAACTCTAACACTGTGGCACCAACATAGACTGGTTTGTTGAGCTTTACCTCACCACGATTCATGTGTACCAAAGGAATCTGTTCGTTGTTGGTTGTTCGAAATTTAAACAGTGGGCTTGCAACAAGTTTGCGACAACGGTCGACGCTAGTAAGCAACCTTATGTCTTCACGATTTCGCGTGTTTTCCATTGTTTTACCAAATATTATATTATTCATGTCCTTAAAAAATTTGCGATCCAGTTCCGAGGTAGCAGCAGTACGATGTTTGGTATTGAGGTCGATGTATGGCTTCAACCAATTTGAATGGTTGAAAATGAGGACTCGGTGAATTGCTGTAATCGCGACCCCTCGTTGCATCAACCACCGAAGATTTCGGTAGTGCAACCCGTAACGCTTTTTCGGTTCGAAATCCATGATGAGTTTTTTCTGCTTCGACGCAGGTGGACACTTGAATTCCGATGCTGGTGGGAGGTCTGAGAACACATCATGCAGCTTCTCGGAAAACTCGAGGTCCACCTCGACAAAGAAGCCTCGTTCCGAGTCGTCGAAACCTTCTACGTCGAATTTAGAAGCATCAGTCCATTCAAATCCTCCAAATGGAAGTTTTTGCACCATAGAATGCCCGTAAAAATTATTAGCATCCGTGTACATGATGTAGCTGGATGGTTGAGAAGGGTCGTACCCGGTCGACATGTGTCGGTTGTTGGCGCGAGCGTACCGTTGTGACTCCTGGACCATGCCACCCCGAACAAGCTTTTCCACAAAAAGCATCATGTTCACATTGGAAATAAGCTCGAGCTTGACTTTTGTTAGAAGGAGCATGGCCGACTATGCCAGCCCGGGGAGACTATAGAAGTATGCAGGGTCCAGCTTGAAGATTTGCATTGCATTTGCGCGAAACGCTTGAAAGACGTCTGCGAGGAGTGTTACATCAAGTTTTAAGTAGACATCGTGGTATTCTACAAAATTTCGACAACCCAGCTTGAGCCACATGGACTGAGCATGCTGATATTCTTCATCGCTGATGCACGAACCACGCAGCCGGCAGTGAAACTTAGCCTGGGGAGGCAACGACTCCTCCTCGAACTTGGAAGGGTCGCTGACATACTCGTAGGGGTAGACCCCCTTACACCTGAAGAGACTAGCATCCAAGTTGAGGGAAATGGCTGAGGTAATAATTACTTGATTGTTGTTGAGCATCATAGCTAGAGCATCGAGGCCTGCCTGGAGAAACATCAGGGAATCGAGAAACCGAAGTTCTATGCCTTGCACTCATTTAGAGATAGCAATTTATGCTCCTCATTTTGTGCAACAATATTAATGCGCTCATCGTCGTATCCGAGATGCCTGATAAGGTGGTGAAAATCGTACCCGGAGTCGTTATGGAAGAATACGGGGACGAAGCGCGGGTCCTTAGCCTTCAGGTTTCACCCGTTACACCAAGAATCAATAAAGCTTCCGGCGAAGTGATCGTGGTGTCGAACTTTCCTTTTTTTTCCTACTATCAATAAATTTTTCGTTACAAACTGGACAGTGTGTAGCCTCTTCGTGTTTACGCTTTTCTTCGGGAGTTAAGTCTCGCATAGCTATAGGATCTAACAATACTTCTCGTATCTCGTTCACTTCTACAATCATCCTCTCCAGAAAATGTTTGGCTGCATCGGGACCGCGATATAGATATGGCTCAGGGGCAATTATTTGATTTCGTCGCACCACAACAATCTGCAATGATAATAGCAGGATTCTCTCCCATAGCACTATGCTCCCGAAATTGCTCCACAGTACCAGCCTCGGGTAAGACTGCAACCCCAGGCCTGTTGTCGTTACAATAGCGCATGTGGTGTGCAAGCTTCTAGGCAGCAACGTCAGGACGTTGAATATGTTGGTAATCTTGTGGTTTTTGATTATCAAACGTGGACAAGCAACTGAGACAGACTTCTATGCAACCATCATGCTTGCTTTTTTGACCTGAAACTAGCCGGGAGAGAGAGCGAATAAGCGTGTAATGATGGCAAGTCTCGTTCTTGATAAGTAACAAATTGATTTCTCGTACAGCTTCACCTTCCATGTTACTCACTCGAATAGGGTGTACAATATTTGTGTTCTTAGTAAGGCCGTAAACATTGATAGCTATTTGCAGGTTTAATAAATTGTGTACACAGGTCTCGAATTTGTTTATGTCCGACAACTGAACTGGGTAGGTAATCCCATCCATCGCATTTTCTAATTTTGATTCGTAGGTCATGTAGTGGGCAACCCGATGCGGATGATCTTTCCGGTGGATGCGATGCAGCGCTGCCAGAACCAACCAAAGAAAACATTTTGAATCGCTATTCTGGATGTTTCAAACAACCCTCTTGACTGCAATTATTGCCGGCAGTGGAACATAACTAGACCCAGACAATGGAACAAACTTGTTAAGACTCAATTTAAATTTATGCGGAGTACCACACAACGAACCACCCGAGCCTTCAGCCTGATGTTCTTCCTGTTTGGCAACCAGCTCCTCCAAGAATTTGTCGTAGATACTCTCGAGGTTGGCAACATCTGCCAAGTGCAATATTTTTGCCTTGGTATTATGGTGAAAGCTGTATTCCTCATCAGATGGGTTTTGTATTGGCATCCCAGTGATGCATAAAATTTAGCAGATTTTAAAGCCAGTACATCACTTAAGATAGAAATTATCTTGGGTCGCACACTCTCTAGGAAGCTACGTACATCGCATAAGCTATCTGAGGTAAAATCAAAATCGTCTAATATATGATCAAAAGCAAACCGGCTTGCTTTTGTTGCCGACTTGACGCGTTTGGCAGATGGTAATATGTTAAAAAAATCTGCATCAGCCTTCCTTTTGACCGAGGTCGATGGTTGCAGCACAGGGTCTCCAGTACCCTTGCAATTAGGCTTATGTTTTTTGACATGTGCAATTGTAAAGTGTTTGTTACACTTAGGACACAATTCGGTTGCTGTTAAATGCTTGCCAGGCACACAGGTACGACTATGTCGTGCATAATGATCACTGGAAATATTTTTGTTACATGTAATACAAATCTTCGTAGGACGCATATTTTTTGGGGGGGGTTTATTTATATATGTAGATATGCTGATGTATGTTTTTTTAGATGTCGAATCCACACGTACTGTTGTACAATTAGGTACAAAATGTTGTACAATTAGGTATAAAGTGCAGTACAATTAGGTACAGGGTGTTGTACAATTAGGTACTGAGTGTTGTACAAATAGATACACCAAAAAAAGCACTACAAAAAATAACTACTCTTCAATCAGTCTCACAAAAACTCAACTACACTGCACTGTGTATACAATTTTTAAAAATCAAACAGAAAATATCACCATGTAAGGCAAATCTACGAGGAACACTGTGACAGGACGTCCGTACCCTTCAAGCTGCTCTCGCAGACTGTGACTAACTGCTCTGGCCCCCCTTATATAACCTCGGTTTATTTATGACGTATTTTTCCTCCAATCAGAAGAGACCTCGTTAAGTATGACGTATTTTTCCGCTAATCAGAAGAGACCACGTTAGATATGAGTCATCATATTACGTCATAATTTGTTGCGCAATCAGAAGATATGAGTCATCACATTACGTAATAACTTGCGCAATCAGAAGATATGAGTCATTTTTTAACTAATCAGAAAACACAATATCAAAAGTATTCGCCTCTAGCTATCTCTGACTGGAGGCTGGAGTTGAGCGTGGACTGCAGGGCCTGCAGGTAGCTTAGCAACTTCTTGACCCTGACGTCGAGCATGAGTAGCTCGTCGCCGTGGTCGTCGCGCTTGGTGTGACCAAAAATATCGTTAGGCATTGCTGCCACTGTGGTTATTTATTATAGGGTAGGTGATTTTCATTTCTATGAAAAGAGGGATGAGTTTGTCGTAGTCGTCCAAGAGCTCCTCGTACAGGCGATCGCCAGCAGAGACATCGTATGTTGTGGTACTGTAAATTCTATCGTGCGTGATGCGATAGATGTTCTTGCCTGAGAAAACCTTGGCCTCCCCTTCGTTCTCGGGATTCATGTCGAACTTAAGTTTGCCGGAGATGAGGAACCGGTAATAATTCAAGTTGTTGTTGAACACATAGAAAGTTTTGCCCACATCTTCGTCGTACTGGGTCAGAATGCTATTCAAGTGTATAATTAACAGACCGTTAAGTTTAGATAGCATGGAAGGCAGGAGTTCGTTGAAGTTCGACGACGACGTGGGCTGGACGGGCACTTCCATAGCTTGCTTCCTGAAGCCAAACAGGTTCATAGGCATGGTTATTTTATAGAAACATTTTCCAGCCGAAAGTTCAAAATTTTGGACCCCTCTTCCCCCTCTTCCCACAAATCGCATTACATACATACATACGTAGCGTTACAAGAGCCCCCTGCGTCAAAAGAAGTTTGGTTAGCACGCAATAGACCAGTATGCTAGAAAATACAGAGGTGGAGGGGGTAGGATCGATTTCATTTACCAGTCGAATAGTTCTCGTCGAATCCTATCCAACAAACCTAAAATCGTCATCCTAGCTCCATTAGCAGCCAAGAAAATCAATGTCTTGGAAAACGTCTTAAGATATTTGTCTCAAGAAAATTTTCTGGACAGGCCGGAATTGACAAACCGGAAGTTGACTTTCTTAAAGATTAATATATTTGTCTTAAGACGTTTTCCAAGACGCTGATAGTCAGTGTTGCCAAATCTTATTTGTAGGTTATCTTCGCCTGTAAAAGATCACATGGTGATTTCTTTTGGTGTGGGCTGGCAACACTGCGAGCGCGCCACTTTCACGTTTGCCTTACGATATTTTCCGTTAAGGTTGCGAAAAACGCGCCACTTTCTGGCGCAGAACTGTCTTTTTACCCCTACTATAGAGCGCTCTTAAGTTGACGTAGCTAAGTTTGTGGCCCCCCAATACTAGAATATCTTAAACTTGTATATTTCTTGTACCGCCATGATGTTACTGATTAGTTATAAGCACAAACAGTGTGAATAACAATGTCATAACACTTGAAGGATTTGAGAATATGCAAGTACGGTATCTTCGGTTCAGATATAAATGGACCGAATTTATACTTGGGTATTTTGAAAAAATAATTAAAATTGACTCATGAGAGACAATTTTTTTTACAGTTAAGGAAGTAATGCAATTCGCTTTAGTTATTTGAAAAACTGAAAATTTTAAAAAATTGGGTGTTATAGAGGGAAATTATCTAAATCTTAGAATTTTATACAATAAAATTGATATTTAAGCTCTTGCGTAAAACAAATTTTCAGTTTTTTACACTTGGAAAATCAGCTAAAATCATGATTTTCAGTTAAATTACACTAAGAGATCTCACTATGAAATTGTTAGATCTGGGGGGTGGCCGCTTTTGCCCCGTTTCTAACTACTCTTCCGGTAGATTAAGCTAATTTATAGGTGTAGCAGAATGGTCTAATCATGCTACGAATTATAAAACCCTCGTACCATGATGATTACCATTCTTGAATATCTAGCTTGGGAATTTTACCCCCATTGTCATGTGACCACCACAGTTCATCTACTGCCGGGTTGTTAGTTTTGTTTGAGAATGATGCCAAGGTAGTTTTTAGGTATACAATGTACTACTAGTTATTTTTTAGATACTCTGCTTTCCTTAAAAACTTTATTTGTACTTTGACTATTTAGTATTAAGATAAATAAATATTATTTTTAATGTATCCTGTAGTATTGTTAGAACTGAGTTAAAAATTCAGATCAGACAGTAATATTGTGGTCTAGTAATAGCAACTAAAATTGTTCTGTGACTCTCTCATTCTTCACATCATATACAAAAGTCTTCTCTGTAGTAACAATAACACTACATAAAGCGTTGTCAGGCAGAGGCACATAACATTCACACACAATCTTGATATTAGTTCTATCATTGACTACCACTTGTTTTCTTTTTGATGCGTTAATAACCAACGTTGGTCTGTGTGACTTGAAGTCACTAGGAGTGTAGTATACATCTATGTTTCCTTCAGTTACTCTCTTGTAAGCAAAGTAAGCCTCATATAATTTAAGAAAGTCATCGTGTGCTAATCAAGATTATAATTTTCACGAGGAAAATCTCATTGCGTCCATATTTAAGATAAATATTTTTAATTTTGCAATCATCAAATTTCCTAGAATCTTTTTCTTGACTGTTCCCTCTCCCAGTCTGGAAAAACACAATTACAAAATCCGGCATATCATACTGTATACTACTGAATTCATTAGTGACTTCAAATTCATAACATCCACCAGACGCTACTTTTTGAACACACTGGTAAGTATAAAATCCAATAGGAACTTGTGTATTTTTTAGAATATTTGCTTTGTATTTTAGAGCATAATTAGTTTCATATTCTACTACTGGTATCTTCAGCTCCATGGTCTTTATGATACACTTGGCTGTCTCAGATAAGGTGTTGGGTAATTTTGTACGATCTGCATAATTTGGAAAATTTAGATGTTCCTATGGCAGTAGAAGTAATACCAGGATTGTCTACTCTATCTATCACAATACCATGTTTGTAATTTCTACTTGAGAGAACAAGTGTGGCACGAAATTATCACTAGTTTTGTATTTGCACCAGGGGGAAATGCTTCATTTTTTCAATTTTTTACTACATATTTTTAATACACAAGTCAGACTGTGAGGATGTACAAAACTGTCACCCACGTACACACGTCAGACTCAATTTCACGATTGGGTTAATTGAGATTAGCAAATGTACGACGATTGGGAGGAAACGATTGCAATTCATAACTTTCAACATGCTCCACGATAATGGTTATTTCACATATTAATTTCTAAGATTGCTGTTGTGGAGGCACCTGCAAAATCTACTACTTCTCCTTTTTCATTTGTTGCCACAAACTCTATGTGGTCTATACGGTTGTGAGATATTGGAAAATATATATGTGAGGAGGGTGTGTAGATGATAGGCTCCATGAAGTCAGAATTTAGCTTGAAAGTTGCTATTATTCCAGTCTTAGGAATAAGATACCTACTGTAGAAAGAACGTAGAGCTATGGATTTAGGATAAATAATAGCAATGTGTAAGCTAAGTTTTAGTATTGAAGTTTCACTAGTGAGATGGAATTCTCCCATGGTGCTTCAGGTGCCACAATGCCTTCTGGTGATAATTGATTGTTGGTTGATTTTTGAAACTATCTAAATTTACTACACCACAGTCTTCTTTATATGGTCCCTTAATATGTATTCAATCTGACATGAAAACACCTCTAAAGTGTTTAATTTTCAGTAACTTAATCATATTTTCAATATCAGAGTTGGATAATGGTTTAATAATTTATTACTTTCTCAAAGCATTAGTACCATTGCCTTTCTTCTCCATTGCCAGATTATGACGTTTTTTCTCATCTAGTTCAGCTTTTTCTTATTTGCATCAATTACTGTTTTTCCTATACTGCACTGCCCCTCCTAGACTCCCCACAGCACCTAGAGCTACAAAAATAGCTGGAATACTGAATATGAAACCAACTGTGTGTTTCTCTTTTTTTTTTTTGGAACTCTGCAATCTTTTCAACTGAGGTGTACTAATTGTTAATTTCATTCCATGACCCTTAACCAAACAATATTTTTTTCTTCTCCTGTTGTTTTTTAGTGAGGAGACTGTCTAAAGATCCTAGAGATTTTAGATCCCAATAAGGTACTTGGTATACAATACCTATAGGTTTCATCATAATGGTTATTTATATATATTATTTAGTATTATAGTCCCCACCCTAATTTTTGTTTTGTATTCATGACAATGGTTGTACCTAATGCTGCTATTTTTCATGTAATGAAGCATCTTTGCTGATTAGTATTGCAAATGCTACTTGTTCCAATTTTTGATCAGATTATGACGAACACTAAGATCATTGTGAGTATTGTCATAGTCTTTACATGCTGTATTCAAAGGATAAATTCCTCTGTGTCCTCTTTCTAGTCTCTGTTCTAGTTTAGTCCTTGGACCACAGTTTTGGTAACCAGGTAAGTGCATTTCGAAATGAAGTTTGTTAAAAATGCCATTTACTAAACCCTAACACTTCCAGAATTTGGGTGGTAGAGTATTTAAAATTTTAATTAAGTATCCTATGCCTTTACTGTCATTTACAATACAATTGGCTAGTTTAGCACTAATCATATCCGCAATGTATATTTCTTTCATTATAGAAATTATTATTGCCAGCATTTTCCTCTCCTGCTATGACCAGCAACCTATCTATGAGTTTGCTCACATTATCCACACACACAAACTCTTTTGGTAGAGTATTGTTGTGTTTAATGCCACTACTAGTTTGAGTTGGTTCCATATAGGTTTAATCAGATTTTTGTATTTGTCTCCACTGCTAGATTTAACTCTATTCTGACGAGAATCATTGTTTTAGTATAGAGCATCAGCCTGTATTAAAATTTCTGAGTAACTCTCGTAATCTTCATCTGAATAATTTCTAGGATGTCTCTTGGTGATGAGTTCCCACAGTCCCACAATGCCAGGATATTTAAACTAGTCATTTTCTCTACACAAATTGACTTTTACGTCATCTCCTTGAAATGTAACTCTAGATTTTCCAATTTGCCAGACAACACCGTCATTAGGCTCCATGGTTGGATATAATCCAAACACTTCATCTTTGTAAAATTTCCCAGTACTCAGGTAATCTCTTGCAAAGGACCTATATCATTTTTTTCTGAATTTCCTATGGCCTTAGTAGGTGGTTGTTGTAGTACTATAGGAGAACGAATAAAGGATAGTCGTGTAAGAGGAAAATCTGCATAATTTCTAGGAGCAAGAGGCACTATCTCATTGATAAGATTCTTATATTGTTCTGTGACACCCTTAATTTCTCTACCAAGACCACTGATAGCATCAATAATTGGTTGATCCTGACGCTTGTGTTGTTCATAGTATCCTCTATTCTCAGATTTCCAGCCTTCAAATTTTCTAGCCAGATAATCACATAAATTCAAATTGTCTTCAATTTTACGTTTTGTCTTTTTCTTTCATAGTTTATTTATAACGTCACAACGTATCTTATAATTAGTCAACATTTATAAAATTGTTAATTATATTTTCCATTGTTTGGTTTTTGAGTGATATCAATTGTGGCAAATCCAAAATCATCTTTGTTCCAGCAGGAAGAACAGAATTTTGAAAATTGACAGTAGTTTAAATCTCCTCCTACATAATAATTATATACATGTTTAAGATAAGTGTGGTCCTGACGAAACATACAAACTAGATTTGTATTATCAGGAAGTAACTGTTTGGGAATCTTAGAATAACTCTGAGCCATATAAAACAGTCTATACGTACTTCATTTTGATTTTCCTAAAATTACTTCATCAAAGACTAAAACTTAGTTTTCAAGACAATTGGCAAGTGGCTTTACTTCTGATCCAAAGATAGCTATGCCCAGTCCTTCATACAGTTTAATAAGCTGCTGGTGTTTGGGTTGCTCGAAATTTTAGAGAAAGCATACAAGTGTCTGTTCTTCCAGTCTAACCAATTGGGGGCAAGCAGAAAATGATCTACAATTAGTGTAGTTCTTCCACAAACAGATAGACCTACAATGAGACATCTGAGATAGTCAGGGAGCAGCTCACCATTATTCTATTTAGTTTCTAGTAAATCAGGCAATCGTCTTACTACATTCCACGCTGTTGTCAAGAATTATTTGGTCTGTGGTAATCCAATTTTTATCTGGAAGCCCAAGCCATTTCATTAATAACTTTTTTTCTACGTAATACTTTCTCAATAATATATGTATCTGGGTTAGGGTGAATCGAAAAAAAACATTTTTTCGAAATGTTAAGGTGGCTAGTGCGGAAAAGTGGCCATTTGTCACCAAAAACACATCTGATTTTTCAGATTTTTTGGAGGTCGTTTAGGTGGCGCGCATCGACCTTGAAGTTTTGATAGTGATTTGGTTATGCAACACGAACAACAATTTCACAAAAATGTCATTATTTGGCTATTTCATGTCTTTTTTCTGCATTATGGTCATGTATTGTTTTGTTTATGGCAAATATGTTACATTCGTGCCTTAGGGGTGGTTTCCTATGCTGTTTATGTATGCTTTTGGTCAAAAATTGTCAATTCGAGGCTAACAATTCCATTTTTTCTATTGATGGTTTTCAATTGGTTTCGACTTTGTGTTTTATTCGAAAGTTAACCAAGAATTCTTATTTCTGGGTTTTGGTCGGTTATTGAAGCCAGCAGGAGGTTTTCAGAATGCGTTTTGTTGAATGACCCTATCAATCTGATCTCTCAAGTGGTGTGGGAGAAATCGGGACAAGTGGATCAAATTCCAGAGGTGTCGGGCTCCGTCAGTTATCGATGGTTCCATATACACATACTACATAATGAAGGTACATAATGATCCCAAACCACACCGGTGCGTACACATACTACATAATGAAGGTGTACGCACTGGTGTGGTTGGCAAAGAATTAAGAAAGCAAGAGGATTGAAAAAAGGCAAAAGAATTCGCAGTTTTGTTTTGCCAACCATCAATTTTAATGAACACCAATACTATGACATGGTTGATTGGGCTCCGTTGACCAATAATATTACAAATGAAGAAGTAGATGACTACATTGAAAACAAAAAAAAATAGCGGAAACTCAAGACTTTCCCTGCCACACACAAGGAAAATTATCACAGAAGCTGCTTCTTCCGTTTTCGGCGCCAGCGTACGTGATGGCTACATCAAAGCGAAATTGCAATCTAGAGAACATATGCCGACATTTCGAACAAAAAGTGACTATAAAGTTCAAGGAGAAAACTAGAAGAAAATCTTGGCCTGCCCCTTAGTAAAATTATGTTTGCCAACATAATTTGGGTGGGTGGGTGAGTGGGTGGAGCTCGCAGTCCAGCCACCTCCTCGTGGTGAGCTCTGGGTTATTTTCAAAGCATAATAAGCTATGAAAATAAACGAAGCGCTGGACAGTAATTGAGGAACTGTTAGCAATTAGAAAGCCAAAATATTTTATTTAGTCTTTTATATCGGAAAACTTTCGAATAAAACACAAAGTCGAAACCAATTGGAAACCATCAATTGAAAAAATGGAATAGTTAGCCTCGAATTGACAATTTTTGACTCTTTTAGAGGAGGAAGAGTTTCATCAGTAAACTTAGTATGGTCAGTAACATATTCATCTGGATAGACCAATTTTTGTTTAATATGATCTATGTCTAAGCCAGGAAAAATATTAATTTTAATTTAGAACTGATCATCAGATAATTTGTTGGCACGAGCATCCAAGCCAGCAGAGAGAAATCTCATAGAGTCTAAGAATCTCATCTTAATAGTGCAACCACCAGCAAGCTTCAATCTTTTGCTACGACTGATATATCTCTCTTGATTTTCTGCTAGGACTTCTATATTTTCTGTATCATTACTGAGATGTTCAACCAAATGGTGGAAATCATAACCACTCCCATTATGGAAGAATATAGGGACAAATTTATGCAACACAACTATGTAACATAACTACAAACATCATGGAACTGATAAGGTGTAGTAGAAGAAATTTCAGTTTCAGGGTTTGAATACTTTGAATGGTTTGAGTAATGAATCAAAATCTACTGTTATTAAAACTGGATGATCCAACAGGGTCTTGTGTTGTTTGAATTCCTCAAATTCTCTTGGTTTTGGGCATAATCAAACGTACAGGTTTGTTCTCACCACAATATTGTTTGTGTTCTTCATGTTTCTGGATAGAATCATAGTTCTGATTATCAAATATGTACAAACACCTATGACAAATCTTGATTTTCTCATGATGCTTGACTTCTAACCAGACTTAACCAGATTAACAATTAGTCAGTAATAGTAATTTTTATCGTCTGAAATAAGTAACAAATTGATAACAATAGCATTATCATTATTAATATTACTTATTCTGAGATGATATCCAAAATTATTCTCCGTATAAGCATACACATTGATTGCCAAGAGTCCTTTACTCGTTTTTCAAATTTTGTTATCAGATATAGCAACAGGATATTGGATATTTGACATAATATGTTTATACTCTGTCTCATACTGTATATAATGATAAACTAGCCGTGGATTCCTATCAACCGGGTAAAGTTTTGCCAAGACACACCACAGAAAATACTTGTTGTCTTTATTTTTTATATTTACCACTGCTTTCTTGTTCTGAATATATATTTCTATTTTTTATTTTTTTTATTTAAAAAAAAAAGGTTTGTGATTTTTTAAAATTGTTTTTTATTTTTTTATATTTTTTATTTTCTTGTTATAATTTTTATTTTGGCCAGAAGTAGGTAAGGTCAGAAAATTCATGGTGAGAAGCATACTAAAATATATATAAATTCACTCTCAAACCACCAACAGTTGGGTCACGTGACACTGTGGATAGAATTCCCAAGCTAGATATTCAAGAATGTAAATCATCATTGTACGATGGAAGTGAAAAATTAAGTGAAGCCACATTAAACTGGAATGGAAGACTTAAGGTAAACAAGGAATAGAAAGGAGTGTTGGAGAAAGTTGAAAGAATGAGAAAAAGAAAGGTAAGAAGAAGAGGTATGAACAAGAAACTAAGAGAAGAGAAGATGACCAAGGGGGGAGGAATCTATCTACATCCAAAAAGAAAAGAGAGGTCAGGATTATGTAATAGCTGTTGCACTCTTCCTAATCTTCATCTTTTATCACCTGTCAGTGGATGGAGACCCATTAGTCAACTGTCAAGAGGTGATATGCATGTAAATTCCCTTAGAGAAATCGGCGAAGATAAGTACTGTAGTGTTTTGTGTGTCTAGGCACCCTGCTGTGTCTATAAATACTTCAGGATTGTGTATTTCACAATTTTAGTTTACTTGTCCTGCGGAAGACACTGATATAGTGGAGAAAAGTAACTTAAAATGCTTTTAATTTGTAATAAACTTCCATAGTCAGCAACATTATTGCATATAATATCGAATGAAGATTTAAGAGTTTCACTGCAGAGAGGGGGATTTTCTACACAGGCAGGCGCTATTTTGTTCACAGGGATATTTCTCGGGGATACAGGACATATTCTGAACTTGGGATGTTTGGTGTAAAAGAGGCGATATCTTCTAATTCGAAAAATTTAGGTTGAATAAATATAAATGGATATAATATTAGCAAAAAGTAACAATTAATAATATTCAAATTTTGAATTCATATCCAGATACAACAACTTTGCCTACCTATATAGTTTGGGTTTGAATTTTGCACAATACGGTAGGTATTTGAGATTTTTGATACTCATATCTCGTAGGGTCTTCTGGTTCTCGGCGTGGACAGCGTCTGCAGTGGCTGCAGTCCTAATTTCCATGTCACTCTGGGACACTTACTACCACAGCTCAGTGACTTACGAGATGGAGACTGACTACTTGGCATGGAACACAAATTTACCGGCATATACAATCTGTTCCACGGGAGTGGACTGGACAGCAATGTAAGTAAGCGTATAGTAACAGTAGACTCTCGTTCCAGGAAACTACAAACGTTACATCGTATCGGTAACGGATTCAGCTAGGATTTGATAGGCAGTATTTTGAATAGTTTTCATACCTTTTAATATAAAAGTTGAATTTATATTTATTGCTCAATTAGCCTAACTGTAAAATTGTTTTCATATATAAGTGTAGATATATGTGTGAGGGGGTGAGTGTGTGTGTGTGTGTGTGTGTGTGTGTGGGTGGGTGGGTGGGTGTGTGTGTGTGTGTGAAGGAACTGACTCAGAGGAAGACCCGAGCCTCTAACATGTAGAGTCGCCCACAATTCGGGACATTACCCCTGATCAGTCACCCTAAACTAAGAAGAGATATAGCAACGAATTCCGTTATTTCAGCAGATCATCGCCGCAACTCTAGGTTGCAATCGTCGGGAAGAAGTAGTGGGTAGCAATTGTCGTAAGGAAATGTGAGCAACTTCAGGAACAAAATCAAGATCGATTAAACCCAAATTCAGGAGACAAACGAGAGAGAAAACTGAGAGCATTTCCACATAGGCGACACACCGTGCAGAAGGCTCCCACCTGGACTGAGCGATGTGCCCTTCGGCAAGACCTTGAAAGCCTGCAAGCTAAGGAAGAGAACATCGCGACTCATCCTAGAATTCGGCCAGCCACTTAGGAACTAGTTCGCCTTGCACGTCTGCAGACAACTTTGAGAACACCCAACGCAATGGTCGCCTACTGCCTATCTCTCTCTCTCCTTCTCCATACAACGTTCGGAGTTCACCGGGTTGCTGCCCGGTGGGGGAGATTTTCCACCTATTCAAGCGACTCCAGTGCCCACCTAGCGTCGTTTAAAGTGGGTACCTGGAGGAGACTGTTGGGAGTAAAGGTGCCCAGGGACGTGGTGCTGATCACATCACCCCACCTTAGGCGGTGATCAAGAAAGTGTTGGGCCATAACTCCAAACTGCCAATACGACTTCATAGCTTTGTGCAAAGTACAGGGGAGCACATAACTATACGTTTATCCTCAAATGTCAAGTGAATCAAATGTTCCCTCTTTTATTTCGAGCTACGCCCCAAGTTACTCAGATCCCTCTTTGTACCCGAGTTACATTTCATGGTTGAGACTGCAGCTTCCACTTAAATAGATTTATATTTATTTCCTTCCTATCACTTCCTTTGCCCCTAATTGAAAAGAATATCTGCTGTGCCTAACATTTGCTTTAACATTTTATTTTATTTATTACAAACACTCAAACATTTCACAGAACCCCCAAAGGATACAATTTTACTCAAGTTCAATTAATTATTGAAAAGTGCACCGCCCTTCGGAACCAAGGCTCATGAAAACTTCACAGTTAATCCTACACGAGGACCTAGATAATTCTCTGGACCAAATCCTATCCCTTTGCTACAAATATTAACCTACCACTCAACGCACCACCTACACCACCAATACCAAGAAACCACCTAAAGAAGACTGAAAAAGATCCGAAACCGCACAAGCACTGCAAGAAAAACCACAAGACCCATCCCCTCACATATGGCAACATTCATCCCCAATGCATTATACACGCCCCCATAGAGTGGGAAGAACCCCCAAGAAGTGGAGCAATTTTTAGAAAGATTTGAGACTATAGCAAATACTATGGAATAGGAAGAATAGGGGAAGATAGAAATGCTTCTCTCACGGACATAGCACTCACTTATTTCAATGACTTAAAGGTAAAGCCAAATTACAATATAGCAACGTTCAAGCAAATTAAAATGGAAATAATTATAATAATTGAGGGTAGCCACTTGGTGAGCATGCCAATTCAAAATTTATTAGATAATAACTATAGGCTAGTTAGACAAACCAGTTCATCCTTTTTTATATCCATGAGAGATTTAGTCCTTCAGTAATCTCATGAAGCTACTAAGCACCAAATGATCAGTTACAAAGAAACCGCTCCAAAGCAATGGGAAACAAATAATTCAATAACACTGACGAGCTAATAACTCACTTACAAGACCAAGGAAGACCAAAAATGCTATTTCAAGCTAGACGAAATGAGGAAGAGACAAAAGCTTGCAAAATCTTAGAAGCCACTAAATTACTGCAAGGGACATTGAAGCCTTCTCCCCAACTCCCCAAGAATGACGCAAACTTCTACGACAAAAAATTCCTTCCCGTACCTACCCTCCACATCTTTCATGATACCCCAAACTCGGTAACACACATAACTTCTGCCAGCCAGCAACCTGAACAGTATTGTCCTTCAAGGCCTAGCCTAGATTCACTGACAATTAAACTTTATTACCTATACCTTGCCATACATGAATTGAAAGATAATTTTGATCAGAATTAAGCTATCAAATACACCCACCACACTTTAATAGCCAAGGCAATACATTCCAATGCAATTTTACGAGGGGAAATAGACGCAACTTTAGATCCAGAGGGGGATACAACAACACTCAAAACAGACAAAAGACTGCTGAACTACAATGTGAAATATGCCAGCACAATCACAGAACAGAAAATTGCTTGTTCAACAATGAAGATTTAAACTAATGAACCGTGTGAATCGCAAAAATGAATCCGCAGGGCTGCCGAAAATTGGCATAGTTCCCTTCACAGAAAACAGGAACCTGTACTTCCTCTAAACGCAGATAAATAAAACTCCCTATCAAATCATGGTAAATATTGCAAGTCAGGTATCAGTAGTGAAGGTGGCCAGGTTGAGAGCCCGAAAATGATGCACTGAATTCAAGTCTTAAGGTTTTTATCTCGTAAGGCACCCCAACAACGTTGCACCCAGTGATGCCAATTCACCTCATGAAAATTTCACCATACCATTTTTCACGAGATAATCTAACCACCAACTAGTGAGTTAGCAACATTGATTGAAAGTGTACATGCATGCTACAATGCACAGCATGCTGTAATATTCTGTGCTGCGTATTCTAGTGTCTTGCAGTCTCCTACGCTGTGTGTATTCTAGCTTTCTTGTAATCTTGTACGCTGTAGTTTCGCGAGGGGAATCATGGTGATGTCGACCTGATGACACATAACGAGCGTACTCCCCCAAGGTTCTGGATGCCAATTTTTTTTATAAACGCGATGGTGGACAACACGCACGCCTATAGCTGGAAACGCATCTACAAAATAAGACTACATTTTGGTACGTCTTCCTCTATGCAAATATATATATAAACAATGCCTATGAACTTCTTCGGGTTCAAAAAACAAACTGTCATGGAAGCATCGATTCAGGCTACATCGCCAAGTTTCGACCTGTTACCGTCCATGTTGTCCAAACTGAGTGGTCTGTTAATAATTCACCTGAACAGCATTTGGACAAAATTCGACGACGATGTTGGCAAAACTTGTTACATGTTCAACAACAACTTAAATTTCTACAAAATTCTGAGCAGTGTCAAGCTTCTGTAATGTAACGCCAAACTGTAATGCACAGATTGGCAAAGAAGATAGATTTAAACCCACGATTGGTAATGAAAGTCTTCATGAATTAAGTAATGATAATGGTATAAGATTGATTACTTTTGCAAACTCAAAGAATTTAATTGTAAAAAGTACCACTCTTAAACACAAAGATATCCATAAATATACCTGGTCTTCTCCAGATGGTAAAACTCATAATAAGATTGATCATCTTATCATTGATAAGAGAAGGCATACTAGTATAATTGACGTTCGTACACATAGAGGTCCTGACTGTGCCAGTGACCATTATATATTAATTGCTAAATTAAGAGAAAGACTCGCAGTGATAAATCATAAGCAATAAAATCTAAAAGTTCATAAATTTAATACAAAAAAATTTGCTGATGAAAGAATTAAGAAAGATTAACAAATTAAACTGTCAAATAGATTTGATGTTTTGCAGGCATTAAATGGTGATGAAATTATAAATGAAAGAGACGTAAATAAGAATTGTGAACACATACGTACGTAATGCAATAGAATTAGCAGCTAAAGAAAGTATAGGATAACATAAACCAAGAAAAAGTAAGCCATGGTTTGATGATGAATGTAATAATCTAATATAAATAAGAAATCAGGCTAGACTTAGGTGGTTAAATAACTCTGATGATACAAATATAAGCAATTATAATAGAATAAAGCGAGAAGTTAACCGCACGTTTAGAAGTAAAAAAATATATTACTTGATATTAACGAAATTGAAACATACAGTAAATACAAAAATATCAGAGATTTATATAAAGGTATAAATAAATTTAGAAAGGGGTGGCAACCTAAAGTAAATTTGATAAAAGATAAAGAAGGAGATTTTCTAGCTGACCCAAGTGATATTCTAAATACATGGATGAATACTTTCATGATCTTTTAAATGTTCACTTGGTGATAAATCAGAAATAAATGAATAAAAAGTAGAACCTTTAGAACAAGAACCTAACTTGACTGAAGTTAAAGATGCTATTAAAAGGCTAAAGAAAACAAACCACGTGGTATTGATTTAATACCAGCTGAGTTAATTAAATATTGTGGAAATTCGTTAATATGTCAAATTCTTAATTTTTTTTTAAATATGGAATAAAGAAGAAATCCCTCAACAGTGCAAAGAATCCATAATTGTTCCTGTGTTTAAAAAAGGTGATAAAATGGACTGTAATAATTCAGCGATTCTATGATTTCAAAAAAGCATATGATTCGGTCAAAAGAGATAAGTTATATAATATGTTAGTCTAGTTTGGAATACCTAAGAAGCTTGTTAGTATGATAAAAGTATGCACCAGTGAAACAGAAAGTAAAATTCGTGTGGGTATTAATGTGACTAACAAATTTACAATTCATGATGGGTTAAAACAAGGAGATGCATTATCTCCATTGCTCTTTAATTTTGCCTTAGAATATGCTGTTAGGAAGGTAAAAGAAACTAAAGAAGGTCTAAAATTAAATAGTATGACTCAGTTGTTAGCACATGCAGATGATGTAGACTTATTAGGGGATGATATAAATACAATTAAGAATAATGATAAAATATTTTTCTAAACTGCTAAAGAGATAGGTTTGGAAGTTAACAAAGAGAAAACTAAATATATGCTTACAGGCCGAAACCAAGTGTTAGGTAATAATCAAAATCTAATTATTGATAACAACTCGTTTGAACCAGTTTCCAAATTCAAATACTTAGGAGTAATATTAACAAATGAAAATTATATTAAAGAGGAAATAAAAAGTAGGCTTAATTCAGGAAATGCATGTTACTTCTCTCTTCATAAACTTTTGTCTTCTCGTTTAATATCTAAAAAACTAAAATTTAAAATATACAAAACAGTAATTTGGCCTGTAGTATTATATGGATGTGAAACTTGGTCCCTTACATTGAAAGAGGAACATAAATTGAGAGTATTTGAAAATAAGATTCTTAGGAAAATATTTGGACCTAAAAGGGATGAGGAGACAGGTGAGTGGAGAAGGTTACATAATTTAGAACTACATAATCTGTATTCATGGCCAGATATTGTTAGAATATTTAAATCAAGAAGACTTAGGTGGGCTGGCCATGTGGCACGATTGAGAGAGGAAAGTGAAGTTCACAGGATTCTTGTTGGCAAAGCTGATGGTAAGAGACCTGTAGCAAAGCCAAGACGAAGATGGAGGGACAATGTTGAGATGGACCTAAAGGAAATAGGTACGGATGGAAAAGAGTATATAGATCTTGCTCAAGATAGGAACAGGATGACAGATGACCTGTGTTGCTGCAGCCATTAACTTTCGGTTTTAAGAAGGCTAGAGTTAGTTAGTTAGTTATTGTCAAACTTCAGATAATTGTGAATACGGAGAATGCAGGTGAAGTCAAGGTTTCCTTCGGCAAGGATATTTGTCGCATCAAGCACGAAAGGATGGACAGCACCACCACGTACTATGTGTCTGCCGACGATTGCCTGTATGTTGAGCTTCGGCTGATTACGACAAACGCATCCCTCTCTTCATCGCATTGCGAATCACCTACCCTATAAAAAAATAAGCATAGTTGCAATGCCGAACGACATCTTCGGTCACACGAAGCGCGAAGATCACGGCGACGAACTTCTCATTATCAACTTGAGGGTCAAGAAGTTGCGAAGCCATCTGCAGGCCCTGCAGTTCACGCACAACTCCAGCCTCCAGACGACGATAGCCAGCTGCAGTCTAAATGCCTGGACCCTATCCTCAAGATCGACGCCGAACTGAAATCCCTGCTGCAAAAATACACCGACCTCGCGTCCATCGATAACCTCGGAAACTTGGAGGTAAGGGACGGCAAGAACTCAAAGCACAGATCAACGATATGTAACAATTGAGACAGCGATTAAAGAATCAAACGAGATACATGCAGACCGAGCTGCAATCCATCGTTCAGAGTATCGAGACTCAGGATGATTATGCATATTTACGATAGCAGTTTAAATCCTTGGATATTCCCACGCTGGAAAACATGAAGAAGGAACTTCAAACTGATGTCCAGCACTCCGACATCGCTGAGATCCAAGCCAAACTACAAGAGCTAGATAGCTTCAAAGTCAACCTGCCTTCACCCGGCGAACTGAACGTCATCGCTCGCAGTGTGGGCAACATCAAACTCCAGCTCGAGACTTACGAGGATTTTGGGAAAATTCATGGCATCGTGACTAACATAGAGGATACCTTGGCAATCATGAAGAGCGATCTCTAAAACATCCAGGAAGCTTTCGAATCGAAATTGCCCGGCATCGTCGAAACTCTGGCCACATTTGAACAGCAGATCTCCAAGCTGAAAAGTTTGAACACCGAATCCGATCTTTCGCATATACACCCCTTGATAGACGACATACAGAACAAGTTGGAAACGCTGCAGCGATCGACGCCTTCCCAGGATGATGTGGCACAACTGCAAGATGCCATGCGCACTGTGGCAGATGTCAGCGAACTGGATGCCATGAAACAGGCTCTGGAGTCGCTACAAAGTACGGTGGCCACCATGCCAACGTCGCACGAGTTGAAAGCTGAAAAGAGGGCAATGAACCTAATGCTCAAATCCGACGACGTCAAACACATCCAAGCTGAAATCCCCAAACTTCGGGACACGGTTGCTGCTTTGCTCACCAAAATGAATGTCGCATACCTTCACATGCTGTTTGCTGAGATCAGGCCCAAGTCCATTACTTCGCGACCCAAACTTCCAGGTTGAGGCTTGTACAGAGCTTGCAGCAGATCGTTGCGAACGTCAAGCTCCTAATCGGAGCCGTTGAAGCCAACCAAGAATCAACTTTGCAAAGTTTCGGCACCAAGCTTCATTATTTGAAAGAGCAATTCAAGCAACTGTACGTAGATGTGAGAATCAAGCCCAGCTGCGAAGAGGTTGTTCTCACCATCAGGGAACACCTGGAACCAGTGCTGAGCAGATTGGATGATTCACACAGCGACATTTATTCTCCGTGGAGATTGTCAGGCATCACAGCGATCCGAACGCTCTAGGGCATTGGACGAACGAACGCGCCGGTAACATTTACAAATTGTATTCTTACAAACAATCTCACGAATTTTTTCTCGACTGCACCGTTCGGTTTCTCAAATTTAGATACTGGAAAGATGGAAAGCATCCTGAGACGCCCCTCTTCACTATACAAAGAAAGGACGGGGTATTCGGAGCGCTTCAAATACCGATTACATATTTGGACGGCGCGACCAACAAATATGAAATATACGAGGATGAACAATTATATGTTTTTGACGTCGGAAGTGTAGGCAGGCTATTCTTCGAAGTCAAACAATTGTATCCAGAGGAAAACCCGTTTTCTGTAATATTTTTCTCCTACGAAATCTTTCCTTCAATGATTAGGCAAGCGATTGTTGACGAGCTGCGCAAACCTGCGATCCGGAACTACAAATGCTTGCCGGCGGTCACCAAGAGCAACGACGAACTGTGGCAGGCGGATCTGGTCGAAATGAGCAGTGGTAAGTTGAAGAATTACCACAAAGTCATCAATAGTCGCAAGTATCTCCTCACCGTCATAGACATGTTTTCCAAATATGCATGGGCCCTTTCGTTGAAAGCCAAGAAAGGCGCTTTCGTCACGAAAGCCTTAGACTCAATTTTCCGGCAATCCGGCAGACGGCCACACTTCCTGCAGACAGGAAATCGGAAGGAATTCCACAACTCGATTTTTCGAGAGTTAATGCGAAAAGCACAACATCCGACATATCCGAAGAGGCACGTTTGATCTCTACCGCTCACTGTCCCAAGTACCGACCTACAACCAAGAAACCGAAATACAAAGTAGGAGACTAGGTGAGGATCAGCAAGTTCAAAGGCACATTCTAGAAAGGGTTCAGCAGCAACTGGAACACGGAACTCTTCACCGTGGTTCGAGTCATGCTAGGAACGAGGCACACGTATTTAATAAAGGAAGCTCGCGTCGAAATTTTGAAAGGACGATTCTAAGAGGAGGATCTATCGAAGACGAAACATCGGGATGCGTACCTCATCGAGAATGTCCTGCACAGGAAAGGAAAGAAGTTGATGGTCAAATGGCTGGTACTCGTGGAAAGAAGCTGGATCGACGCAGACGATGACTGGCACATGGGATGTGGTTTGGCGACTGCCCGTTTCCTCCTCGGAACGCCCTTAGAAAAACTGCGAGCTGGTGCCCGACAACATTCGTTGTCTCGTTGTTAAGCCTTCGGTATGCGGGAAGACAAATACTCGCTCCCGACTCGCTCCGTTTGGAACAACCAAATTACTGTCAGCGGTCTAAACTGTTCGAGGGACTGGACATAGACACATTTACTTCTGAAGCGATACTACTACACTGCTGCCTCGATAACTCGGTGGTGGTTCTCGACGACGTGATCCCAGGGTCGTCAAAAGTGCACGGACTGCTTCTACCTTGCGCAGACCTTCTTCAAGATTCCCAAGCTGGTGCTCCGGGACAACACTAATCTCGTGTGCTTGTTTCGTAAGGATGCCACCAACATCAAGCACGTGGATGACGACTAGGTGGGTAGAGATTTAAGCGACAACGACTTTTCGAAATTCTGTGTGTCGTGCTTGAACCGGGACGACACTGGATTTGTGACGATCAACATGACGAGGAAACCGAACGATGGAAAATAAGAAAATAACAATGGCAAAACGCAAACTCTCAGACGACAATCTGAAGCTTCGTGACTACTTGAGAAAACGCTTCAAGGGGTGGAAATCCGAGAATCGTGGAATTTACGAAGACAAGAAACGTCAGGACCAACCTATCATCGATGCCATCAGCGGACTCGGTGAAGAAAGGAAAGATGTCACCGAGCAAAACAAATACATTATCAACGAGCTCGAGCGGCTCACTGCTCGAAATTATACTATACCCAAACCAATATCCAGCATTCACACCTCTTCGGACAAACTAGTCGAGTTGGGTCCTTTGGCGAGAGATTACCTGAGCACTGGGAAATTTGACAAGGACGAGTTGTTCGGATTGTAACCATCCGTGGAACACAACGAGGGTGTGCTTTGGAAGATCGGAAAATCGAAAGTCACATTCGAGGGTACGACGTGAAAATCAATTTGGGGGAGAAGAACAGCTGGACTAGGTATCCCGGAACGTTGGGACTGTGGGAATTTATTACCATATAGCAACCAAGAGACTACACGGACGAGGATTACCAAAGTTACACAGAAATTTTGATCTTGACGGACGCATTGTATCAAGCAATGACGCCACGCAGAATCGCGTCAATCCAGCTGCAACGAAAAGTAAAAGAAACTCATGAAGCCGATATGAAACCAGGTCAAGACGGACAGGAGAGTCAAAAGCTACAATACTCTACCCGAGGAGTTTGTATGGGTTGTGAGGAAGCTCGTGGACCGTTTGCTGGTCATTGCCTTCAAAGAGAATGCCGGCAATCGTTATTTCCTCAACGAGAAGGTGGGCATCGTGGACATGATCAGCTCCAAGCTCATCAACTTCATCGTGAACGATAACAAAGGCATAGGGTACCTCATAACTGTCATCAACACCCTGCCTCCGAAATTTTTGATATCTCGTTCACCAACAAGCTACCCTTCGAGATGCACCTCCCAGGTAACCAGTACAGCGGTCGTGGTACCAAACTCGAAGAGGGAGTGGAAAGAGGACACAAGGGCGTGAATTACCTGGACTCATGCAAGGATCACGTTATTGTCTACAACGCACACAACGATCTCGATGCACGTCACGATGCCGACAGGAAGTTGGAGCATTCGGCTTTCGGGGGACTCGTCAGCAGAGACGCCTCGCTGGGTGAACGGGTTGCCGCGCTGGGTACGACCATCGCCATGAACACAAAAGAGAATTTGGTGTATGAACAGTAAATAAATAACACGCCGTGAAAATGACGGCTCGTATAACAGAACTCCCGCTTGAAATTGCTGCACAAGATATTCATGCACACTTTTAACGGTGGTCAAGAGGAAGTCAAAAGACTCGTGAAGTTAGCCAAAACAATAACGGTATTCCACGCCCCGTGCGAGATGATTCTTATGGACCATGTTCGCAAAATAAGCGATATAAGGTGTGCCCATCCCGAGAACCTCTTTCGGGCTTCAGGCGAAAATTTAGACGATGAGATGGTCGAGCTTCACGAGGGAAGGAGGGGGAGAAGAAAGTTTACCGACGACTGGTACGCGTCGAACACTGAGACCGATGATATTATCAGTTACCTTCTTGTGTTGTCCGAAGCGCAAACTTTCTTCCTTGCCTTCCGCGATATATAAATAAATAACCACCATGAGACCAAAGGGTGTCATCTACCAGGTGCCCTACGAGAACCTTAAGTATCTCGGACGTCTTGAAGGATTGCCTAGCAAGAAACAGAAGGAGAAGAAACGTTCCTGCCTAGCCAAAGGTCATGGCATGAAATTGCTGCTCAGCATCCTTCATTTAAGGAGGTTGCAGCGTTCACGGAAGCAGCAGGAGACTGGTGGTTTCATATTCAGCATCCCGGCCATCCTGGCTGCTCTGGGTGCCGTGGATTAGCTTGGCAGGAGGCAGCGCAGCCTTCGCAAAGACCATCATCGATGCCAAGAAGAACAAAGCTGAGCTAAAAGAGCAGAAACGTCACAACCTGGCCATCGAGAAGAAAGGGAAAGGTGTAGGCAGGAAGCTCGATGCTCTGAAAAATTTTATAAAAAAGAATAGCCGCTGTCCAACATCGACATTGAATCTCTGATCGAACCAATGGGAATAAAGCACTTCAGGGGTGTTTTCATGTCCGATTCCCTACTCTCCGTCGTAAAGAAAAGAGAGTGTAGTCTGGTCAACCTGGACAGTTACGAAAATCCAGGGTCGCAATGGATTTGCTACCACAAGCAAGCAAACAGTAACGCCTTTGTTTTGGGTTCTTTCGGCGGTGTGATACATGCTGAGTTGGTGATGTACCTCGGTGTTTCCAACCTCTACTACAACGACAAACACATGCAAGATTTCGACGAAGTGAACTGCGGCTATCTCTGCGTATCCATGCTTGCGTTCTTGTCACGCACAAGTAACCCAACGATCGAGGATTTCCAGAAAGCGTTGTGGCACCTGAAGCACGATGGGAGTGTTCCATCTCACCAGTGAGACGTCTGTCCTGAAACCCGTGTTGCACGACGACATCATCTATCCTAAATCCGTCACCGTTTTAAGGAGATTACAGCATACACGGAAGCAGCAGAAGATTGGTGGTTTCATATTCAGGATCCTAGTCATCGTAGCTGCTATAAGTGCCGTGGTTAGCTTAGCACGAGTGAGTACCGCCCTCGCCAAGACCGTCATCGAAGCCAAGAAGAAAAAGGCTGAGCGGGAAGAGCCGAAACGTCACAACCTGGTCATCGAGAAGAATGGGAAAGGTGTATTCAGGAAGCTCGAAGCTCTGAAAAAATAATAATAAAGAAGAGCCACTGTCCAACCTCGACATTGAATCTCTGATCGAGCCACTGGAGTAGTGGTATCTGTGGTATTACTGGTGCGAGAAAGTATGAGGTATTTTGACTGAATAGAAATACTTAAAACTAAGGCAAAATGTCTATAAGATCTTATTGAAACTGTGTATAACCTACGATTTTTGTAAAAAACAGCCCTTGAGAAAGTATGACCCCCCTCAGATTGATGTGGCTAGACTTGAATTTGCTAAATTGTTGTCTATAAATTTGTTAAAAATATGGCTTTTTTTCGACACTGTTTTGGCTACACATAAAACTAAGCCAAGATGTTCTTAAGAGCTTATTGCTTTTAATATAATATTCTGTAAAGTGTAATCTTATATACACATATACATACACATACAAGTCTACTTCTGGTCTACTTCTATTGCATCATGTTGTGCAACAAATTTTTATTCAATACTATCCAACAAAATTTTTATCCATGTGATTGGTTGGTTATGATGTAATGGGTGTCTTCTGATTGGCTTACTGTTTCAGTTGCGGTCCGCGCTTAGGCTATTTAAAGAGTTCTTGCATTACAGATCAGTTAATATTGTGAGAATAGTTGAAGAGTATAGAGGTGTTGTTCCAGTGCTCCTCATATTATAGCTCTGTTTGGTTTGATATACTGAATTTCTTCTTATTTATATTAAACATATTTTTGGTATAGTGAACAAGAATCTTATATTTTGTATAAAAGAGTCTGATATTTGATACATCCAGTTGTAATCAGTTTATATTTAGAGTCTGGTTTGCAGCTGTTGCAGTCTATCCCAGCTTGCTATATATAATCGATACATAACACAAAGCATTAGGTCATTGCTATTTCTATGCCTGTGGAGACATGCAATTGTGGTAGATTAGTGATTCTGTAGGTCACTGCTTCTGTGGATCAATACTTATTCTGTCTTTGTGCGTGTAGGCTATTAGTTTTTACAACCTGTCATTTATTAAGTATAGAATTTTGATTTGAACCCCAAGAAATCTGATATAATAAACCTAGGACAAAAACTAATAATATTAACATACTAAATATATACAATAAATATATAAAGTAAACTACTGAACCCAATTCATATTTTATATTAATTATAGAGTTTTAATTTAAACCCCAAGAAATCTTATATAATAAAATAATAATAAAAAAATATTAACATATTAAGTATACAAAGCATATCATTAAATACAATTAATATTTTATATTAAGTATAGAGTTTTAATTTGTACCCCAAAAAATCTTATATAATAAATTAATAATAAAAATGCCAAATCAGAAATATTGTAATCAATGCAATAAGAATATATCTAGCCCTACTTGGGCTAGACACCAAAAGAATTGTAATCCAGAAAAATATAAAACACTTACAAAAATATGCCCAACATGTTATAGAAAATATAGTTTGGAATATTTCTTATATAAACATAAAAATACTTGTTATGCACAGTCTTCTACATCTTCATCTGGTCTAAAAAGAAAACTTGAAACACCTGTTAATTATAAACCAGCAAAGCAGCTTCGCAATGCACTTATTCAAAGCAGTTTTAATAACTAACTAAGTGATTACCGTTTTATATCAGAGCCAATATGTGATGTTAAGAATTTTTTAAACAATATAAATCCTGATATGCAAGCTATTCTAAATGTACAAAATGGCTCTTATAAACTATCTTTCAAATTATTTACACAATATATGAAACCAAACGGCACAAAATTTACACAACCCCACATAACAGAAACTGTAGCTATATATTGAAATACAAATTTAGACAGAATAATAAGCAGGTTGCAGGTTGATAGAGCAATTGATTATTAAACACACTGAGTTTGCTGCTAAAGAATCAGGATGGAGTTTATGTGGATCTCCACACAAGTTATACAGGGAGGTTATTTCAGTCGTTCACCGCCAGCGTGACGGCCGTTCCGCGGACTCTTCATGCAACAGGTCCCGGCAAATTGCGTTCAGGAAGTCCGTAACAGAAACCGCTTGTTTTGTAATGTTTCCACTTTTCACAATTACAGTTACAATTACAATTGAAATAAGCACGTACCTTGTCGCACGGATGCAGGAAAAGGTGTCCTCCCAAATACAAATATTTCCGGCACCTTATTTCTGACATCTAATCTTAGATTAGACATCGCTACTTTATCCTCAGTTGACAGAAAGGGAAGACAGCATCCCGGCGCATAAAGCAAACCGAAAGCGTAAAATGATATTTAAAAGTAATAATAATGATGATCACTAACCTCCTGTGTTATAAGAGATGTTGAAAATGACTTCCTTCAACAGCAATACAACATGTTTCTTAGGTTCAAGAGATCCTGTCTATCGTAATCCCTGACCACTTTTCTGCAAGAATTCGTTTTCACGTAATTATCGTACATAAAAACTCTATGTTCAAGACTATATTTGTTTAACGACATAAGTAATGAATGAATAACAATTAACACACAATAAAGCACTGGCCATGAGTAGCACATTACAATAACACAGTATAAGCAACACGCGTACTGTTGAACGCAAACAGAATTGAACATGAACGAACACTGACGTCTGGTAGCCGACAGTGTTGCTAACCATTTTTCGGCAATGTCCCTACAGACGTAGTCAAAATGTCCCTACGCCAAGTAAAGTGACTTAAAAAAAAAACACCTCATGAGCATGCAAACAGAAGATAAAATATACACATTTACTTACCAAATCTTTCTGCTCGGTGCTTCCACAATTAATGAAGGAGCGAATTTACAATACAGGACCTCTCCCCGATTTTTTGTAATATTTCGCATACTCACTAATTGAGGCCTCCTAATCACGAATTTGAAGTTAAAATTTGGGGGGTCACTTGTAGAAATTGCAAAATAAGTGACATTTAGTGGTCCGCGATCGGCACGATTGCTTATTATTTACCGGAAGATTTTGTGTTTCCAATACTTAAAAAACGAAATATACATTCCTGATATTACTACGACCCCAAATTTTAACTATGTTTGCCTATCCTAACCTAACCTAACCGTACCTGAATGGTTCGTGGGGCTATCCGTCAATGGTTTGTTGGGCTACCCGTGCATGTTTTTTTCGAGCCCAAATTTTAACTATGTTTGCCTAATCTAACTTAACCTAAACTTACCGAGAATGGTCAGTGGGGCTATTCCTGAATGGTTTTGCGGTAATTGTGATTACGAACCGATAAAAAATATTATTTTCGTAGCACTTTAACGGCAAACGTTCATCATCGAAGACGCCATTTTCGTATCCTGCAATTTTATGATTGATGTACTGTTGCCAAATTTACCTGTAATCAAATCAGTTCTTCTACATCGTGATTGTCGCTGTCACATGTAAGCACGTTCTTTGGGCAATATACTGAAATCCATAAGTTTATTAATTAGCCCACAGCCATCCTCCTGCACACTCCACCTAACAATCTGTACAACATTAACAACTTTTTTACTGTTCTCTTCCGCCATTCTTACACGATCCATGCTCTCCAAGTATGAAATCAACAGTGTGGCAACGCTGTAGACAGCGTAACTAATTTTAATTTGTTCATATCAACAAATATGGCTACCATACTTGTATACGGAGAATCATTGCGAGAATTGAAAAGCTTATTTTCCAACTTCTACACGTTAATGAACATTTTTTCCCCCTCACCCCAACATGTTAACTTGAGATAAATAATCACGAATAATTATTTCGTGAGTATAAGACGTAGCATAGAAATTACAGAAGGGTCCGGTATTGTAAATTCTTACCTTAATGAATAATAGGGGTGTGCTGGACAGAATTTTTTGGGTCGGGACGGGATCGGGACGGTAATTTTTTTAAATCCCGACATTCGGGACTGAAAAATTTGCAATTTCCCGACCAAGTCGGAAAATTTTCTGGACGGGAAATGTTCGAAATTTCCCGAAGCACTGGAAATCTCGAATTTTACAAGTCATTTTCACTTTAAGTGATTGTTTTTGCATTTCTAGAATAAAAACTTACAACTTTCGATAAGTTCCAGAAACTTACAAGGCAGAAAACGTCGAGAATTAACGACTTTTTAAAGTAAAGAATCCAGCACACCCCTAATGAATAACGTTGAGTCATTTACTGTTGATTATGTTATTTGAAGTCATACATGCTGCTGCTGTGAAGAGATAGATGTTGGTTGGTGATGCTGTATTTCCTGCATTCTTTAACAATTTTGGTCCCATTTTATTTCCCTTTTTTGTTTTTGTATCACTTAACATTGAAAATATTCTTTCCGTTTCCGCGTTAGAATGCGGCAATGTTAGCACTATTTTCGCGAGAGTGGAAATGTTTTCAAAAAGGAACTTGCCTTGAAAGTTTTTGGTAACCGATAACATGTTCGAAAATTCTGATGGAGATCTGTTAGTTAGTTCTTTTTTCTCCTCCTCGCTAAAGTATCCAGATAAACTAATTCATAAAATGTAATTTACCAAGATTGAAAAAAGTACCTACGTTTTCCCTCATTTGGCAAAATCTGTCCCTACGTTCCTACGCGGGCGAAATTTAGTGAAAAGTCCCTATGCGTAGGGACATGTCCCTACGGTTGGCATCACTGCCGACTCGTGCAGTATGAAGCGCCCTCTCGCGGCTGACAACTCACCCAACCCCCGATAAGCTGCAGGCGCTGTCGCGACAACTGAGAATAAAGTAGCGATGACTAATCTAAGATTAGATGTCAGAAATAAGGTGCCAGAAATATTTGTATTTGGGAGGACACCTTTTCCTGCATCCGTGCGACAAGGTACGTGCTTATTTCAATTGTAATTGTAACTGTAATTGTGAAAAGTGGAAACATTACAAAACAAGCGGTTTCTGTTACCGACTTCCTGAACGCAATTTGCCGGGACCTGTTGCATGAAGAGTCCGCGGAACGGCCGTCACTCTGGCGGTGAACAACTGAAATAACCTCCCTGTATATTAATATTTCTAAATTCAACCCATTAGAAGGTTCTACATATTTGCAATTACCTGCCAATATCAAAAACAAAAAAGCCGTGGTTAACCTAAAAAATAATGATGAGAAATGCTTTCTGTGGTGTATTTTAGCTGCTTTGTTTCCATTTTTAAATAATCCAGAGAGAATAAGTTATTATAAACAACATGAAAATGATTTTGATGACGCTATAGAGGGCTTAGAATATCCAATGTCCGTTCAGAATATTGATAAATTTGAAAAAAAAGGCCAGATATATCAATGATAACCCATTATCTATTAATGTATTTATTTGTTCTACTGGTGCTGGGAATTGCTTGATAGAACCTCTCAGAATTAGTACACTTAATAATGATTTTGCTATTCCGATTGATTTGCTTTTAATTGAAGGGGATGGCACATATCATTATACTCTATATACACAGTCTTGAAGCTTTAGTAAGAAAATAACTAGACAAATCTAATAGAATATTCAAGTTGTGCCGAAGATGTTTAACTGTATTTGATGGTAGAAAAATAATAAATGGGGTTCATGAAGAGAATGCTGAAATTGCTAAAAACAAATTAGTTGAACATTTAAAATACTGTGGCAACCATAAACCTGTTCATATGGTTATGCCTAAGCCAAATGAAAATGCAAAATTCCAAAAATTTGAAGCTTTGTTAGAACACCCAGCATATATAGTTTGTGATTTTGAATCAAACCTCAACCCCTTGCATTCTGCAGCCCAGATCCTGATGACTCTTCAAGTACATCATACCAATTACATGAACCTTCTAGTTTTTGTTATATAGTTATACAGGATGGTGTTGCTAGTGAACCACAATTATACATGGGACAAAATGCTATCAAAGAATTTGCACATAGAATAGAAAATGAGTGCTATGACATAGCATCTAATATCTTATTAAAATTAAAACCTATGATGCCTTTAACAAAAATCAGATTCAAAATTTTAACAATACAGAAAAATGCCCGGTATGTGATTTCAAATTTTCAAATACAAATATCAAGGTAAAACACCATTCCCATACAAATGGTAAATTCTTAATGGCTCTGTGTAATAGTTGTAATATTAAGATCCAGAGACCAAAATTTGTCCCGATATTTTGTCATGGTGCATCCAATTTTGAATTTCATCATCTGATCAGGTACGAGGGGTTTGACAAGTAGAATTTAAATATTTTAGCAGAAAATGATGAGAAATATATAGCTATTAGCAAGATAATTAAAGTTAATGGTGTTCCTATTCACTTAAGATTTCTTAATTCATACAGAATTTTGTCGGCTAGCTTGGCTACTCTGGCCAGTCAATTATCTGATGATCAATTTAAAATTACTTGTGCCAAGTTTCCAAATCAGGACTTGAAATTAATTAGGCGAAAAGGTGTATACCCATATGACTATGTTACAGATTTTTCTAAATTTGATGAGTGTACTCTGCCACCACAAAAAAAGTTCTACAGTAAACTCAGGGCATCCGAAATCACTGATGAAGATTATCACCAAGCTCAGTTCATGTGGACCAATTTAAAATGTCAGACACTTGGTGATTATCATAGGGAATACTTAAAACTTGATGTAACTCTCTTAGCCGATATACTTCAGGCATTTAGAAAATCTTCAATAGAAAATTATAAGCTGGATCCAATCTATTTCTACAGTGCTCCCGGCCTAGCATTGTCTTCAATGTTTGTGAATACTAAAATGCAATTGGATCCAATCCAAGATCAAGATATGTATCTCTTTATGGAACAATGTATAAGAGGAGGCATGGTGCAATGTTCTCAAAGATATGCCAGAGCTAATAACAAATATATTCCTGATTATGATCCAGCACTGCCATCAAATTATATACTTCATGTGGATGCAAACAGCTTGTATGGTCATGCTATGATAGATAAACTGCCATATGCAGGGCTTGAGTGGGTGGAAAATTTTAGTTTTGGGGATCTTCAGGATTTTGATGACAGTAACTATGGTCTGTTCTTAGAGGTTGATCTGACAAATCCTGATGATTTACACAACAAGTTTTCTGATCTGCCCCACTTTCTGAGGTTAAGTGTTCACCCGGCTCTAAAAAAAAAGAAGCTAATGATGACTCTGGAGCCAAAACAGGTTTATGTAAGGTATTACAAGAACCTTCAGTTCCTGATGCATCATGGTGTTAAAGTAACCAATGTTGGCAAAGTCTTGAGGTTCAGGCACGCAAGATGGTTGAAGTCATATATTGATACGAACACCGAGCTTCGAACATCTGCAGTAAGCCAATTTGATAAAACTTTGTTTAAATTAATGGTCAATTCAGTGTATGGCAAAACTATAGAAAATGTTAGAAAGCATAGTGATGTTAAATTAGTTACCGACCCCAGCCGGAGTAAAAAATTGGTGGCAAGACTAATTCCAATTATAGAAGAATTTATGATGAAAATATGACATGTTTTTAATATAAAAAAAACAAAAATTAAGTTTGATAAACCTATTTATGTAGGGGCTGTGATATTAGATTTGGCCAAATTACACATGTTAAAACTCTATTATGATGTGTTGAAACCTTTTTAAAATAATAATATAAAATTGATGTACATGGACACAGATAGTTTTATTCTTGATATTCAGACAGAAGATGTTTATAAAGATATATCACAGCCTGAGTTGTTTAAATATTTTGATACTAGTGAACATTCAAAGATTCAACCCCACAACAAAAAGGTACCTGGCAAGTTAAAAGATGAGACCCTTGGCGATATTTTTGTAGGATTTGCTGGGTTAAGGGCTAAAATGTATAGTTTTGAAACATCCAGTGTAGCTGTTGCCAAAAAACCAAGGGTATTGGTAGAGGAATTGTGGACAAAGAGCTCAGATTTGAAGATAACAAAAATTGTCTCAAGTCACAGAGTTTAATCAGAATATCAGAACGCAGAATCCAGAGTGTGGATCATTTGTTGACCACAAATGATCTAAGAAAAGTGGCTCTAGACCCACATGATGATAAGAAATGTATTTTATCATGTGGCATACATACTCTACCATATGGGCATTGTGACTTGATAAGCGGCAATCAATGCCCAATCACAAAGCATGATTTGAAATAAATAAACATGCCAATGAATTTATTTGGATTAAAAAAAAGCTATTATGGACTTGCCAACACCAGCACCTTCTTCTGATATACAATCTATAATATCTAAACTAAGTGGTTCGTTAATTATTCATCTAAATAGCATACTTACAGATGTTGATGATAAAACAGGTAAAACATTATACATATTTAACAATAACTTAAACCATTACAAATTACCAATAGGTGGTCAATTACAATTTATTACAACTCCCGAGGGCGATGTTAAGGTTTCAGTAGGGAGAAATATTTATACAATTAAACACTCAAACATGATTTCTGACACTGCATATACTGTCTCTGCAGGTGACTGTTTATATATTGAGGTCCTGGGATATTATGACAAGTTTATACCTTTCTTTATAAAATTAAGAATTAGATATTTTATAATAAATAACCACTAAAACAAAAAACAAAATGCTTAATGATATATTTGGCCATACAAGGCATGAAGATCACAGTGCTGAGATTCTGATGCTTGATGTCAGAGTCAAAAAAATAAGAAATGATTTACAAGCTTTACAAACCACACTCAATGCCAGTCTTCAACTAGAATTTATCTAATTTACAATCACAATGCATGGACCCTCTTCTTAAAATTGATTCAGAACTTAAATTATTGCTTCAAAAATATACTGACTTGGCAACATTGGATAATTTTCAAAGTTTAGAGGAGGCTGTAGCAGCTCTTGAAGCCAAATTAAAGACTCAGGCTATCAATTCTGAGCAATTAAAACAACAACTAGAAGAGCAGATTAGTAGTGTCCAGACACAGCTCCAAAGAATTGTCAAAAGCATAAAGCCACAAGAAGATTTTGATCTAGTAATTTCCACTCTAAAAGAACAAATTCAATCACTGGAGATTCCTAATTTAGACCCTTTGAACAATGCCATAGCCGAGGTTAAAGAAAAAATTGAAACACTTTAAACTTTTATGAACAACCTACCATCTTCTGATGCTCTGAGTGCTATAACTCGTAGTGTTGCCAACATCAAGCTGCAACTTGAGACATATGAAGATTTTGGAAAAATTCAGAGTTCCATAACCCATCTTGAGAGTACCATAGCAGCAGTACAAAATGATCTGACAAATATACAAGAATCTCTAGAATCTCGCTTGCCTGGTATTGTAGACACTCTTGTCAGTGCTCAGCAACAGATCAACCAAACTTGAAAACCTCAACACTGAATCTGAACTATCTAATTTTCATCACTTGATCGACGATATCCAAACAAAACTTGAAATTTTACAACAATCAACACCTACTCAGGCAGACATAGCCCTGCTCAAAGATGCTATGCGTAGTGTGGCTGATGCTTCTGAATTAAATACTGTAAAATTGGCACTTGAGTCTTTGCAGAATACTGTAGCCAATCTGCCTACATCACAGTAACTTAAAAATGTTAAGAGAGCAGTGAATCGCATATTGAAATTTGAAGATATCAAGAATATCCAGGCAGAGATCAAACAGCTTACTCAAACAGTGGCTACTCTACCAACCAATCAACATATTAATGAAATTTATGCTTTATTTGAGGATATCAGAAGACAAGTCCATGATCTTACAGCCTAAAATTCAAAATTGGCAGTTGTTGAAAATGTACAGCAATTTGTAGCCAACATTAAGCAACAGCTAGGGACCATAGATTCCAACCAGTCAAATGCTCTGTCTGTTTTTGCCACGCAGCTTCAAGAGATTGTGAAACAATACAAGAAACTTGCTGTGGACATAAGAATTAAACCAGGTCACGATGAGATTGTTAGGACTAGCAATGAGCATCTTGAATCTGTAACAAGTAGATTGCTTACAGCAGAAAAAGAAATAACTGGCCTAATCGAGAATCCTAAGCATACAGTAATTCTTGAATTGTACAGTATCCCCAACAAAGAATATGATTCACCATTTACACCAGGTGGCAAACTGTATATGCTGTCCCCTGCACAATTTTATTACCAGTTTTTTGTTGGAGGCACACTCCGACCAATCAAAATCAAATATTGGCTACAACCACAGGCTCACCACTATCCTACTTTGTCAATAACCAATGCTGACAACAAACCAAAGGTCACCAGCGTAGAGTTAGAAGATTTTACAGACCCCAATACATTAGAGACAGCTTATGCTGAAGATGATGGTTCTCTTGAATTTAAAATATAAATAGGAGACAAACTGAATTTAGAAAATCCTGTATTATCAGCTGCTGAACACCCCATAGTTGCAATATTGTTCTTTACATATTATGTCTAGACAAATTATTGTTGATGAATTACACAAACCAGTCAGACATAACTATAAGAGACTGGCAGTAGTCACAAAAGGCATAGATGATTTATGGCAGTGTGACTTGGTTGAGATGGCCCCTCATGGGGGACAGCTGAAAAACTTAAACAAGATCAACAAAGGCTACAAGTATATAGTTACTGTTATAGATACATTTTCAAAATATGCCTGGGCTTTGCCGCTCAAATCTAAGACTGGAAAATGTGTTACAGAAGCCTTCAGAACAATTATTAATCAGAGTGGAAGATCACCACGCTATCTACAAACAGATAATGGCAAGGAATTCTATAATTTGGTGTTCCAACAATTTATTAAAAGCCAGTCAATAAAACATTACTCGAGTTACAGTGATCTCAAGGCCTCTATTGTAGAAAGATTCAACAGAACTCTAAAAAATCATATGTATAAACAATTTACCCTTCAAGGTAATTATAAATGGCTTACTATCCTACCAGAACTTTTAGATAGATATAACATCTCAGTCCACACCACAATCAACGTAAGGCCCTCTGAGGTAATTTCATCTGATGAACAGCAATTGATTAGCACTGTTTACTATCCTAGATATCAGCCAACAACCAAAAAAGCTAGATACAAAGTTGGTCATCAAGTGAGAATCAGCAAATATAAGCACTTATTCAAAAGAGGCTTTACCAGAAACTGGAGTACTGAATTATTTACAGTGGTTCAAGTCAAACCTGGGACGCGTAACACATATATAATAAAAGACCATCGAGGAGAAATTCTCAAAAGCAGGTTCTATGAAGAAGAACTCAGCAAAACTAAACAGCCCGACACATATCTCATAGAAAAAGTCCGCAGAAAAGGCAACAACATACTGGTCAAATGGCTAGGTCTCCCAGAACAAAGCTGGATCGAGGCAGACAAAGTGATACTATGAACACCTGGGATGTTATAAAAAGACTACCAGAGCCTGAACAGCAGACTAAGAGAAATGGCAAGCTACTGCCTGATAATATTAGATGTCTTATTGTTGGGCCATCGGCTTGTGGTAAAACTTCACTAATGATTGATAATTTTTTATTGGCACCCAACTGGTTAGACTGGAAAAACAGGCACTTGTATGTCTTCTCTAAGAGCTTAGAACAATTAAAATATCAGCAGCTGATGAAGCTATATGATGGACTCGATATAGCCACTTTTGAATCAGATGTTAAGCCATTCGATGACTGTCTCGATAACTCTGTTGTTGTGTTTGATGATATTATACTGGAAAACCAAAATAAGGTTAGAAATTTCTTTACACAGGGCCGACACAAAAACTTAGATTGCTTCTACCTAGCACAGACTTTTTCTAAAATACCAAAACAGCTGATAAGAGACAACAGCAATTTTATATGTGTGTTTCATCAAGACCATACCAACCTCAAACACATACATGATGAATATGTAGGTGGTGACTTGAGCTACAATAATTTTTCTAAGTTTTGCAGTAGGTGCTGGAACCAGGACAGTTATGGGTTTGCCACAATTGATATGACAAGGAAACCGAATAGTGGTAAATATAGAAATAAAATTAACAATTTTCTAGACATTGAAACATATATAAATAACCATGAAAAGACCGATTATTGATGATCTTAAATTAACTATCTTGTAAAAAGATTTAAGGGGTGGAAATTAGAGAACCGAGGTATCTATGAACAACACAAGCGCACAGAACAGCCTATTATTGATGCTATTAGTGAAATAGGTAAAAATATCAAAACTGTTACAGAGCAGAACCAAAATTTGATCACAGAGCTTGTGCCTGTAGCTGCTAGGAACATATTAGATTATCCAATCACCCCACTTTCTAGTATTCATACACCTAGTCCTGTTCCTCCTCGAAGAATTTAGGCTAGTCAGGATCCTATAGAATTGGATCTTCTTGCTCAAAAATATTTAAGCACACCTAAAGACAACAAAGATAAGGTTTTTGGTTCATATGTTGACACAGAGCTTGATGCTAGCATCATACATAGAATTGGCAATTTTAGAGTAACATTTATGGGGGATGATTTGATTGTATATTCAGAATCTCATATTGGAGAAAGAGGTGCTTTTGTTAAGTATCCTGGCACACCTGGATTGTGGGAACTGATGACTCGTAAGAGACCTGGCAGCTATACAGATCAAAACTAAGAGCACTACAAAGAAATATTAATAAAATCAGATGCTCTATACCAGAACAATGATCCCATAAGAGTCAAGTCTAGCAGTGGAGCAAAATACAACAACTTAATCAAGCCCATATGGTCACAGATCAAGACAGGTAGTGGGATCAAACAGTACAACACATTGCCTAACGAATTTGTGTGGGTTGATGATGTCAGGAAAATTGTAGATAGGTTGCTGGTCATAGCTGGGGAGGAAAATGCTGGCAACCACAATTTTTACAATGAAAAGGTTGGAATTATGGACATGATAAGCACCAAATTGTCTAATTTTATAGTGAATGACACTAAGGGGATTGGATATCTTATAAAAATTATTAATACTCTACCACCTAAATTTTGGAATATCTCTGAGGGTCGAGGGCTGGTTAATGACATTATAAACAAGCTGCCATTTGAGCTACACATACCAGGCTATCAGTATTTTGGTCCAGGTACGAAACTAGATCATAGACTAAACAGAGGTGATCCTGGTGTTAATCCCCTAGATTCAGCTTTGTAGAGACCATGACATAGCATACAACACACATACCGATCTTGACAAGCGACATGTGGCAGACAAAAAATTAGAAGAGGCTGCATTTGGTAGATTTGTAAGCAAAGATGCTTCTTTGGGTGAGAGAATAGCAGCATTGGGGACCACCATAGCTATGAACACCAAACAAAAACTGGGGTGGGGGTTGTAATAGATTAAATAAATTGGCTACAACTTAATTGAACTAGTTAATCTCAGAATATGTATATAATAAACCAAGAATGAAGGCCAAATGTGTTATGTATCAGATACCTTATGCAGTTTTTAAATCACTTAAGACTATTGATAGTCTTCTAACCAAAAAGCAGCGCAAGAAGAATAGTTCTTGTCTTGCCAAGGACCATGGTATGAAATTATTACTTAGTACCCCCCAATTAAAAAAAAATACAGCAATCTAGAAAAAAATCACATATAGGTGGCTTCATATTAGTATCCCAGCTATTTTAGCAGCACTCGGTCCTGTTGGCAGCTTAGCCGGGGGATCGGCTGCTATAGCAAAAACAGTAATAGATGCCAAGAAGAATAAGGCAGAATTAGATGAACAAAATCGCCATAATCTGGCTATGGAAAACAAGGCAAAGGTCTTAAGAGAGTTATGAATAAGTTAAAAAAAAACAAGAGCCGCTTACCAACCAAGATATTGAAGCTTTAATGAAACCACTGAGCATCAAACATTTTAGAGGTATATACATGTCTGATTCTTTAAAAGAACAACCACTCAAAAAGAGTGTGGCATAGTCAATTTGGATAAGTACAAAAATCAGGGCACTCACTGGATATGTTATCTTAAATATTTAAAAAATGAGGCATTTGTGTTTGATTCATTTGGAGGTGTTCCACCTGAGAATTTAGTAAAATATCTAAAATCAACTAATCTTTATTACAATAATGACCGTGTTCAAAACTTCAAAGATGTTAATTGTGGACATCTGTGTTTATCTGTTCTTAGATATCTGTCTCAAATAAATAAACCATCAATTGAAAATTTTCAAAAAGCCTTGTGGAATCTGAAGCATCATGGGAGTATTTCATCTTACCAGCCAAAATTCACTATTGAAGCTCAGACTACATGATGATATAGTATATCCCAAAACAATAGCTCTTAGAGCATTCTATGGCATGTACTTGATCCCCAATATTACACACCACAACAACAAGATTGCAGTTGTGCCACATCTGTTTTCTGAAATCGAGATCAGAAAACATGGTGTTGTTATAAACAGAGTAGACTATCCTGGTATTACCACAACAGCTTTTGCCACACTAAAATTATCCAAAACCGAGGCTTCTTACTACAAAATAGGTGGATTTGAGGCTGGTGATAAAATAATATCTAAGAGCCACACAGTACTGTTTCCTATGCGCCTGTTACCTGGTTTCTTCTCAGATTACAAAGACATTATGTGGAAGGGTGGTTTAAGAATTACATTTAGAAGAGCTGCCAATGAAGATAATGCTTTGATGAGGTATAGTACATTAAACTCTACTGGCGCAGCTCTGCCTAATACCCAACCTGATGAAGGCAAATGACTTATTCAGACTATGGAGCTAAGAATTCCAGTAGTTGAATATGAAGCCAGTTATGCTCTTAAATACAAAGCAGATATACTAAAAAATCCACATGTGCCTTTACAATTTTATACATATCAATGTGTACAGAAGCCTGCCACTGGTAGCTATTATGAATTTGAAGCTACAAACTCATTCTCCATTATACAATATGACATGCCAGATTTTGTGGTGGTACTGTTTCAGACTGGAAGAAACAATAACCAAGAAAAAAATTCAAGTAAATTTGATAGCTGCAACATCAAGAACATATATCTTAAAAATGGCAAAAATGAGGTGTTCCACAGAAAAAAATATAATTTAAACATGTCCAAGGATGATTTTCTTAAATTATATGAGGCATTTGCAGCATACAAAAGAGTCACAATTGGGAATACTGACATATATTACTCACCAGATGAATTCAAAACACAGAGACCCATGTTTGTTATCAACACCTCAAAAAGGAAACAAGTTGTGATTAATGACAGGACAAACATTAAAATTATCTGTGAATTCCATGATACACTCCCTGATGACACCATATGTTGTGTTATTCTTATAGGTGGAAAATCATATGTTTATGATGTAAGAAATGAGAGAGTCACAGAGCAATTCTAGAAGACCTCTGCACAATGCATTGTCTTAGTATTAGATATATGAGTTGAGCCTATTCCTGAATTAAAATATTTGGGTTAACATATTAATACTCTGAACTTAAACCGGAAGTAGACCGGAAGTAGACCAGAAGTATACCAGAAGTAAACTTGTATGTGTATGTGTGTATGTGTATAAGATTACACTTTACAGAGTATTATATTAAAAGCAAAAAGCTTATATGAGTTTTTTGACTTAGTTGTAAGTGTAGTCAAAACAGTGTCGAAAAAAAGCCATGTTTTTAACAAATTTATAGACAACAATTTAGCAAATTCAAGTCTAGCCACATCAATCTGAGGGGTGTCATACTTTCTCAGGAGCTTTTCTTACAAAAATCGTAGGTTATACACAGTAGCAATAAGATTTTATAGACATTTTGCCTTAGTTTTAAGTATTTCTATTCAGTCAAAATACCTCATACTTTCTCGTCCCAGTAATATGGCCTTTTACACTACTCACTGGGAATCAAGCACTTCATGGGTGTTTTCATGTCCGATTCCCTACGCTCCGTCGTAAAGAAAAGAGAGTGTGGCATGGTCAACCTGGACAGTTACGAAAATCCAGGGACACACTGGATCTGCTACCACAAGCAAGTAAACAGTAACGCCTTTGTTTTGGATTCTTTCGGCGGTGTGCCACCTGCTGTGTTGGTGAAGTATCTCGGTGCTTCGAACCTCTACTAGAACGACAAACGCATGCAATGTTTTGACGAAGTGAATTGCTGTGATCTCTGCGTATCCATGCTTGTGTTACTGTTACGAATAAATAACCCAACGATTGAAGATTTCCAGAAAGAATTGTGGCACCTGAAGCACGATGGGAGTGTTCCATCTCACCAGTGAGACTTTGGTCCCAAACTCTTGTTGCACGACGATATCTTCTATTCTAAATCCATCCCCTTCGCGCATTCTACAGCACGTACCTGATTCCCAATGTGACGGTTCATAATAACACCATCAAGGTCGGCAGCGAAAAAATGAGCGTCACTCGCGGCCAGTACAACCTGTCTATTTTGCAGGCCCACTTTCCAAGAGGTGTGCTGCTCTCGCAAAACTCCGTGACCCACAGGGTGGAACTGGTGTCTGCTACAGAAACCATAGACCTCAGTACTGTCGGAGAGCTCCTGGGATTCGAGAACGGTACCAAGCTTGAACCTGGCATGAAACACATCGGCGCTAACATCCCTAAATTTCTAGCTATCGAGACTCTGAACGTACACCGCAACGTGGCATAAGGCATGATCACCAAGTCCTCAGATGGCTTCGCAGGCAGCCTTAAGCAGACGGGGATTATCGTCACGTTCAAACCGCACTCGGAGTTCATGGATCCAATCACCTGCATACTACGACAAATTGCTAATACGTTGAAGCCCCCTATTTATATATGTATCTAAAAAGAGCGTCAGAAGTTGCCAGGTGCTAAGCAGGCCTCTTGCCCTCCCTATACACTACACAACTAGTTGGACACTAAGATGTCATGCGACAAATAGCTAATACGTTGAAGCCCCCTATTTATATATGTATGTTTACAGTGTGTCAGAAGTCGCCAGGTACCAAGCAGGTCACTTGCACTTTGGTATACACTATAGCTGGCAGGTCGTTAACAAATCATGCGACAAATAGCTAAGATGTTGAAGCTCGCTATGTATGTTCACAGAGCTTCAGAAGTCGCCAGGCACCAAGCAGGTTACTTGCACTTCGGTATACACTACAGCTGGCAGGACAGGTAAAAACCTCATGCGACAAATAGCTAATACGCGAAAGCCCTTGTTATTTATATACGTATGTATGTTTAGAGAGTGTTAGAAATACACCAGGCACCAAGCAGTAAGATATCATGCAAGAAGTTGCTAATATGCTAAGCGCCCCCCATTTATATATGTATGTTCACGGGGTGTCAGAAATCACCACGCGCCAAGCAGGCTCCTTGCACTTCAATATATACTACAGCTAGCACGACGGTAAATCCTCATGCGACAAATAGCTAATATGCTGAAGCCCTTGTTATTTATATACGTATGTATGTTCACAGAGCGTCAAAAATACGCCAGACACCAAGCAGGCCTCTTGCACTTCGGTATTCACTACAGCTGGCAGGTCGGTAAAACCTCATGCGACAAATAGCTAATACGTTGAAGCCCCCTATTTATATATGTATGTTTACAGAGGGTCAGTAGTCGCCAGACACCAAGCAAGTCACTTGCCCTCCCTATACACTACACACCTAACAGGACAGTTAGGTGTCATGCGACAAATTGCTAATACGCTAAACCACCTATTCATATATGTATGTTCACAAAGCGTCAGAAATACGTCAGGTGCCAAGCAGGTATCTTGCCCTCCAGTATACACTACAGCTAGCAGGGTCAGTACAATTAATGCTTTTTTCTTGTGCAAGAATTTCTAATACATGTAAACTTGGTTTGTATGTGATTGGTTGAGTTCCTGCACTTTATGCACATTATATATATATATATATATATATATATATATATATATATATATATATGAACCTTCGCATCTCGAAAGCTGTGTGTATATGTGAGTACTGTATTTTTTAAAACCTGAAATTAATTTGTTATTACGAAAAAATGCAAAATATCCCAGTATCATTTCGGTCCACCTATCTGAATCGAAGATACTGTTTACATACTCCCATATGCACCAATGTGCTCAAATAACGTAAACTAGTAATATTTTTTTTCAAAGAAACTAATCAATAACATAATGGCGGCATGAGAAATATATAAATAAAGGATGTTTTAACAATATGCGACGTTTAACAATTAGCTACGTCAACTCAAGCGCGCTCTATCATATGATTTCAACTATTTGTATTACTACATGAAGCCGTTTAAAATCATTGAGAACTGAAAAATTTGACCTTGTCCGAGTAACCCACATTCTACGAGTGCATTTGCTTGGTCATAGATGGCACTGGCGACATAATCCTTCTACCATGGCAATTCGCACTGTGTACCCTTGGCACCCGTTGGTATTATAAGATTTGTCAAAATTTATACATAATTCTATATTTAATATATACATAATTTGTTATATCAACAACAGGTTTCCCACACAAAATTAATTTTACTATATTTGTCCATTTTTCGACAGTAAAATTAATCAGAAACATTTACTGTACTTCAAAAATTAAAATTGTATGAATCTTATGTCGAACTAGAGATAAAGAAGTCAAATACTAAGCATTCATCCAACATTTGCTTTTCAAAGTGTGAAGCAAATGTTGCATGAGGGAGAAAAATAAAACAGGAAACGGGGAAAAAACAATTTATTATTGTGAAGGTTACGAGACCGGAAAATTAAACAAGATCACGGTCACTACAAATACCGTTATGTTTCGTTGCAACAGTAGAAAAAAGACGGGTAATATGGGCTGTATAGAACTACAATTTTAATAAATTAGAATTCAAAAATCAGTATATATTGCATTTTGGTTTCATACATTTACATAGTATGTTAGCGTGGAGAATAAGTGCGTTGCTTTAGTCACATGTTAGGATTAAGCTGGTGATCCTGAGTTCAAATTCCACTCAGTACGCCTTAATCTATTTTTTCAGTACCCATCATCAACGTTGTGACGACACCTGACGAGTCACATGAAGGAAAACAGTTCTATAAGGTCCTCGAAACTTGTAGCAGCTACAGACACTTACATAATACAAGCAAATTGATGAAAGAGAAAGTACAAGGTAGAATCAAAAAGTAAGGTAACAATTTTCCACAGAAACCTTTATGTCGTTGTTGCCTAAACTGTGACAGGGTATACATGACACTGCACACTAACATTCCACATAGTCACCATATTTGCCTAAGCACGTGTTCCAGCGGGTGACCAATGCATCAATGCCACGAGTGAAGAAATCAGTGTCAAGGCTGTCCAACCAGGTTTCCACTGCATTCTGTGCCTCTTGCACTGTGTTGAAGCGTCGTCCTCGAAGATGCTTCTTCATTGGTCCGAACAGATGGAAATCGCTGGGTGCAAGATCAGGGTTGTATGCAGGGTGTTCCAAAACCTCCCAGTGGAAACTTGAGACATGGTCACGGGTGAGCTGTGCTGTGTGAGGTTGAGCGTTGTCGTGTAACAACAATACACCCTCCCTGAGTGCTCCAGGTCGTTTCCGACGTATGGCCTCTCTCAATCTGTCCAATGTCTGGCAGTAGGTCACAGCATTGACAGTGGTACCACGTGGAAGGAATTCCAGGTGAATCACACCAAGGTGGTCCCAAAAGATCGTGGCCATTGTTTTCCTTGCACATGTTACTGTTTTAAACTTTTTGGATGGGGGCGATGATGGATGTTTCCACATCATGGAGGAACGTTTGGATTCCGGTGTCCACAATGGCACAGGTGTCTCATCACCCGTAATGATGCGATACAGAAATGACGACCCTTTTTGTTGATAAAGGATCAGGTGGTTCAGACTCATGCCCATTCGTCTGCCTTTGTCATATTCAGTGAGATTTTTTGGTACCGAATGTGCAAACACTTTGCGGTAGCCAAGCGTGTTGTGCACAATACTGTGCACAGAACCATACGAAATGTTCAGTGCATCTGCAATGTGTGCCAGTGTGATTCGCCTATCCTCCCTAATCATTCCCTACACCTGATAAATGTTCTGGTCGGTAGCTGAAGTTGATGGTCTGCCACTTCGCTGATCATCATTAATGTCAGTCCTACCATTTTCAAACTCCTTACACCAACACCACACTTGTTTCCTGGATAACACGTTGTTTCCATACACCTCCACAAGTTCCCGATGGATCTCGGCTGGTTTCTTCCCCTTCGCATGCAAAAACCTGATCACACTTCACACTTCCACATTTGACCATGTTTCCAGTAACCCTGCCATCTTCGAAGTGCGATTCTCTGCAACTGTATCACCGTGCTGCTCTCTAGCGGTCACCAGGGATACTATCCATCAATACCTACAACACACACAAAAAAAAGTTACTTGCATATCGTTGTACATTTTCAGGGCACTTGTTACCTTACTTTTTGATTCTACCTTGTAACTCGAGCATTGTTGCCAGCTATAAGCGTGCGTGTTGTCCACCTTCGCGTTTATCAAATATTGGAACCCAGAACCTTGGGGGAGTACTCTCGTTATGTGTCATCTGGTCGACAGCACCAGGTTTCCCTTCGCAAAACTACAGCGTAGAAGATTACAAGAAAGCTAGAATTCACACAGCGTTGGAGACAGTAAGAAGTTAGAATACGCAGCACAGAATATTACAGCATGCTGTGCATTGCAGCATGCATGTATACTTCTAATCAATGTTGCCAACTCACTAGTTGGTGGTTAGGTTAGCTCGTGAAAAATCGTATGGTGAAATTTTCATGGGGTGAGTTGGCAGCACTGGGTGCATCACTTTTGGGGCGCTTTACGAGATAATAACCGTAAGTATTGAATTCAGTGCATCATTTTCGGGCGCTCAAACTGGCCACCTACACTACTGGTATCGATTATCCCGGCAAACCTACTACCAAAAGACGTCCATAAAATTGAAGCATAAACCAAGGGCAAGTTAAAGGGTGTGAATTCAATTAAAATTCAAATGGAAGAAGTAGCAATCCTACCCCTCAAGATAGGGAACTACAAATACACCCATCCGTTTATAATAATTGAAACGGAAGACTTATCCCCATGCTGGGAAATGACTTCCTAAAAGCACAAAAATGTGGTATCTCTTTTATAACAAATTGTTAACTATAAGAAGTCAAGGATACACCCCAAAGCATCACTATTCCTAAAGGGCACGAACTTGCACAATCTCTGAAAAAATATCACCAAAATTAAACACACAATGAACAAAACTAGACCAATGACAATCAAGAATACTCTCACTCTCTAGAATCTACAACCTCTACATATATTGCAGTGAACATACCACCCCATCACCAAATAAGATATAAATGTAAACACATGTACACACACACGCACGCACGTATGCACCTCCCCTCACACACACCGGATCATAACGAAAAGACTTTACTATATTTTTAGCCGAAATAATAATCATGCGGGGAAATCAAAATAATGTAATTGATCTATTTATCTTGCACTATTTTCCCACAAAGTCACCTCAGCGGTTCAGTCATTTTTCCCATCGACCCAGTATTTTAGAGACGCCGTGGTAGAATTGAGTCGGTTGGTCGTGGAACAATCGACGGACAACGATCTTCGGTTCGTCGCCGCAATGAACCTCTGTCCTGCCATTAGTGGATCTAACACATGGAAATAACAAGGAGCGACGTCTGGACTATACGGTGCATGCTCCAGAAGTCTGCCGATGGTCCTGTGTCACATGATTCCTAGCGTTATATTGTAGGATATTCAAATTGTCCACATCGAGAATCCCTTGACGCTTTTTCCTGATGGCAGCTCACAGACGTGAGAGTGTGCCACAATAGCTGTCAACGTTGATGGTGTTACATCTTGACATGAAATCCAACAGGAGTGGTTCTCGGCGATCCCAGAAGACCGTGAGCATCGACTTCCAGACTGATGGCGTTCTGTGGAATTTCTTCGGGACAGGTGAATTTGGATGATTCCACACCATGCTCTCTTGCTTTGATTCTGGAATGAAATGCATTAGCCACGTATAATTTCCAGTGACAATGAGATCCAGGAACATTTCACCCTCCTCGGCGTAACGCTGCAAATGTTTGAGCGAAGTCACCATTCTGTTGCCTTTGGTCACGTCATCCAAAAACTTAGGCACCCACCGACATAAAACCTTTTGAAACCGCAAGGATTCGTGAACGATATCGTAAAAACTGCGATAAGAAATGCCAAGGTCATTGGAAATATACTTCAGATGCCCACGTCAGCTCTCTCCATTGCCTCCACGCAGGCAATGTTTTCTGTTGTGAGCTAGGAGCAAGGACCGCTCATTCAAGGTCTTCTCGGCGATTTTCGAACTCACAACGCCACTACTGCACACTTCTCAAAGCGAAACACTTATCCCCATATCTCGGTCGCATTTCCTTCTTTATCTCGATCGACATTCATCCTTGCCACATGGAAAACGAATAATACTTCTCTGCTCATACGACGTGGACGTGTTGAGTACTACAGCCATCTTTGAAAACTTACAGCAGCGCCGTTCCGCAAAACAGCCGATAGTTAACGCTGGGCCGTTCCAAGTAAAATCTATTGCATTGAATGTATATCTGGTTTTCTAAATCAAACTTTCGGTTGAAAAAAATAGATGGAAGGACTTCTCGATATACAGGGTGTTTCAGAGTGACCCAGACAATACATTTTTCTCGAGAACGGGAGATCGAATCAAATTGAAACAAAAAATGCACCACTAGGTTGGGCCCAAAGAATCCGTAGAAAGTATTTGCAACAGCCCGACAGGCACCCTTTGTAGTTTTAACGGGGGCACGTGCCACGTTCGTGCGATTTCCAAATTGGAAGGGTATGTTTGGAATGCCGATTCGGAAAGGCGGGGAAAATACGATTGCCAGATGAAACATTTGTCTGTACCACCTACCGTTGTCCGTGTAGGAAATAGTTCTGCGCAAAAAGGAAGGCGAGCTTTCCAACGATATGCCACATGATGACTGCGGGACTAAAAAAGGATGAAACCGCTTAACCAAGAAATGGGGTCTAAAGTTCTGGAAGAACTCGAAATTTTCAAATGGCAAGGGGGGTCGAGTAATACCTCGTTTTAAAGGTCACGGAAAACGTGAAAAGGATGCAAACATGATTTTGTATTCCACTGACCGGTTTCGAAATGGCGACCAAGACAATTCCGACCTCTGAAGTTGGTGTTCCAAAGTGAGGAATTACGTAGGTAAATAGCAAAACACAAACACTGGACAGACTACATAAGATTTTGTACAAAACAATTATGGTAATGTGTCCGCTCTTGAAACACCGTACTACTGTAAGCTTTGTTTCAGCTGTAACTTTGACCATCCTTCACACTTGTCCAGGCTTAGGACTGGCAACGAATGGATTACTGTCCAGAACAATATGGAATTCGTTCGCGTGTTTAACGGCTACTTCGCCAACGAGAAATGTCCTTTTCTCACAATTGATTGCCACATCATTGTTCGACAAGAGAAATAGGCCTAACTGAAATGATGATAAGGAAAACGAAAGATTAATCAGTACCAATGAACAACGAAAACGAGAAGAACAGGTAAAGCACACAGTGCGATGCACATTTACCAACTTACAGTAGATGTTCGAAATGTCTTCCCTCGGTCTCAATGCATTTCTGCACACGGACTCTAAAATCATTCTGTGCTGCAAAAACTTCTGCCTCACTAATCTGCCTGCATGCAGCAAATATGCGCTCGATCATGTCGTCCTTCGTTGTAGGGCGAGTTTGGTAAACGATTTCTTTCAGTCGTCTCCAGAGGTAATAATCTAAACATGTTAAGTCTGGTGACCTAGGCGTCCAGGGTACAGGCCCATCTCTACCCACCCAGCGACCACGAAACATTGCATTCACCTAATTTCTCGCTGTCAGCTCAAAATGTGCTAGGCAGCCATCTTGTTGCAGCAACCTGTGTGTTCTGATGTGTAAGGGGACGTCTTCGAGAAGACTGGGCAATTGTTCTTGACGAAATGTGTTGTACACAACACCCGTAAGCCTCGCATGGAAAAAATGAGGTCCAATTATTCGTCCGCCGATGATTCAACACCACACATGCACAGACCATCTTCGTTGATGTTGTGCCGATTTACCTGACCATCGCTTTTAAATGTAGCCTCGTCAGACAACAGCATTTCGTCAAAGAATCGAACATTTGCATTCACTTGAGCTTGAGACCACATGCAAAATTCTAGCCTGCTTTGAAAATCAGTTCCGTGTAGATCTTGATGCAAGGACACGTGGTAAGGATGCAATCCGTGATCCTTTATAATCCTTCTCACTATACTTGCGCTGACATCACAATCACGAGCAACTTGCGTGATACTCACGTGAGGTTTGAGTCTGCAAGTACACCAGCAAACCTCTCATCTCGAACAGGGCGAGAAATGCTTTCATGTTTGTGACTCCCAGAAAGCTGAACATTACTCTTTCTGCGTACTCGATCGGCAAGGGTACGAAAAACATGTATTGAACGATGTTCCTGATCGGGATACTTTGCAGCATACACATGAGCAGCAGCAGAATTATTTCGTTGGCACTCACCCAACACCATGAGCATATCAAATGCATCTTCGTGCGTGAAAGGCATTATTAGTTCACATTCAACATTTTGCCACTGCGAGTTAAGTACAGGAATGCACACTAACCGCGAGGAATGCACTGTAGAACGTCCTGAGGTACCACGCAATGCCTTCGAAGATGCAACCACTTGTAACAGCCAAAGGTGAATGAGACCAAGATTGGAGGGGCGTATTCGCGTTATCAGTGGAAGCACACTGGAACCGACTACTATGCAGGAGAGCTGGTCACACCTCGACCCCTGGTACTCTACGATTGCATTTGCTAAACCGGGCAGTGGGAACAGCGTACGTGCAGTCAAATGGAACTGTAAGCACCGGCAATTGGCGTACTTTGTAATTTGTCGACTAAGCCAGCATGCTGTGTTGTGTACTGCAGCCTACCCAACGCGTGGGCCTATGCTTATTCCTACTCGTACACAATGGACCTGAAGTTCTACTCACTGAATGTTGTATTCTCACAGAGGCATGTACTAATACAAAACAGCAAACCTCTCACCCGGACGTTCAGTACACTGACGTTACATGTGACGGTGGCATGGTATGACAATGGTAACGAACCAGTAATCATTTAGAAACATTGTCACGAATAAACAGCTGTTTCTCTGGCATTCTTTGTACAGGATCTCATGTACTCTGTCCAGTGTTTGTGTTTTGCTATTTACGTACGTAATTCCTCACTTCGGAACTCCAACTTCAGGGATCGGAATTGTTTTGGTCGCCATTTTAAAATCGGTCAGTAGTATGTGAAACTCTACGTTCTGGCTGGGTCCTTTGACTTACTTTTGAAATGACTTACGACAATTTCCTATAAGGCTGTCTCCCCTTACGATGGTTTCCTGTAAGGCAGCGATCGTCTGTCAATGGGCCCTCAGTGTAATCTACTACGACCTAATAGGCTTCTGCTACGACCTGTGTGGGACCCTCCTACGATGTGGCCCCCCTCATACGATTTTTATTTTTAAATAAGTTACTTGAAAAAAAACATTAGTTCTGTGTATCAGCTCGACAATGGTCAGTTGGTGTGGTATAGAATAATTGATAAAAAATAAAAAAATACTGTATATTAATTGTGTATTGCTTTGAATTAAAACCAATTTAAGAAATAACCATTTAGCTTATAACCACTTTCCCAAATCCAAACTATTTTTTAAATGGTAAAATTCTACTTATTTAATGAACCTACAAAGAATCTGGGAGGTACCATTCCAAAGAAGATACTTTTTTGGAATAGGTACCTCCCAGATTCTGTGTATTTTTTTTCGATTTTACGAATATACCTAATCAATATTTTTCAACTGATCACAAAACACACTACAACATGCACTATGACCACGAAAGGGGACGACTAAAATAATAATGTACATGTAAAAAAATTACGAAAATATGCACTGTAAGGTACAAATTCCACGATTCCCTGGAAGAACAAGCATTGAAGATATATCTTATCTTGAATAAAGAGGTGAATTTTTGATCTGTGACTCGTAAAAATTAATTAATTCTGAAAAAAAGAATTGTTTATAAACAAATAGATATGTGTGTGGTATTCTTCACATACAAAATATTTTTTTTTAATTAGCAGACCTACACTTGGCTAAACTACACTGAGGGAAGACGTGTTGACCAATTTGTTGTTTTTGTTCATGATCATGTACATAACTTAATCTTTCACGATATTTAAAATCTAACATAATTTTTTTAGAGTTTACGAATGAGTCTTTCAAGTGCATACAGGGGAGTATGCGAAATAAATTAGAATTATTTTTTGCCTCATTCAACATCATAAGAATTGAATAATAAAGTGTATTTATGGCTGGATACAAATTCCCTCTATTCTTAAATTTGTCACCTGTGAAAAAAATAAATATCTGAGAGTATAATGCTATCAGAGGAAAATTTAGTGCATGAAAATAAATCTGCTGCCGAATCATATATTTCCTCTGTCACTTCGAAACTGAAAATCCTCATTTTTAATGTTGATGATGGCTATTTCCGGAGGCAAATTGATGTAACTGGGTTGTATCGTGCTACCTTCAAAGTTAAAGTGTGAGGCAAAGCGCAAAGTGTCCAACCCGATCCACGTTTATGGAAAGTCTCGTGCTTGTTAAACAAAGCATCAAACATCTGGTTGCAAATGGCATCCACCTCATCGACGTCGGCGACGTGGAGGCTCTTTACACCAGCGTAATGATGGAAAGTTTCTCGTTCTTTTTTTACGTTTTCATAAATGACGGAAACGATTAGGTGGATTTTCAACGAGCATTGCAACAAAGCTTCGGTGATAGACGAAAATAAGTTGTTTTTGATCGAGCGAAAAAAGTTGTTTAGTTCAGATGTTTCTTCAGATCGGAAAGTCTCCTCGGTTAAAATATGTCGAATTCTATCGCCGGCACTCTTCTGATTCTATCGTGTCGCTTGATCGTCAACATCGAGCTTTTTCTTACCATGCACAGTCTTCCGATGTCTACTCAAGTGAGAAATGGATATATATTTCCCACAGTGGTCACATGCACGTTTCTCTTCCTTCTTCTCAATTTTTTGCTAAGATGTAAAAAAAATGAAGTTACTAAATTGCAAACTTTTTTTCTTGTGGTGCTATTTATATTAGACCCAAGCATAAACGATCTACCATAGATGAAGTTACTATTTGTGGTGTTATTTATATTAGATACAATCTACCACAATCTGTTTGATCTCAATTTTTTCTTAAATAACCAGCATGAATCTTTTTGTTTCAGAAAGCAAACCAATATGGAAACTGTACGCCACACGGCAGATAATTCATTACTATCCAAACTCAACGGTCTGTTGATCGTTCACCTCAACAGCATTTGGACGAAATTCGACGAGGACGTCGACAAAACTTTTCACGACTTCAACAATAATTTACAATTCTACGAAATTCCGATCGGTGGGAAACTTCAAATCACAGTGAATCCGGAGAACGTAGGTGAAATCAAAGTCTTCTCCGGCAAGAATCAAGCACGATAATATGCTTTCTGACATCACGTATGATGTTTCTACAGGCGATTGTTTATACATAGAACTCCTTGGAGATTACGACCAACTCATTCCTCTCTTCATTGAATTACGAATCTTCTATTTTTTAATAATTAACCATAATGCCTAACGACATTTTCGGACACACGAAGCAAGTGGACCACGCTGACGAGATTCTCATGCTGGATGTTCGAGTTAAAAATTTGAGAAGTGACCTGATTGCATTGCAGGAGACGTTAAACAACAGTTTAAACTCTGAAGTGGCTAGTTTACAAACACAATGCTTGGATCCTATTCTGATAATTGATTCCGAATTGAAAACGCTAATAAAAAATTATGTTGACGTGCCTTCGAACGATAACGTTCAAAATATACAATTGAGTGCGGATTCGCTTCAAAATGATTTGGCCAAATTATAGCAATTTCAAACGAAAAATTTGGAAAAATTAAAACTCGAAATCGAAGAACGAACTTCCACAATTGAGAAGAATTTCTCTGAGCTTCATGTGGAACGTCTGCACGATGATGTTTCCAAATTCACCACAGAATTCACCACCACTTTGTAAGAAATTAAATCTAAATTACAAATTTTAGAAGATACAATGACAAATCTACCATCCTCCGATGAATTGCAAGTCATTAGCAAGAGCGTGGCAAACATCAAGATTCAATTAGAGGCTTATCAAGATTTCGAAAACATTCAAACCACTATTGCTACGCTTCAGGCATCTTTGGAGGCTCAAGTTCAAACGGGTATTCAAGATACTTTAAGCACGGTTCAGCAGAAAATCGACTACCTGGAAAATTTGAAGGTTGAAACAAATCTTCCATTTTCATCACGTACTGGACAACATACAGGGTGATTTGGAATTGTTACAGACGAGTGTGCCTTCGAACTAAGATTTAGAAAAATTGAAAACGGCAGTGACGGCATTGTCCAAGTCGAGTGACATAAAAAGTTCATTGAGTACTCTCGAAAATACAGTAGCCAATCTTCCCACCTCTAAAGATTTACATGCTTTGAAAAGGAACATATCTCGAATGCTAAAACGATTAGATACCGAAACACCAAACGTGGAACAGATTCGAGATGAAATTGCTTCTGGTCTCCAGGCAGAGAAGCTAGTGTTCCCACCATGACATTAATATCAAATCGTGGTGTCCAGAAAGCAGGAAACATTCCTTTGGCACATTGGAACGAAACACGCAACATATATGAAATACACCAAGACGAAGATCTTACTGTGTTTGACGTGAGTGCAGGTGATAAACTTTTCATTCAAAACACAAGTGAGGTACCACCTTCATTGAATCCCATCACGTTAGTCCTTCTCTTCAAACGTAATCTCAATGTCTAGGCAAGCTATCGTTAACGAATTACATAAACCTGCACGCCGCAACTACGAAAGTTTGGCTGTAGTAACAAAGGGCATTGATGACTCCTGGCAGACTGACCTCGTCGAGATGAAAAATATACATAAATTGAACAAGGGCAACAAATAACTCCTCACCTTCAAAGACACATTTTCAAAATTCGCATGGGCTCTACCGTTGAATAAAAAACAGGAACATACATCACGGAAGCATTCAAAACTTTTTTCCGCGAAAGTAAGAGACGATCACGATTTCTGCAAACAGACAATGGGAAGGAATTCTACAACACCGTATTCCAAAAGTTTATTCATAAACATGACATTCGATATTATTCGACCTTCAGTCATTTGCAGGCCAGCAACGTAGAACGTTTCAATCGGACCTTGAAAACAAGTAGACCCAGTGTCCGGGTACTGGGCCCTCATTTGGGGCTCGAATCATCATGTGGGGCTCGTCGTAGCCTTTTATGATGTATATTTTAAGGGCAGAGTTGGCAACACTAGACAAATATCTTAATCTTTAAGAAAGTCGACTTCTGGTATCTCAAGATGTTACTTTTGGTCTGTCAAGAAAATTTTCTTAAGACAAAAATCTTAAGGCGTTTTCCAATGGGTTCTTATTTGGGGCTCGAATCATCATGGCTCGTCGTAGCCTTTTATGATGTATATTTTGAGGGCAGAGTTGGCAACACTGTTTGCTTTTACTGTAGTTTTTTATGAGGGGGGTCTATTGCTGCCAGATGTAAAACACTCTAGGCTCGAATCATCATGGCTCGTCGTAGCGTTTTATGATGTATATTTTGAGGGCAGAGTTGGCAACACTGTGGGTTTTTTACTGTAGCCTTTTATGAGGGGTCTATTGCTGCCAGATGTAAAACAGGCCCTCTAGGCTCGAATCATCATGTGGGGCTTGTTAGTGTTGCCACTCTACAAAAATTCCACTATATGATATTTTGAAGCCTTTTATGGTGTATGTTAACCTCACAAGCAGTGTTGCCAACTCGGGGGCGAGCCGTAGCCTTTTATGGTGTATGTTAACCCCACCAGCAGTGTTTCCAACTCGTCGTAGCCTTCCACGGTGTATAATTTTTAGTTTTTGTGTGTGTGTGTGTGTACATCGGGCGAGGCGTAGCCTTTTATGGTGTATGTTAACCTCACTAGCAGTGTTTCCTACTAGCAGTGTTTCCAACTCGTCGTAGCCTTTCACGGTGTATAATTTTTTTAGCTTTTTGTGTGTGTGAGTGTACGCGCGCGTGTATTGTGACGAATGCACTCTCTCATCCTTGAAGGATGAATGCATCTTATCGTAATTTTCCAACTGTGGGACCAAATGTTTATATATCGTGACCTTTGTAAACCTCTTTCGGGAACGATGTGTCGCACACACGCGCGCGCGCCTGTATTGTGACGCAAGCAAACAAAAAAAACTTTGCCTGTCATTACAAAAAAAACTTTGACCGTATTCTTAAATAACTAACAAGGACAATGAATCTTTTTGGCTTCCGCAAACAGATCAACATGGAGACTGCACCGCCAAATTTCAATAACCTCTTACCTTCCGTGTTATCTAAACTCAATGGTTTACTGATTGTTCATCTCAACAGCATTTGGACGAAACTGAATGACGATGTGGGCAAGATGTTTTATGTTTTTAATAACAATTTACATTTCTACGAAATTCCGATCGACGGGAAACTTCAAATCACCGTGAATCCGGAAAACGCGGGCGAAATCAAAATTTCTACCGGCAAGAATATCTTTCGAATCAAGCACGACAAGATGCTTTCTAACATTACGTACGATGTTTCTGCAGGAGATTATCTTTACATGGAACTTCTCGGAGATTAAGACAAACTCATTCCTCTCTTTGTAGAATTACGAATCGTCTATCCTATAATAAATAACCGTTAACCAAAAATGCCTAACGACATTTTCGGCAACACCAAGCGTGTAGACCACGCAGAAGAGATTCTCATGTTGGACATTCGAGTTAAGAAGTTGAGGACCGATTTGATCGCTTTGCAGGAGACCTTAAACAAAAGTTTAGAGTCGGAAATCGCTACGCTCCAAACGCAATGTCTCGACCCCATTCTGAAAATCGATTCCGAACTGAAGATGCTGATAAAAAATTATGTCGACGTACCTTCTTACGACAACGTTCAAAATATACAGTTGAGCGTGAATTCGCTTCAAAATGATTTGGTAAAATTACAGCAATTTCAATCGAAAAATGAAGATTTGGAAAAATTGAAACTCGAAATCGAAGAACGAACTTCCGCAATAGAAAAGAATTTCTCTGAACTTCAAACCGTCGTGAACGATATAGATGCAGAACGCTTGCATGTCGTCGTTTCTAAATTACAAGAAGAATTCACCAGCACGTTGGAAGAAATTAAATCCAAGTTACAGATTTTGGAAGATACAATGACGAACCTACCGTCGTCGGACGAACTGCAGGTCATCGGTAAAAGCGTCGCGAACATAAAAATTCAATTGGAGGCCTATCGAGATTTCGAACACATTCAAACCACCATCGCCACGCTTCAGGCGTCTCTGGAATTGATCAACGAAGAAATTAAAAATATTCACGCTGAAGCGAGAGCGTTGACGAGCATTCAAGACACGTTGAGCACGGTTCAGCAGAAGATCGAATATTTAGAAAATTTGAACGTCGAAACGAATCTCGCTCATTTTCATCACGTACTGGACAACATACAGGGTGACTTGGAATCGTTACGGACGAGCGTGCCTTCGAGCGAAGATTTGGAAAAATTGAAAACGGCGGTGACGGCACTATCCGATTCGAGCGACATCAAAAGTTCATTGAGCGATCTCGAGAGTAGGGTGGCCAATCTCCCCACCTCCAAAGAATTGCACGCTTTGAAAAGAAACATATCTCGAATGCTGAAACGACTAGAAACGGAAACGGCGAACGTGGAACAGATTCGAGACGAAATCAGTTCGCTGGTGTCGACGCTGCCCACTTCGCAGAGCGTCGCCGACCTTCACACGCAGTTTACAGAGATGCGAAGCATCGTGAACGATCTTACCGAGAAGAGCTCGAAATTGAATCAAGTCGAGAACCTTCAGAACATTGTCGTCAACATCAGAGATCAAGTTGGAGTGCTGGAATCCACGCAGGAATCGACGCTGGCCTCTTTCGGTGCCAAGTTGCAAGAACTCAACGAAAACTACAAGCAGTTGAACGTGGAAGTGAAAATCAAACCGTCGTTTTCTGCCGTAACGGATACCATAATCGAGCATTTGCTGCCCGTACAAAACACACTGGGTCAGCTTCACAGCAACCTCGTTAGCGTCGATACTAAATTCGCTAAACTGCATTCTCTGCAAGCCATCGAAATTAACAGCGTTCCCAATCAACAGAGAATCTCCACGTTCGTCGAAGGTAACAAACTGTACATGCTACATCCTTATCATCCGTACTACAAGTTTCTCCTCGATGGCACGATTCAGATAAACGAATTTTCGTACTGGTCTCACGGCAGAAAAGCTAGCGTTCCCACCATGACTTTGATATCGAATCGTGGCGTCCAGAAAGCAGGAAACATTCCTCTGGCACGTTGGAACGAAACGCGCAACGTATATGAAATACACGAAGACGAAGATCTTACCGTTTTCGACGTGAGTGCCGGCGATAAGCTGATCGTTCAAAACACGAGCGAGGTGCCACCCTCTTTGAATCCCATCACGCTGGTGCTTCTCTTCAAACGTAATCTCTAAAAAATGTCTAGGCAAGCCATCGTCGAAGAATTGCATAAACCTGGACGCCGCAACTACGAACGTTTGGCGGTGGTAACCAAGGGCATCGACGACCTCTGGGAAAGCGACCTCGTCGAGATGAGTAGCGGCAAGTTGAAAAACGTACATAAATCGAACAAGGTCAACAAGTACCTCCTCTCCGTCATAGACACGTTTTCGAAATTCGCGTGGGCTCTACCTTTGAAGGCGAAAACAGGATCGTGCGTCACGGAAGCATTCAAGACAATTTTTCTCGAAAGCGGCGGCAGACGACCTCGGTTTCTGCACACGGACAAGGGGAAGGAATTTTACAACGTCGTATTCCAAAAGTTTATTCGGAAACACGGCGTTCGACATTACTCGACCTTCAGTGACGTCATCGTGGAAAGATTTAATCGCACCTTGAAAACACACATGTGGAAACGATTCACGCTTCGGGGAAATTACAAATGGGTCGACATCCTGCCGGAACTCGTCGACACCTATAATGATACGGTACACAGAACGATAGGCATGAAGCCAGTTGACGTTACCAAGTCTGACGAGCAGCGTTTAATTTCTACAGTTTACTGTCCAAAGTACACACCCACGACGAAAAGAGCTAAATACAAAATTGGAGACCAGGTGAGGATCAGCAAATTCAAACGCATCTTCGAGAAGGGATTCACAAAAAATTGGAGCATGGAACTTTTTACGGTGGTTCGAGTTTTACCCGGAAACCGTCACACGTATATAATAAAAGATAGTAGCGGCGAGATTTTGAAAGGAAGATTTTACGAAGAGGAACTCTCTAAAACAAAACACCCCGACACGTACCTCATCGAGAAAGTATTGCGTAGGAAAGGTGACAAACTGTTTGTCAAATGGCTGGGACTTCCGGAAAAGAGTTGGATCGACGCGAACGAAGTGATCTTGTGAGTACGTGGAACGTGGTGAAGCGTCTACCGGATCCGGAAAGTCAAACGAAGAAAAAGAACGGTGAGTTGCTTCCCGACAGCATCCGCTGTCTGATCGTAGGACCTTCGGGGTGTGGGAAAACGACACTGCTCGTGGACAATTTTCTCCTCGCACCGAATTGGTTAGATTGGAAGAACAGGCACCTGTACGTATTCTCGAAAAGTTTGGAGCAATCCAAATACCAGCAACTGATGAAAGTGTACGATGGTCTGGACATTGCAACGTTCGCCTCGGAAATAAAACCACTCGACGATTGTCGTGAAAATTCAGTCGTCGTGTTCGACGACGCCATCCTGGAAAATCAAAATGAAATTCGCAACTTTTTTACGCAAGGTCGTCACAAAGGAATGGATTGCTTTTACCTAGCTCAAACGTTTTCCAAAATTCCAAAACAGTTAGTACGCGACAACGCTAATTTCATATGTTTGTTTCGTCAAGATCACACCAACCTCAAGCACGCGTACGATGACTACGTAGGCGGAGACATGAACTACAATCAATTTTCGGAACGCTGCAGCTCTACTTGCTGGAACGGTGACGATTTCGGATTCGCGACGATCGACATGACGAGGAAACCCAACGACGGAAAATACAGAAACAAAATCAACGACTTTCTAAACGTTGCAACGTTGTGAGAAACGACGTGTATAAATAACGTCATGACGAAACGAAAAATCGAAGACGAAAATCTCAAGTTGCGAGAATACCTCGCGAAACGCTTCAAAGGTTGGAAATCCGAGAATCGCGGATTCTACGAAGAGAAGAAACGTCAGGATCAACCTGTGATCGATGCCATCAGCGGTCTAGGTAAAGAAATTAAAAGTGTCACGGAACAAAATAAAAATTTGATCAACGAACTCGTACCGCTCGCAGCTAAAAGTTACGCCGTACCCACACCCATTTCGAGCATTCCTTCGACACCGTTCGAACTGAAGGATGCACCGGCACGACGTCGAGCCATAGGCAGCACGTCTTCGGATAAAATCGAGTTGGGACCTTTGGCACGAGACTACCTGAGCACGGGGAAATTCGACAAGGATGAAGTGTTCGGATTGTATCCCAGCATGGAAACCAGCGAAGGCGGTGGTGTGGTGTGGAAGATTGGGAAATCGAAGGTGACCTTCGAAGGCAACGACATTAAAGTTAATTTAGGCGACAAGGATAGTTGGAACAGGTATCCGGGTACGGTGGGACTGTGGGAACTCGTCGCCAAAAAGCAGCCGAAAGATTACACCGACGAAGATTACCAAAGTTACAAGGAAATTCTGATCATGACGGATGCCTTGTACCAGAACAACGACGCCTCGCAGAATAGGGTGAAATCGAGCAGCGGCGAGAAGTACAGGAATCTCATCAAACCGATTTGGAACCAGGTCAAAACAGGCAGCGGCGTCAAACGCTACAACACGTTACCCAAAGAATTCGTTTGGGTGGACGACGTGAGGAAGCTCGTGGACCGATTGTTGGTGATAGCCGGCGAAGAGAATGCAGACAACCGTAATTTCTACAACGAGAAGGTTGGCATCGTGGACATGATCAGCACGAAACTTTCCAACTTCATCGTGAACGATGACAAGGGCATAGGTTACCTGATCAAAATCATCAACACGCTGCCTCCGAAATTTTGGAACGTGGCCGAAGGAAAGGGACTCGTGAACGACATCATCAACAAGTTACCTTTCGAGATGCATTTACCTGGCTACCAGTACTGCGGACCGGGTACCAAACTCGAGAAAAGATTGGAGAGAGGAGACAAGGGTGTGAATCCGTTGGACGCCGCATGCAAAGATCACGACATCGCTTACAACACCACGCAGACGGATCTGGATGCACGTCACGAAGCAGACAGAAAGTTAGAGCACGCAGCTTTCGAAAGGTTCGTGAGCAGAGACGCATCGTTGGGTGAACGGGTCGCCGCACTGGGTACCACCATCGCCATGAACACAAAACAAAAATTGGGGTGGGGTATATAAATAACATACCGTAAAAAAAAAAAAACTACACAAGAAAATCTCAGAATATATATATAAATAACATACCGTGAAAATAACACATAGAGCATCAACATGAAGCCCAAGGGTGTCGTGTACCAGATACCATATTCGAATCTAAAAAATCTAGGTGCCCTCGATGGGTTACTCACCAAGAAACAACGCGGGAAGAAACGTTCTTGCTTGTCGAAAGGACACGGAATGAAATTGCTGCTCAGCACACCTCAATTGAGACGCTTGCAGCGTTCGCGGAAACAGCAAAAGATCGGAGGTTTCATATTCAGCATCCCGTCCATCCTGGCAGCATTGGGGGCCGTTGGAAGTTTGGCTGGCGGAAGTGCCGCCATCGCGAAAACCGTCATCGACTCGAAGAAGAACAAAGCGGAATTGGAAGAACAGAAACGTCACAACCTGGCCATGGAGAAGAAGGGGAAAGGTGTGACCAAAAAGCAAAAAAGCAACCTCGATGCTTTGAAGAAATATAAAAAAAAGAAAAAGCCCTGTCCAACTTCGATATTGAATCTCTGATCGAACCGTTGGGAATAAGGAACTTCAGGGGTCTTTTCATGTCCGATTCTCTACCCTCTGCTGTGAAGAAAAAGGAGTATGGCGTGGTCAACCTGGACAGTTACAAAAATCCTGGTACACATTGGATATGCTACCTCAAAATTAACGATAACAATGCATTTGTTTTCGATTCGTTCGGTGGCACACCGCCTGCCAGGTTGGTGAAGTATCTCAGTGTTGCCAACCTCTACTACAATGACAAACGCATCCAGGGTTTCACCGATGTTAACTGCGGCCACCTATGCCTTTCCGTTCTCGCATACATGTCTAAAATAAATAACCCGTCGGTGGAACATTTTCAGAAAGCATTGTGGTACCTAAAACACCATGGGCGTGTTCCATCTCACGAGCGAATCTTCAATCTTGAAACTCACGCTGCACGACGACATCGTCTATCCTAAATCCGTGGCTCTGCGTGCATTCTACAGCATGTACCTCATACCTAACGTCACGCAGCACAACTTCAAAATTAGCGTCGGAAGCGAACACATCGTCGTCACGCCAGGACAATACAATCTTTCCACTTTGCAAGCTCAATTACCCAAAGGCACATACCTTTCTCAAAATTCGGTCACGCACAGAGTGGAAATCCTATCCGCGACGGAGACCGTGGACCTGGGCACCATGGGAGAACTTTTAGGTTTCGAGAACGACACCAAACTCGAAGCTGGCATCAAGCACACGGCAACCAACATTCCTAAATTCTTGGCCATAGAGACTCTGAACGTACACTGCAACGTGGCGGAAGGCATGATCACGAAATCTTCGGACGGATTATTAGGAAGTCACAAGCAGACGGGAATCATAGCCACTTTCAAACCAAGTTCCGAGTTCATGGAACCGATCATCTACACGCCCTCTTCGCCGATCTATTTTCCAGTATGTCGCAACCGCATAGACGACATAGAGTTGGTGGTGACGAACGAGAAAGGAGACGTGGTGGATTTCGCAGGTGCCACTACGACGGCCATCGTGGAGATCAACGTATAATAAATAACCATACATGTAAAATGGAGCAAATCGAAAGTTACGAATTGCAATCTTTCCCTCCCAACCGTCGCACGTTCGCCAATCTGAACGAGGCGAACAGGGAGATCGAATACGACGTGGACGTAGGCGACGGGTTTATTCATCCTCACAGAGCGGACCTCTACCTTCAATTCGACGTGGTGAAGAAGGAAAGCGGAGAAGCGTTTCCCGCAGCAGCAAACTTGATACTCGTGGACAACTTCGTGCCTCACCTGTTCTCGCAGGTGGAGGTGAGGAAACACAACACCGTCATCGACAGAATAGATTATCCTGGCATCACGTCGACGGCAGTGGGAACGTTGAAATTATCCAAAACGGACGCAGCGTACTACCAGGCGGGAGGATTCGAAGCCGGGACCAAAATATCGACGAGAAGTCACACGGTGCTCTTTCCCATGCGTCTGCTGCCTGGTTTCTTCTCGGACTACAAGGAGATCATGTGGAAGGGAGGATTGCGCGTCACCTTTCGAAGAGCGGCCAACGACAACGACGCACTGATGCGATACGCTACTTTGGGTCCGGACGGCACCACGCCGATAGCCAACACTTTACCCGAAGCAGCGAAATGCGTCATCCGGAGCATGGAATTGAGAATGCCGGTGGTGGAATACGAAACGAACTACGCCCTCAAGTACAAAGCGGAGATCTTGAAAAGTCCGCAGGTGCCGATTCACTTTCACGGTTACCAGTGCGTGCAGAAGATGGCGTCGGGAAGTCACATGGAATTCGACGTGACGACGCAGTTCAACAACATACAGTTCGACATGCCAGATTTCGTCGTAGTGCTTTTTCAGACCGGACGCGATAACGATCAGGAAAAAGATTCCAGCAAGTTCGACGACTGCAAGATCAAGAACGTTTATCTGAAGAACGGTAGGAACGAAGTGTTCCCGCGCGAGAATTACAACCTCGACGTGACCAAAGACGATTACCTCAAACTCTACGAAGCTTACACGGCTTACAAACGCGTGACCGAGGGAAGCGTGGACATGTACTACACGCCCAGCGAATTCAAAGCACGGAGACCCATGACCGTCATCAACACCACGAAAAGAAAGCAAGTGGTGGTCAACGATCGTACCAACATCAAGATCGTATGCGAGTTCCACGACGCCTTGCCTGCAGATACTCTGTGCAGTGTCATTCTTATTGCAGAGAAAACATTTGTGTATGACGTCAAGAATGAAAGAGTGACTGAACAGTTTTAAATAAATAAAAAAAATAGCACACAATAAGAAATGTGGAATTTTATATATATAAGTACAAATTGCAATTAGCAGTTTCCAGAAGTTTAATTTTGCTGTGCCATGCATGCATGTAATCGAGGAAGTGGAAGTAAATTAAAATTGTTTTTTTTTCGCATTGCCTATTACTTTTTGTTACACTCTGGGCAGGCCTTACTAGTTTGGAGGCGATAGTGGCCCCACGGAAGTGTATGGACCCCACATTCAAGAATACACCTCTTGTCGTCGTGTGCATCCAGAGCAACTTTCCTGACAATATTAGTTGTAAGCACATGATCGACGCTTTGGATACGATGCTCTTTTTGTAGAATGGGCGATTTTGTTCTGAGGCACTCGAGGTAATCCTCAAACTTGAGGTGCTCCCGAACCACTTGCCTGCTTACACCCTTTGCCTTTTTTGTTACAGAACCCTCAGCCCGGATCGCATAGGCTTTGGCACGAAGTCCAGCAAACTCCACAATCACATCCCCGTCTTTCTCGTCCTTGAGTTTGCCGGGTATTTTTTTGTTCCGGGGCAGAATTCCATACCGGTTTAGCTGGGGATAGCCCGATGTGTCGAAGAGCTTGACAAGAGCTGGAACTTTGGCTATATCACCATACGCATCGGCCGTGCGAACATGGTACACCAAGCTGTCTGTGTCTGTGTAGAGGAGCGAGATATTGTGGTTGTAGTGTGCACGTAGTATGCCGTAATATGTCTCGAACATGCACAACTTGCTCAGATCCAAAACTGCAGCTCCCACATAGATGGGCTTGTTGAGTAGCACCTCGCCCCGGTTCATGTGAACCAGAGACATCTGTTCGTTGTAAATTGTTCGAGACCTGAACAGCGGGCTTGCAACAAGTCGACGACACTGTGTTTTCTTCGTCACCAACCTCACATCAACGCGATTTCGCACATTCTCCATGGTCTTCCCAAATACCGCATTGTTCATTAATTTGAAAAAATCGCGATCAAGTTCCGAAGTGGCAGCAGTGCGATGGTTGGTGTTCAGTTCGATGTACGGCTTCAACCATGGAGACTGCCTGAACAAGAGCACGTGGTAAACTGCTTTGACCGAGACCCCTTGCTGCATTAACCACTGGAGGTTCCGGTAGTGTAGCACATAACGCTTTTTGGGCTCCAAGTCCATGACGAGCTTCGGTTGATCCGAGCCAGGTGGACACTTGACTTCCGGAGCAGGCGAAAGGTCACAGAATGTATCCTGCAGCTTCTCGGGGAAGTCAAGGTCCACCTCGGCAAAAAACCCAAACTCGTCGCACTCTTTTTCGATGTCGTGGTATAAAGGATCAACCCACTCAAACTCTCCTGTTGGGAGTGGCTGCATCATGGAGTGCCCGTAAAGATTATTCACGTCAGTGTACATGATGTAGCTTGATGGTTGGGAGGGGTCGTAACCAGTGGCCATGTGGTGATTGTTGGCGTGTGCGAAGCGTTGCGACACTTGGACCATGCCGCCCCGGATAGCTCTCTCGATGAAAAGCATGATATCAACATCGGAGATAAGTGAAAGTTTAACTTTAGTCAGCAGGAGCATGGCCGACCATGCCAGTCCAGGAAGGCTGTAAAAATATACAGGGTCCAGGTTGTAAATGTTTATCGCAGTCGCCCGAAACGCCTGGAACACATCGGCAAGAAGCGTCACATCAAGCTTCAGGTATGCATCGTGGTAATCACCGAAAGTTCGGCAACCCAACTCGACCCACATAGACTGAGCATGCTTGTACTCCTCGTCGGTAATACCTGAACCTCTCAGCTGACTGTAGAACTTATCCTGGGGAGGCAGCAACTCTTCTTCGAACTTGGAAGGGTCTGTGACGTATTCGTAGGGGTAGACCCCTTTACGCCTGATGACTGCGACATCTAAGTTCGGGAAACTTGATGTGGTAATGGCTAGTTGGTTGTCTCTGAACTTCCCAGCAAGAGCATCGAGGCTTGCCTGGAGGAACCTCAGAGAGTCGAGGAACCGAAGCTCGATGCTGCTGCTTGAGTCGGGGATCGGCACCCACTTGCTGATGCTAATATAACGCTCCTCGTTCTGTGCCAGGACATTGATTCTCGCATTGTCGTACCCTAGATGTGTGACCAAGTGATGGAAATCATATCCCGAGCCATTGTGAAAAAAGACCGGTATGAAGCGCGGGTCCCTGGCTCTCAAGTTACACCTGTTGCACCACGGGCCAATGTAGCTTCCGGTCCCATAATGGTCATGGTGGTGGACCTTTTTGTTATCGTCAGTGAAGACCGAGTTGCAAACAGGACAATTTAGAGCCATTTCGTGCTGATGCTTGTTTTTGGGAGACAGAGGCAGCATGGGCTTGGGGGCCAACAGCACCTTCCCTATCTTGATGGCTTCCTGTTGCATTCTCTTCAGGAAGTGTTTGACCGGGTCGGGACCGCGATACGCATAGGGCTCGGAGGCAATATGTTGGTCTCGCCACACCACAACATAGGAGTAACTCGAGGCCTCGTGGATTTGGAAAGGAATGGTAGAGGATGTTTCGGGGTTGGGCTCGCAGTTAGACAGAGGTTGAAGAAAGGCCTCGAAGTCTGCTACAATATAGGCAGGATGCTTCACCATAGCACTGTGCATGCGAAAGCACTCTACTGCACCAGGTTCGGGTAGGATAGTTCGTGCAGGCTTGTTGGTACCACAGTAGAGCATGTGGCGAGCTAGCTTCTCAGCAGCAATGTTGGGTCCTCTGATGTACCGGTAATCCTGCTGTTTTCGATTATGAAATGTAGACAAGCACCTGCGACACACCTCGACGTGGGTTTTGTCTTTGCTCCGTTGGCTCGAAACAAGCCGAGAGAGGGAACGGATAAGGGTGTAATGGTGATGGGTCTCGTCCTTGATGAGCAGGACGTTGATTTCTCGTACCTCGTTGTTGTTGCTCACGTTGCTCACCCGGATGGGGTGGACGATGTTTGCCTCGGTGAGACCGTAAACATTGATGGCTAATTGCAGGCCCAACAAGTCACGAGCACGAACCTCAAACTTGCGAATATGTGAGACTTCTACAGGGTAGGCAATCCCGGCCATTGCATCCTCCAGTTCCGACTCATACTGCTTGTAGTGTGCAACACGGTACGAGTGGTTTTTCCAGTGAACAGGGTGCAATGCTGCCAGCACCGACCAGAGGAAGCATTTGGTGTCTTTGTTCTGAATATTGAGAACAGCTTTCCTTGCTTCAACCTCGGGTGGCAGGGCAATATAGCTAGACCCTGCCAGTGGCAGGGACTTGCTAAGTTTCAGACGAAGTTCGTGGGGGTCGCCACACAGCGAACCGCCCGAGCTTTTAGCCTGATGCTCCTCGTGCTTTGCCACAAACTCCTCGACAAACTTGTCGTAGATGCTGTCGAGGTCAGTGACATCTGCCTGATGCAGTGTTTTTGCTTTTGTGGCATGGAAGAATTTATATATTTCATCAGACGGTTTCTTATACTTGCAGCATAGCACAGCATAGAATTTAGTGGAGTATGTAGCCAATGCATCGTTGAGGATGGATATTATCTTAGCTCGCTCGCTCTCCAGAAAACTACGCACATCGCAGAAGCTGTCTGATGTTATGTTAAAGTCTTCTAATAAATGCTCAAACTCAAATCGGTCTGCTTTCTTCGCCAGCTTGACGCGTTTGGTAGGTGGCGATGCATCGAGGGAGGTTACTTCTACCTTTCGCTTGGAAGGTTGCGGTAGAGATGTTCCAGTGCTCTTGCAAGTAAGCTGGTGTCGCTTGAAGTTGGCAATAGAAATATTTTTTCCACACTTAGAGCACAGTTTGGTCGCACATATTTCTTTTCCCGGCACACAAGTACGACAGTGCCTTTGAAAATGTTTACTTGACACAGCAATTTGGCACGTAGGGCAATTTTTTACACAACGCATAATGCAGAGATTTTTTGGGGGTATGTTATTTAATACCAAATGCTGTGCAATTCAAAATATAATTGCTCACTTTTTTTTAACTATTTTCTATGACCTTACTTGTTTTTTTTTCGCCAAATTATATGCTTCTAGTCTCCTATACAATACAATATACGTACAATATTGTCAACAGTATCACATTTGAGCAGGTCGCTTGTCACCTAAACACTACAGCTCACAGGTTGGCAAAATCTGACATGAAAGCAGATAATACGCTTAAGTCTTATTTATATATAATTTTCACGGGCGTACAATATTGTCAACAGTATCATATTTGAGCAGGTCGCTTGTCACCTAAACACTACAGCTCACAGGTTGGTAAAATCTGACATGAAAGCAGATAATACGCTTAAGTCTTATTTATATATAATTTTCACGGACGTACAATATATTTTCAACAGTATCATATTTGAGCAGGTCGCTTGTCACCTAAACACTACAGCTCACAGGTTGGCAAAATCTGACATGAAAGCAGATAATACGCTTAAGTCTTATTTATATATAATTTTCACGGGCGTACAATATTGTCAACAGTATCATATTTGAGCAGGTCGCTTGTCACCTAAACACTACAGCTCACAGGTTGGTAAAATCTGACATGAAAGCAGATAATACGCTTAAGTCTTATTTATATATAATTTTCACGGGGCGTTCAATATTGTCAACAGTATTATATTTGAGCGGGTCGCTTGTCACCTAAACACTACAGCTCACAGGTTGGGAAAATCTGACATGAAAGCAGATAATACGCTTATGCCTTATTTATATATAATTTTCACGGGACGTTCAATATTGTCAACAGTATTATATTTGAGCGGGTCGCTTGTCACCTAAACACTACAGCTCACAGGTTGGGAAAATCTGACATGAAAGCAGATAATACGCTTATGCCTTATTTATATATAATTTTCACGGGGCGTTCAATATTGTCAACAGTATTATATTTGAGCGGGTCGCTTGTCACCTAAACACTACAGCTCACAGGTTGGGAAAATCTGACATGAAAGCAGATAATACGCTTATGCCTTATTTATATATAATTTTCACGGGGCGTTCAATATTGTCAACAGTATCATATTTGAGCGGGTCGCTTGTCACCTAAACACTACAGCTCACAGGTTGGTAAAATCTGACATGAAAGCAGATAATACGCTTAAGTCTTATTTATATATAATTTTCACGGACGTACAATATATTTTCAACAGTATCATATTTGAGCAGGTCGCTTGTCACCTAAACACTACAGCTCACAGGTTGGGAAAATCTGACATGAAAGCAGATAATACGCTTATGCCTTATTTATATATAATTTTCACGGGGCGTTCAATATTGTCAACAGTATTATATTTGAGAGGGTCGCTTGTCACCTAAACACTACAGCTCACAGGTTGGGAAAATCTGACATGAAAGCAGATAATACGCTTATGCCTTATTTATATATAATTTTCACGGGGCGTTCAATATTGTTAAGAGCGTTAGTTTTTGTAGAGCTCTCTTTTCCATCTTTCCTCTATACAGTGAAGCTGTAGAAGACACAATTAGCTAACCTAGCATACAACATACCTTCCTAATTAATATAGATATTGTCACACATTCCTCTTATTTTATACTGTTGTAAATAGAAAAAATTATGTATGGTAAATGTTTTGTACATTATAGGGAAAAAATGCAAAATATCCCCCAACTTTAATTCGATCCACCTCTGAATCGAATTTTTTACATATTTCACGCCGTCATATGTTGTTCTATTTGCTTCTTTTACTTGCCTTGCTTAATTAACTCTCGCTAATTAGCATTTTTTTGGAAGAAGTCAACTAGAACAACATATGGCGGTATGAGAAATATGCAAATCAAAGAACATTTTAGCAATATATGGGCCCTAGCAATTAGCTTTCTCGACAAAGAGTACTCTTTTAAACGTCTTCTGCTGATCGTATTACTAAACGAGGACGTTTAAAATGTTTGGGTGTTGAAAAAGTTTGACCCTACTTTTTATTTCTATTGTTTGCTAATAGATGGCGCTAATAGTACCCCCTCCCCTCCCCTCTCCCCTCTTCTCCTCTGCTGTATGACAAATAGCACAAACATAAAAATCAAGATTTTGGAGAGCAAAACATAAAATTTGCATGCATCTGATGTCGAACCAGGAACTTTTATCTTTCGGGGAGTCAACATTATTTTTTTACTCAGTCGTCATATAACATGAACAAACGCAAACATTCACATGTGCTTTTTATTATTTTGTGTTCGGTAAGTACAAGTATATTTTTACATAAATTATTGTTTAATTTAATAAATTGTAAACTCAAAACCTGCTAAACTAACATTCCTTCTGTCTATTGAAAGCGAATGTTGCGTGCATACGGAAATAACACAGAAAAAAAAAGGCGGATGGAAGCAATTTAAAATCAGTGGTGCAAGGTTAGTATTGCGAGAGCGTAAAAACATGTGTTTTCATTCAACTTCAAAAAATAAGAATAAATGTGTGCATACAGAACACATATGCTTTCTTTTCACAGTTGTAAAATCATATAAATTGTACATGAAGTAAGTTACGGGAAGGCTCTCTCTTTTATGTCTGTGTATATGTTGTACAATTAGGTACAAGTATTGTACAATTAGGTACAAATTGTTGTACAATTATTTTCCCCAGTTGCCCAGTTGGAGTTGGGGGCACAACACTGGTACTATTTGTAATCACAGTGCTTACTCATGTATTTTGTTTAATATTTTATTTCAAATTCACTGCCAGAAACTAGTGTTGCCAGTTCCTGGATGTAGGTTTACCTACTCTGCTGGTTGTCACTGTCAAGCTCCCAGTATTCGTACAGCATAAAAAGCCATAACCCCCCTCTCAAAATATATACATTGTATACGCCAAGATGCCCAATAGCCTAGCAACACATCATGAAAAAACATGCCAAGAGGACCCAGTGGGTTTATAAGTCAGTGCTGCCAACTCCTATTTGTAAGTTAGCTTAACCTGTGAAAGATCATATAGTAGAATTTTTGTAGAGTGGGTAGGCAACACCGACGAGCCTCAAATGATAATAATTGCCTCGTCAGTGTTGCCAATTCCTATTTGTAGGTTAGCTTAGCCAGTGAAAGATCATATAGTGGAATTTTCTTTGGATGGGTTGGCAAAACCCAAGCCTCAAAAAAACATCCAATAGAGTTGCCAAATATAAAAACATCCAATAGGTCCCCCTCATAAAAGGCTACAGTAAAAACCCACAGGTCGTCAACACTAGGCCCCCCAACAGTGTTGCCAGACATAAAAAATACATGGACCCCTCAGACCCTTTGATGAAAATTTACAGTGAAAAACCCAGTAGGTTAAGAACACTGTCAATCTACGGCAGTGTTGCCAGATGTAAACAGGCAATAGACCCCCTCATAAAAGGCTACAGTGGGCCCACAGTGTTGCCAACTCTGTGCCCTCAAAATATACATCATAAAAAGCTACGACGAGTTGGAAACACTGCTAGTAGGAAACACTGCTAGTGAGGTTAACATACACCATAAAAGGCTACGCCTCGCCCGATGTACACACACACACACACACACACAAAAACTAAAAATTATACACCGTGAAAGGCTACGACGAGTTGGAAACACTGCTGGTGGGGTTAACATACACCATAAAAGGCTACGGCTCGCCCCCGAGTTGGCAACACTGCTTGTGAGGTTAACATACACCATAAAAGGCTTCAAAATATCATATAGTGGAATTTTTGTAGAGTGGCAACACTAACAAGCCCCACATGATGATTCGAGCCTAGAGGGCCTGTTTTACATCTGGCAGCAATAGACCCCTCATAAAAGGCTACAGTAAAAAACCCACAGTGTTGCCAACTCTGCCCTCAAAATATACATCATAAAACGCTACGACGAGCCATGATGATTCGAGCCTAGAGGGCCTGTTTTACATCTGGCAGCAATAGACCCCCCTCATAAAAACCTACAGTAAAAGCCCACAGTGTTGCCAACTCTGCCCTCAAAATATACATCATAAAAGGCTACGACGAGCCATGATGATTCGAGCCCCAAATGAGGGCCCATTGGAAAACGCCTTAAGATTTTTGTCTTAAGAAAATTTTCTTGACAGACCAAAAGTAACATCTTGAGATACCAGAAGTCGACTTTCTTAAAGATTAAGATATTTGTCTAGTGTTGCCAACTCTGCCCTTAAAATATACATCATAAAAGGCTACGACGAGCCCCACATGATGATTCGAGCCCCAAATGAGGGCCCAGTACCCGGACACTGGGTCTACTAAAACACGCATGTGGAAACGCTTCACGCTTCAGGGCAACTACAAGTAAGTCAGCATGCTTCCGGAACTCGTCAAGGACTTTAATCATACGGTGCACTGCACGATAGGCATGAAGCCAGCTGACGTTACGAAATCTGACGAGCAGCGTATAATTTCTACCGTTTACTGCAGCAAATATCAGCGCACGGCAAAAAAAACCTAAATTCAAAATTGGTGACCGGGTGTGTATCAGTAAATACAAACGTAATTTTGAAAAGGGCTTTTCGAGAAATTGGAGCACGGAACTTTTCACCGTAGTTCGAGTCTTACCCGGAAACCGTCACACGTATATAATAAAGGACAATCGCAACGCAATTTTAAAGGGTCGCTTTTACGAGAAAGAAATTTCTAAAACTAAATACCCCGACACGTATCTTATCGAAAAAGTGTTGCGTAGAAAAAATAACAAGGTGCTGGTGAAATGACTGGGAATTTCGGAAACAAGCTGGATCGATGCGAACGAGGTGATACTATGAACTCAACGTGGAACGTTGTAAAACGTTTACCCGATTCGGAACGCGAAAAAAAACAGGCGAGTTATTACGCGACAGCATCCGTTGTCTAATCGTAGGTCCTTCAGGCTGTGGAAAGACGACACTGCTCATTAATAATTTTCTCCTTGCACCCGATTGGTTAGACTGGCAAAACATGCATCTCTATGAATTTTCAAAAAGTCTCGAACAAACAAAATACAGGCAACTTATTCATTTGTACGAGGGACTAGGCATTAGTACGTTCTCTTCCGAAATCATTCCACTGGACGATTATCTCGATAATTCCGTTATCATGTTCGACGACATGATCCTGGAAAATCAAAGTGAGATTCGTAATTTTTACACGCGAGGTCGTCACAAAGGATTAGATTGTTTTCACCTGGCACAAACTTTTTCCAAAGTTCCGAAACAGCTGCTACGCGATAATGCTAATTTCATTTGCTTGTTTCGTCAAGACGATACAAATTTAAAACATGCACATGAAGATTACGTACGACTGTTGGAACCAAGACGGCTTTGGTTTTGTTACGATCGACATGACACAAAAACCTAATGACGGAAAGTACTGGAATAAAATCAACGTTTTTCTAAACGTCTCAACGTTATAAATAACGTCATGTGAAAACGCAAAATTTTCAAGAAGACACAAATACAAAAAATCAAACTGTCGCAAACGTATATATATATAAAAGGTCAAACATATATATAAATAACCTTAATATCGAAAAGTGGATCATCTCAAGTTTTGGTGACGACAACGGAGGCTCAAAATACGTCTCAAACGTATATAGAAATAACCATAAAAAATGTCGAAAAACAAATTTCAAGAAGAGGATAATCTTAAGCTGCGGGATTACTTGGTGAAACGATTCAAAGGTTGGAAGTCCGAGAATCGCGGTTTGTACCAAGAGAACCATCGCGAAGGTCAACCTATCATCGACGGCATCAGCGGTCTCGGCAAGGTAATTAAAAATGTCACGGAACAGAATAAAGATCTAATCACGGAACTCGTACCTCTTGCCGCTCAAAATTATGAAGATTTTCCTCCGACGCCTCTCTCCAGCATTCACACTCCTCTGGAACTTTGACAACCGCCAAGACGTCAAGCCATAGGCAGCACTTCTTCTTCGGATAAGATCGAGTTCGGTCCGTTGGCACAAAACTACCTGAGCACGGGGAAATTCGACAAGGACGAAGTGTTCGGTTTGTACCCGAGCATGGAAACCAACGAAGAGGTCGTGTGGAACATTGGAAAATCGAAAGTCACCTTCGAAGGCAACGATATTAAAATTAATTTAGGTGAAAAAATACTTGGTCTAGATATCCAGGTACAGTGGGAATGTGGGACTAGTTGAAAAAATATCCGAAAGGTTACACGGACGAAGATTATCAGAGTTCCAAGGAAAATTTAATTATGACGGATGCCATGTATCAAAATAATGATGCCACACAAAATAAGGTGAAATCCAGCAACGGAGAGAAGTACAGAAATCTCATCAAACCCATTTGGAACGATATCAAAAGTGGAAGCGGTGTCAAATGCTACAACACATTACCGAAAGAATTCGTTTGGGTGGACGATGTGAGAAAACTCATTGACAGATTGTTAGTGATAGCCGGCAAAGATAATGCAGGCAATCGTAATTTTTACAACGAGAAGGTGGGCATCGTGGACATGATGAGCACTAAACTCTCCAACTTCATCGTGAACGACGACAAAGGTATCGGGTACCTCATTAAAATTATCAACACGCTGAATCCAAGATTCTGGAACGTGGCCTAAGGAAAAGGTCTCGTGAACGACATCATCAACAAGTTACATTTCGAAGTGCATTTACCAGGTTACCTGTACTGCGGCCCCGGTACCAAACTCGAGAAAATATTGGAAAGAGGAGACAAAGGGGTGAATCGTTGGACGCTGCATGCAAGGACCACGACATCGCTTACAACACGCACACCAATTTAGATTTACGTCACGAAGCAGACACAAAATTGGGGCATGCAGCTTTCGGGAGACCCGTCAGCAGAGACGCATCCTTGGGTGAAAGAGTTGCAGCATTGAGCACCACCGTCGCCATGAACGCCAAACAAAAATTTGGGTGGGGTGTATAAATAACATACAATATGTTGCAGACTTGTATAACTGATTCAAACACATTTTAAACGGAGATTGTGAGGATGTTGAGAAACTTGTTATCATAGCAAGAACAACGCCGGAATTTCGTATCCCATGTGAAATGGTTTTCAAGTACCATCTTCGGGAGATAAGTGGCATGAGGTGCAGTGATCTCGACACTCTTCTTTCAGCTACAGGGGAAAAATTAAACGACATATGGACGAAATTCACGAGGCGAGGCAGGGGAGAAGACGATACACGGATGATTGGCGCAAGTCTAAACAGGAGACCGAAGATATCATCACGCACATGATCGCGTTTTCCAAAGCACGAACTTTCTTTCTCTAACACACACAAAAAATCTTCGATATATAAATAACACATCGTGCAAAAAAATAAGTGAAAAATGTGTGACGTCCAAGCATTAAAACAAATGCTAAATGTATCAGTCGAGTATATAAAAATGGAAGTGAACAAACCTTACACGATAACTTCCGGTGAAATTGTTGCAATCCAGTATGGTATCAAAGCACGTCTGTTGATCAACGGACAATACAGCCTATTTTTACCAGATCGATACGCTTACATGTTATCTGACCAGAAGCTGTCTATTTTAATCGAGAACAAAACTCGAATCGTGTACAAGGAGACAAAAGAACTTCCTGGTAAGAAAACGAAGCACGTAATGGAATTTGTTTAACAGAACATATATAAAAATAACATACTGTGAAAAAACATATATAAATAACATACAGTGAAAAAATCTTAGAACATATATATAAATAACATACAGTGATGAAGCCCAAGGGTGTCGTGTACCAGATACCATATTCGAATCTGTAAACGCTGGGTGCCGTCGATGGGTTACTCACCAAGAAACAACGCGAGAAGAAACGTTCTTGCTTGACGAAAGGACACGGAATGAAATTGCTGCTCAGCACTCCGCAATTGAGAAGGTTGCAGCGTTCACTGAAACAGCAACAGACAGGAAGTTTCATATTCAGCATTCCGGCAATTTTAGCGGCTTTGGGGGCTGTAGGGAGTTTGGCAGAGGGTAGAGCCGCCATAGCGAAAACAGTGATCGACTCGAAAAAGAAAAAGTGGAATTGGAAGAACAGACACGTCACAACCTGGCCATGGAGAAGAAGTTTAAAAAAAAATAAGAAGCACTCACCAACCACGACATCGAATCTTTAATCAAACCAATACAAATCAAACACTTCAGAGGCGTTCTCATGACAGATTCATTACCTTCAACCGTTAGAAATAGAGAATGTGGCGTAGTCAACTTCGACAGTCACCAAAATCCAGGCACGCATTGGATATGTTACCACTACGCAAATAATAAAGCATTCGTTTTCGATTCTTTAGGAGGTGTTCCACCTACAAATTTAGTTAATTATCTGAAAACAAACAACCTATACTTCAACGACGAACGCATTCAAGATTTCGGAGACGTGAACTGCGGTCATCTCTGTCTCTCCATGCTAGCGTTTCTCTCTAAAATTAATAACCCGACGATCGAAGATTTCCAGAAAACACTGTGGAACCTGAAACATGGGCGTGTTCCATCTCACGAGCGAGACTTCGGTCTTGAAACTCACGTTGCACGACGACATCGTCTATCCTAAATCCATAGCTTTACGTTCATTCTACAGCGTGTACCTCATACCTAACGTCACAGAGCACAATAACAAAATTAGCATCGGAAGTGAAAATATCATCATCACACCAGGTCAATTCAATCTTTCTACTTTGCAAGCTCAGTTACCTAGAGGCACATTCCTTTCTCAAAATTCCGTCACGCACAGAGTTGAAATTGTGTCCGCGACGGAGACGGTAGATCTGCGCACGATAGGAGAACTCTTAGGTTTCGAGAACAACACCAAACTCGAAGCTGACATCAAGCACACAGGAGCAAACATTCCTAAATTTCTAGTCATCGAGACGTTAAACGTTCACTGCAACGTGGCTGAAGGCATGATCACGAAATCTGACGGGTTAGGAAGTCACAAGCAGACGGGAATGATCGCCACGTTCAAACCCAGTTCCGAGTTCATGGAACCGATCATCTACACACCCTCTTCGTCGATTTATTTTCCAGTATGTCGCAACAGGATAGATCAGTTAGAGTTAGTGGTCACGAACGAGAAAGGAGACGTGGTGGATTTTGCAGGTGAAACAATTACGTCCATCGTCGAGATCAACATATAATAAATAACAGTATATCATGGAACAGATTGAAAGTTACGAGTTGCAATCTTTCCCTCCCAACCGTCCCACGTTCGCCAATCTCAACGAAGCGAACCGGGAAATCGAATACGACGTGGACGTAGGCGACGGATTTGTTCATCCTCACAGACCTTTACGTTCAATTCGACGTAGTGATAAAAGAAAGCGGAGAAGTTTTCCCAGCCGCAGCAAATTTAAAACTCGTGGACAACTTCGTGCCTCACCTGTTCTCGCAGGTCGAAGTCAGGAAACACAACACCGTCATCGACAGAATCGATTATCCAGGCATCACGTCAACGGCAGTAGGAACATTGAAAAGTAGTAGTATTTGTGATAGGATGAGCACAAAAATTTTAAAAATGAAGAGGCTATTTGATTAAACATTCCGATTTGCCCACACTTAAAACTATGCCAAGATGCCAACATACCCTAATTCTTCAAGTGTGATATGCTCTTAATCCTAAGAATTTTGAATCCTAGTGTAGAAATGAAGGAACCCTCAATAGACAGATTTGCCCACACTTAAAATTATGTCAAGTACCCATATGATTTTATTGTTTATAGTGTGTTTTTATGTCAAAATCCCTAGAATCTTGAATTCTAGTGTAGAAATGAAGAATCCCCCTCAGACAGATTTGCAAATGTGTGTAAAAGCTACATCTGCCAGATTGTTGTCTATAAACTTGTCAAAAATATGCCCCCCCTTTATATTGTTTTGGCTACACTTAAAACTAAGCCAAAATGCTTATATTCTCATGCTCTACAACTTACAGATCAATACAATAGTGGATTACTTGGACAAGGGCAGGCCGCATATTGAAGTTTCATGTTTTTTCTAATCTTTGATCAGTTTCATGTCCCGGCCAGCAATAAATTATGCACGCCTGGGACATTTTATATGCTAGCATGCATGAGATATAATCTACACATCTAAAAGGAAGCATTATTGATATTTTTATGCTCTTCCAGTGAAAATTCCCTTGGATGATAGCATGTATGGGCTTGCATGCCATTGACTCCAATTCACTGGAAGAGCATAAAACTTCAATTAATATTTCTCTATAATAGAAGGAAATTCTTAGTAAAGAACATTGCCCCCTTGCATGTTGTCATGTATGCCTGGGTTCAATTCTAAAAGGCTCTGTTCTGTTAATATAAACACAGGTGAGACTTACAGAATATTCATTGCACAGTTCAAAATCCAATTTTGACTGTATTTAGTTGATATAGAGCTCATAGCTCCTGGGTTCTGATACTCAATAAAATGTGGACATAGTCCCATGGCTTATTGCCTTGTAAACAAGAGCTCTGGGTTTGAGTCCTGGTAAAATATGAGGCCTCCTCTGATTGCAAAATGTTTATATTGTTGTCTTGTAAACAAGAGCTCTGGGTTTGAGTCCTGGTAAAATGTGAGGCCTCCCCTGATGGCAAAGTGTTAATATTGTTGCCTTGTAAACAAGAGCTCTGGGTTTGAGTCCTGGTAAAATGTGAGGCCTCCCCTGATGGCAAAGTGTTAATATTGTTGCCTTGTAAACAAGAGCTCTGGGTTTGAGGCCTGATAAAATGTGTAAGATTGAAATACATGTGGCAGAATAATAACCCCACACGTGAGACTTTGAGAATATTCGCTGCTAGCTGATATACAGCTGAGGTTTGAAACCTGGTAAAGTATGTTGTACAACAGCATAAAAGAGCAAAACTAATTTATATTGGGATCACCAAAGCTTAGTTATTGCTGTTGTTTGGGTAAAAAAGCACTAGCTTAGCTACTAACTGCTGTTATAATTGTTTTGGCATATTGTCCATAGTTCTGTTTTTTGACCAAGAAATTTTATATAAACAAACAATAAAAATGCCAAATCAAAAATATTGCAATAAAAATATATCTAGTTCTAATTGGCCTAGGCACCGGCATATTTGTGACCCTAAGAAATGCAGAAAGGGCACAAAAATGTGTCCAAGATGCCATAAAATATTAAGCAAGGCTTATTACAAAAGGCATAAGTGTATTTGTTATGTACAGTCATCAACGTTGCCCTCACAACCATCTACATCTGGTCTGAAAAGGAAGCATGAAGCACCTGTTAATGCTGGACCGGCAAAGCAGCCACGCTATGAACCTATCCATAGCAGTTTTGCTGGCCAATTAAGGGATCACTGTTTTAAATCAGAGCCAAGATGCGACATTAAGAATTTTTTGAACAGTATAAATCCTGATGTGCGGCCAATTCAAAATGCACAAAATGGCTCTTATAAGCTGTCCCTCAAATTGTTTACACAATATAAGAAGCCAAATGGCACAAAATTTACACAGCCCCACATAACAGAAACTGTAGCTGTATATTCAAATTCAAATTCAGACAAAATAATAAGCAGTTTGATAGATCAATTGAATATTAAACACTCTGAATTTGCTGGAAAAGAGACAGGATGGAGCCTCTGCGGATCTCCACACAAGTTTTGTATTAATATTTCTGAATTCAGCCCATTACAAGGATCTACATATCTGCCATTACCTGCCAATATTAAAAACAAAAGAACCGTGGTTAACATAGAAAATAAGGATGATAAATGCTTTTTGTGGTGTATTTTAGCTGCTTTGTATCCAGTTTTAAGGAATCCTCAGAGAATAACTTATTATAAACAATATGAGCACGATTTTGATGAAGCAATGGAGAGCTTAAAATATCCAATGTCTGTTCAGAATATTGATAAATTTGAAAAAAAAGGCCAGGGATATCAATGGAAAACAATTATCTATTAATATATTTATTTGTTCTACTGGCCGTGGCAATTGCTTGATAGCACCTCTCAGAATCAGTACACTTGATGATGATTCTGCTGTTCCGATTGATCTGCTCTTAATTGAAGGGGATGACACACACCATTACACTCTGATACACAGTCTTGAAGCTTTAGTCAGAAAACAATTAGATAAATCTAAGACAATATTCAAGTTGTGTAGAAGATGTTTAACTGTATTTGATGGTAGAAAAATGGTGAATGGTGTTTTCGAACAGAATACAGAAATTGCTAAAAAGAAGTTAATTGAGCATCTGAAATACTGTTGCAACCATAAACCTGTTCATATGGTAATGCCCAATCCAAGTGAAAATGCCACATTCAAAAAATTTGAAGCCCTGTTGGAACACCCAGCATATATAGTCTGTGATTTTGAATCAAATCTAAAACCTATTGCATTCTGTAGCCCAGACCCTGAGGAATGTTCAATTACATCATATCAATTACATGAACCTTCTAGTTTTTATTATGTTGTTGTACAGGATGGTGTTGTTAGTAAAGAATATTTATACATGGGAGCAGATGCCATCAAAGAATTTGCACATAGAATAGAAAATGAGTGCCATGACATAGCATCTAATGTCTTATTAAAATCAAAACCCATGTTGCCTTTAACAGAGAAACAGATTGAAGATTTCAATAATGCAGAAAAATGCCCGGTATGTGATTCTGAATTTTCAGATACAAATATCAAGGCGAAACACCATTCTCATACAGATGGTAAATTCTTAATGGCCTGTGTAATAGCTGTAATATTAAGATCCAGAGAACAAAATTTGTCCCTATATTTTGCCATGGTGCATCCAATTATGATTTTTATCATTTGATCAAATATGAGGGTTTTGACAAGCAGAATTTAAATATTTTAGCAGAAAATAATGAAAAATATATAGCTATTAGCAAGAAAATTAAAGTTAATGGTGTTCCTATTCACTTAAGATTTCTTGATTCATACAGAATTTTATCGGCTAGCCTGGCTACACTGGCAAATCAATTATCTCATGATCAATTCAAAATCACATGTGCATTGTTTCCAAATCAGGACCTGAAATTAATTAGGCGGAAGGGTGTATATCCATATGATTATGTTACAGATTTTTCTAAATTTGATGAGTGTTCTCTGCCACCACAACAAGAGTTCTACAGCAAAATCAGAGCATCTGGAATTACTGATGATGATTATCACCATGCCCAGTTGATGTGGAACAATCTAAAATGCCAGACATTTGGTGATTATCACAAGGCATATTTAAAACTTGATGTGACCCTCTTAGCTGATATACTTCAGGCATTTAGAAAATCTTCCACGGAAAATTATAAGCTGGATCCAATGTATGTTTACAGTGCACCAGGCCTAGCATGGTTTGCAATGTTTTTAAACAATAAAATGCAATTGGATCTGATCCAAGATCAAGACATGCATCTGTTTATGGAGCAATGTATAAGAGGAGGCATGGTGCAATGCTCTCAGAGATATGCCAGAGCAAATAGCAAATATATTCCTGATTATGATCCAGCACTGCCATCAAATTATATACTGTATGTAGATGCCAACAGCCTCTATGGTTATGCTATGATGGATAAACTACCATATGCAGGGCTTGAGTGGGTTAAAGATTTCAATATTGAAGATCTTCAGGATTTTGATGACAGTCACTATGGTCTATTCTTAGAGGTTGATCTGACAATTCCTGACGATTTACACAACACATTTTCTGATCTGCCCCCTATTCCTGAGGTTGAGTGCTCACCTGGCTCTAAACAAAAGAAATTGATGATGACTCTGGAGCCAAAATGATTATGTCATATATTACAAAAACCTCCAGTTCCTAATGCGCCATGGTGTTCAAGTGACCAAAGTTGGAAAAGTTTTGAGGTTCAGGCACTCAAGATGGTTGAAACCATATATTGATACAAACACAGAGCTTCGAACATCTGCAATGAGCCAATTTGATAAGACCTTGTTTAAATTGATGGTCAATTCAGTGTATGGCAAAACCATTGAAAATGTCAGAAAACATACTGATGTTAAAATAATTACTAACCCCAGCCTGAGCAAAAAATTGATTCCAAAGCCTAATTTCAATTATAGAAGAATTTATGATGAAAATATGGCACTTTTCAACATGAAAAAAACAAAGATTAAGTTTGATAAGCCTATTTATGTAGGGGCTGTGATATTGGAATTGGCCAAATTACACATGCTGGAGCTGTATTATGATGTGTTGAAGCCTTTTTATAAGGATCGTGTAAAACTGATGTACATGGACACAGATAGTTTTATTCTTGATATTCAAACAGAAGATGTATATCAAGATATAACAAAGCCTGCATTGCTTGAATATTTTGATACCAGTGAACATACAAAGATTAAACCCCACAACAAAAAGGTGCCTGGCAAGTTAAAAAATGAGACACTTGGTGATGTTATTGTGGCATTTGCTAGGTTAAGGGCCAAGATGTACAGCTTTGAAACATGTAGTGGTGCTGTTGCAAAAAAAAGCCAAGGGCATTGGCAGAGTAACTGTTGACAAAGAGCTTGAATTTGAAGATTATAAAAATTGCCTCAAATCATGTAGCACAATCAGGATATCAGAATCCAGAATTCAGAGTGTGGATCACTTGTTGACTACAAATATTGTAAGAAAAGTGGCTCTGGACCCACATGATGATAAGAGATGCATTTCATCATGTGGCATACATACTCAACCATGGGGTCATTGTTATTTGAGAAGTGGTAATCAATGCCCAATTACAGAGCATGATTTGAAATAAATAAACATGCCTATGAACTTATTTGGGTTCAAAAAACAGGCTATTATGGACCTGCCAACAGCACCACCCTCTAATGATATAATATCTAAACTAAGTGCTTTGTTAATTATTCATCTGAACAGCATACTTACACATGTTGATGATGAAACAGGTAAAACACTGTACATATTTAACAATAATTTAAATCATTACCAATTACCTGTAGGTGGTCAATTGCAATTTATTACAACCCCTGAGGGTAATGTCAAGATTTCAATAGGGAGAAATATTTATAGAATTAAGCACTCAAACATGATTTTCTGGCACTGTATATACTGTTTCTGCTGGTGACTGCTTATATATTGAGGTCCCGGGATCCTATGACAAGCTTATACCTTTTTTTATAGAATTAAGAATCAGATATTCAATAATAAATAACCACTAAAACAAAAATGCCTAATGATATATTTGGCCATACAAGACATGAAGATCACAGTGATGAGATTCTGATGCTTGATGTCAGAGTCAAAAATTAAGAAGTGATTTACAAGCTTTACAAACCACACTCAATGCCAGTCTTCAACTAGAAATTACAAATTTACAATCAAAATGCATGGACCCTCTTCTTAAAATTGATTCTGAACTCAAATTGCTGCTTCAGAAATATACTGACTTGGCTACATTGGATAATTTTCAAAGTTTAGAAGAAGCTGTAGCAGCTCTTCAAGCCAAATTTAAGACCCAGGCCACCAACTCTGAGCATTTGAAACAACAATTGGAAGAGCAGATAAATAATGCCCAGACACAGCTCCAAACAATTGTCAAAAGCATAAAATCAAAAGAAGATTTTGATCTAGTGATTTCCACTCTAAAAGAACAGATTCAATCACTACAGATACCTAATCTGGGCCCTCTGAGCCGAGGTTAAAGAAAAAATTTAGACACTTGAAACTTTTATGAACAACTTGCCATCTTCTGATGCTTTGAGTGCAATAACTCGGAGTGTTGCCAACATTAAGCTGCAACTTGAAACATATGAAGATTTTGGAAAAATTCAAAGTACCATAACCCATCTTGAGGGTACAATAGCAGCAGCGCAAAGTGATTTGACAAATGTACAAGAATCTCTAGAATCCCGCTTGCCTGGTATTGTAGACACCCTTGTCAGTGTCCAGCAACAGATCACAAAACTTGAAAACCTCAAAACTGAATCTGAGCTATCTCATTTTCATCACTTGATCGATGATATCCAAACAAAACTTGAAATTTTACAACAATCAACACCTACTCAGGCAGACATAACCCTGCTTCAAGATGCTATGCGTGGTGTGGTTGATGCTTCTGAATTAAATGATGTGAAATTGGCACTTGAATCTTTTCAGAATACTGTATCAAATCTGCCTACATCACAGGAACTTAAAAATATTAAGAGAGCTGTGAATCGCATATTGAAATCAGAAAATATCAAGAATATCCAGACAGAGATCAAACAACTTACTCAGACAGTGGCCACTCTACCAACCAATCAACATATTAATGAACTGCATGCCCTGTTTGAGGATATCAGAAGACAAATCCATGATCTTACTGCTCAAAATTCAAAATTGGCAGTTGTTGAAAATTTACAGCAAATTGTAGCTAATATCAAGCAACAGCTAGGGACCATGGAATCCAACCAAGCAAATGCTCTGTCTGTTTTTGCCACCCAGCTTCAAGAAATTGTGCAACAATACAAGAAACTTGTTGTGGACATAAAAATCAAGCCAGGCTATGATGATGTTGTTAGGACTATCAATGAGCACCTTGAATCTGTAACAAGTAGATTGCTTACAGCAGAAAAAGAAATAACAGGCATAATCGAGAATCCTAAACATACAGTAATTCTTGAATTGTACAGTATCCCCAACAAAGAATATGATTCACCATTTACACCAGGTGGCAAAATATATATGCTGTCCCCTGCACAATTTTATTACCAGTTTTTTTGTTGGGGGCACACTCAGACCAATCAAGATCAAATATTGGCTTCAACCACAGGCACACCATTACCCTACCTTATCAATAACAAATGCTGACAACAAACCAAAAATCACCAGTGTAGAGTTAGAAGATTTTACAGACCCCAATACATTAGAAACATCTTATGCTGAAGATGATGGCTCTCTGGAATTTAGTATACAAATAGGAGACAAACTGTATTTAGAAAATCCTGTAGTATCCTCTGCTGAACACCCTATAGTTGCAATATTCTTGTTTACATATTATGTCTAGACAAATTATTGTTGATGAATTACACAGACAAGCCAGACATAATTATAAGAGACTGCCAGTGGTTACAAAAGGCATAGATGATTTATGGCAGTGTGACTTGGTTGAGTTGGCAAGTGGAAAGTTGAAAAACTTAGACAAAATCAACAAGGGCTACAAGTATATACTCACTGTCATAGATACATTTTCAAAATTTGCCTGGGCTGTGCCACTCAAATCCAAGACTGGAAAATGTGTTTCAGAAGCCTTCAGGACAATCATCAATCAGATTGGAAGATCACCGCGCTATTTGCAAACAGATAATGGCAAAGAATTCTATAATTCTGTGTTCCAACAATTTATTAAAAGCCATTCAATAAAACATTACTCGAGTTACAGTGATCTCAAGGCCTCAATTGTTAAAAGATTCAACAAAACCCTAAAAAATCATATGTATAAACAATTTACACTGCAGGGTAATTATAAATGGCTTAATATTCTTCCAGAACTTCTACATAAATATAACAACTCGGTCCATTCCACCACCAACATAAATCCCTCTGAGGTAACTTCATCTGATGAGCAAAAATTGATCAGGACTGTTTATTATCCTAGATACCAGCCAACAACAAGAAAAGCCAAATACAAGGTGGGTGATCAAGTAAGAATCAGCAAATATAAGCACTTATTCAAAAGAGGCGTTACAAGAAACTGGAGCACTGAATTATTTACAGTGGTACAAGTTAAACCACAGACCCTTAACACATATATAATAAAAGACCACCGAGGAGAAATTCTCAAAGGCAGGTTTAATGAAGAAGAACTAAGCAAAACTAAGCAGCCTGACACATATCTCATAGAAAATATCATCCGCAGAAAAGGCAACAAGATACTTGTCAAATGGCTAGTACTCCCAGAACACAGCTGGATCGAGGCAAACAAAGTGATACTATGAACACCTGGGATGTTATAAAGAGGCTGCCAGATCCTGAACAGCAGAATAAGAGAAATGGCAACCTGCTGCCTGATAATATTAGATGTCTTATTGTTGGGCCATCGGCTTGTGGAAAAACTACACTAATGATTGATAATTTTTTATTGGCACCCAACTGGTTAGACTGGAAAAACAGGCATTTGTATGTCTTCTCTGAGCTTGGAACAATTAAAATATCAGCAGCTGATGAAGCTATATGATGGACTGGATATAGCCACTTTTGAATCAGATGTTAAGCCACTCCATCACTGTCTTCATAACTCTGTTGTTGTGTTTGATGACATTATACTGGATAATCAAAACAAGGTTAGAAATTTTTTTACACAGGGGCGGCACAAAAACATAGATTGTTTCTACCTGGCACAGACTTTTTCTAAAATTCCGAAGCAGATGATCCGAGACAACAGAATTTTATATGTGTGTTTCATCAAGATCATAAAAACCTCAAACACATACATGATGAATATGTAGGTGGTGACTTGAGCTAAATTGATTTTTCCAAGTTTTGCAGTGGGTGCTGGAATCAAGACAGTTATGGGTTTGTCACAATTGATATGACAAGAAAACCCAATAGTGGCAAAGACAGAAATAAAATCAACAATTTTCTAGACATTGAAACATATATAAATAAACATGAAAAGGCCAATCATTGATGATCTCAAATTCAGAGATTATCTTGTAAGAAGATTTAAGGGATGGAAATAAGAGAACCGAGGAATCTATGAAAAACACAAGCAAACAGAACAGCCTATTATTGATGCTATTAGTGAATTAGGTAAAAATATCAAAACTGTTACAGAGCAAAATCAAAATTTGATCACAGAGCTTGTACCTGTAGCTGCAAGGAACATATTAGATTATCCAATCACCCCACTTTCTAGTATTCATACACCTAGTCCTGTTGGTCCTCGAAGAATTGAAGCTACTCAGGATCCTATTGAATTGGGTCTTCTTGCTCAAAAATATTTAAGCACACCTAAAGACTACAAAGATGAGGTCTTGGGCTTAAATGCTGACACAGAGCGTGATGGTAGCATCATACATAGAATTGGCAATTTCAGAGTAACATTTATGGGAGATGATCTGATTGAGACATGGCAGCTATACAGATCAAGATTATGAGCATTACAAAGAAATATTAATAAAATCAGATGCTCTATACCAGAACAATGATCACATACAAAAAAGAGTCAAGTCTAGCAGTGGAGCAAAATAAAACAACCTAATCAAGCCCATATGGTCACAGATCAAGACAGGTAGTGGAATCAAACAATACAACACCCTGCCTAAAGAATTTGTGTGGTTTGATGATGTCAGGAAACTCGTAGATAGGTTGCTGGTGATAGCTGCGGAGGAAAATGCTGGCAACCACAATTTTTACAATGAAAAGGTTGGAATTATGGACATGATAAGCACCAAATTGTCTAATTTTATAGTGAATGACACTAAGGGGATTGGATATCTTATAAAAATTATTAATACCCTACCACCTAAATTTTGGAATATCTCTTAGGGTCGGGGGTTGGTTAATGACATCATAAACAAGCTGCCATTTGAACTACACATTCCAAGCTATCAGTATTGTGGTCCCGGTACAAAACTAGATCATAGATTAAACAAAGGTGATCCTGGTGTTAATCCTCTAGATGCTGCTTGTAGAGACCATGACATAGCATACAACACACATTCTGATCTTGACAAGAGACATGTTGCAGACAAGAAATTAGAAGAGGCTGCATTTGGTAGATGCTTCTTTGAGTGAGAGAATAGCAGCATTGGGGACCACCATAGCTATGAACACCAAACAAAAACTGGGGTGGGGGTTGTGAGTATATATATAATAAACCTAGGATGAAAGCCAAGGGTGTTAGGTATCAGATACCTTATGCAGGTCTTAAATCTCTTAAAACTATTGATTTTCTTTTAACCAAAAAGCAGCGCAAGAAAAAAAAATTCTTTTCTTTCCAAGGGCCATGGTATGAAATTATTACTTAGTACCCCCCAATTAAAAAAAATACTACAATCCAGGAAAAAATTGCATACAGGGGGCTTCATATTTACTATCCCGGCCATCTTAGCAGCACTTGGGGCTGTTGGGAGCTTGGCTGGGGGATCAGCTGCCATAGCAAAAACAGTAATAGATGCCAAGAAGAATAAGGCCGAATTAGATGAATTGAAGCTCCATAATCTGGCCATAGAGAAACAAGGCAAGGGTGTTAAGAGAGCCATGAATAAGTTAAAAAAAAACAAGAGCCGCTTACAAACCAAGATATTGAAGCTTTAAACAAGCCACTGGGCATCAAAAATTTTAGAGGTGTGTACATGTCTGATTCTTTGCCAGAACAAGCACTCACAAAAGAGTGTGGCATAGTTAATTTGGATAAATACAAAAATCAGGGCACTCACTGGATTTGTTATCTTGAATATTTAAACAATGAGGCATTTGTGTTTGACTCATTTGGAGGTGTTCAACCTGAAAATTTAGTAAAATATCTAAAATCAACTAATCTTTATTACAATAATGCCCGTGTTCAAAATTTCAAAGATGTTAATTGTGGACATCAGTGTTTATCTGTTCTTAGATAACTGTCTGAAATAAATAAACCATCAGTTGAAGATTTTCAAAAAGCCCTGTGGTATTTAAAACATCATGGGGGTATTCCATCTCACCAGCCAAAATTCAATATTGAAACTCAGGTTACATGGTGATATAGTGTATCCCAAAACAATAGCTCTCAGAGCATTTTATGGCATGTACTTGATCCCTAATATTACACACCAGAACAACACAATTGCAGTTGGTGATCAAAAAATTGTCATCATTCCAGGGCAATATAATCTATCCACTCTAAATGCTCAGTTACCCAGAGGTATAGTATTAACTCAAAAATCTGTCACTCACAGAGTAGAGATTGTATCTGCTACAGAAACAGTGGATCTGGGTACTATAGGAGAGCTGTTAGGCTTTGAGAACAACACAAAACTTGAACCAGCCATCAAACACACTGCTATTAATATACCCAAATTCTTAGCCACTGAAACTCTGAATATTCACTGTAATGTGGCTGAGGGTATGATCACCAAATCAAAAGGCATAGGCACTCACAAACAAACTGGCATCATTGCAACATTCAAGCCTAACTCTGAATTTATGGAGCCAATCATCTAAACTCCATCCCCAACATTATATTTTCCTGTGTGCCATAATATAATAGATTACATTGAATTGATGGTCACTAATGAAAAAGAAGTATTAGTTGATTTTGCTGGAGCCACAACAACTGCAATCATAGAAATTAATATTTAAATAAAAATACATACAAAAAAATGGAAAATATTGAGAGTTATGAGCTACAATCATTCCCCCAAACAGGAAGACCTTTGCAAATTTAAATCAACCCAACACAGAGATTGAGGTTGATCTTGATGTAGGGGATGGCTTTATACACCCCCACAGAGCAGATCTATACATCAAATTTGATGTTGTAAAGCTCGATGGTACAGATTTTCCGGCAAATTCAAATATAAGATTGGTAGACAATGTTGTGCCACATCTGTTCTCTGAAATTGAGATCAGAAAACATGGTGTTGTTATAAACAGAGTAGATTATCCCGGCATTACCTCCACAGTTTTGGCCACACTAAAATTATCCAAAACCGAGGCTTCTTACTACAAAATAGGTGGATTGGAGGCTGGTGGTAAAATATTATCCAAGAGCCACACAGTATTGTTTCCCATGCGTCTGTTGCCAGGATTCTTCTCGGATTACAAAGATATTATGTGGAAGGGTGGTTTAAGAATCACATTTAGAAGAGCTGCCAATGATAATAATGCTTTGATGAGGTACAGCACATTAAACTCTACAGGGGAAGCTCTGCCCAATACCCTACCTGATGAGCGCAAATGCATTATTCAGACTATGGAGCTAAGAATCCCGGTTGTTGAATATGAAGCCAGTTATGCTCTTAAATACAAAGCAGATATTCTAAAAAATCCACAGATTCCTTTACAATTTTATACATATCAATGTGTACAGAAGCCTGCCACTGGTACCTATTATGAGTTTGAAGCTACAAATTCATTCTCCAGTATACAATATGACATGCCATATTTTGTGGTGGTACTGTTTCAGACTGGAAGACACATTAATCAGGAAAAAAAATCAAGTAAATTTCATAACTGCAACATCAAGAACATATATCTTAAAAATGGCAGAAATGAGGTGTTCCCCAGAGAAAATTATAATTTAGACATGTCCAAGGATGATTTCCTTAAATTATATGAGGCATTTACAGCATACAAAAGGGTCACTACTGGCAATACTGACATGTATTACACACCAGATGAATTCAAAGCTCAGAGACCCATGTTTGTCATCAACACTTCAAAAAGGAAACAAGTTGTGTTTAATGACAGGACAAACATTAAAATTATCTGTGAATTCCACGATACACTTCCTGATGACACCATATGTAGTGTTATTCTTATAGGTGAAAAATCATATGTTTTTGATGTAAGAAATGAGAGAGTCACAGAGCAATTCTAGAAGATTTCTGCATATTACTGGACCGGAAGTAAATATAAATTGGTGTGGGTGGGTGAGGGTGGCTTTTATAAGCATTTTGGCTTAGTTTTAAGTGTAGCCAAAACAATATCAAGGGAGGGCATATTTTTGACAAGTTTATGGACAACAATCTGGCAAATGTAGCTTTTACACACATGGGCAAATCTGTCTGAGGGGGGTTCTTCATTTCTACACTAGAATTCAAGATTCTTGGGATTTTGACATAAAACACATTATAAACAATAAAATCATATGGGTACTTGACATAATTTTAAGTGTGGGCAAATCTGTCTATTGAGGGTTCTTCATTTCTACACTAGGATTCAAAATTCTTAGAATTAAGAGCATATCAAACTTGAAGAATTAGGGTATATGGGCATCTTGGCATAGTTTTAAGTGTGGGCAAATCGGGCTGTTTAATCAAATAGCCTCTTCATTTGTAAGATTTTTGTGCTCATCCTATCACAAATACTACTACTTTGAAATTATCCAAAACAGATGCAGCATACTATCAGGCGGGGGGATTCGAAGCGGGAACGAAAATATCGACGAGAAGTCACACGGTGCTTTTTCCCATGCGTCTACTTCCGAGTTTCTTCTAGGACTATAAGGAGATCATGTGGAAAGGAGGACTGAGAATCTCATTTCGCAGAGCCTAGAACGACAACGACCCACTAATGCGATACAGTAACTTGAACGCAGACGGTACGCCACTGCCCAACACTTTACCTGAAGCTGCCAAGTGCGTCATACAGAGCATGGAATTGATAATGCTGGTGGTGGAATACGAAATAACTTACGCTCTCAAGTACAAAGCAGAGATCTTGAAAAATCCTCAGACACCGATTCACTTTCACGGTTACCAGTGCGTGCAGAAAATAGCATCCGGAAGTCACATGGATTTCGACGTCACGACGCAATTCAATAATATACAGTACGACATGCCAGATTTCGTCGTAGTGCTCTTTCAGACCGGGAGGAACAACAATCAGGAAAATGATTCCAGTAAATTTGACGACTGCAAGATCAAGAACGTTTATCTGAAGAACGGCAGGAACGAAGTGTTCCCGCGCGAGAATTACAAACTCGACATGGCAAAAGATGATTTTCTCAAACTATACGAAGCGTACTCCGCTTAAAAGCGCGTGACCGAGGGAAACGTGGACATGTACTACACACCAAGCGAATTCAAAGCACAAAAACCCATGTTTGTCATCAACACAACGAAGAGAAAGCAGGTGGTGGTCAAAGAACGTACTAACATCAAGGTCGTCTGCGAGTTCCACAGTCCATTGCCCGAGGACACCTTGTGAAGCATCATTCTGGTCGCCGAGAAGTCCTTCATCCATGACGTGAAGAACGAGAGGCTCACGGAACAGTTTTAAAATATCGCCTTCGTCGAGCAAGAATGGTTTTTCTACAACCCATTTGAAATTTTAATCTAAAACGCCAAGCACTCCAATAGGTTGCAGAGTTTTAGGATCACAAACTAACTTGACAAATCGAATTTTTTAAAAAATTGAGGTAGCGCTTTCTAGTTGAGTAGTTATCATCAAAACCTATCCAACAAACCCACAATCATCATCCTAGCTCAATTAGGAGCCGAGAGAATCAATGTCTTGGAAAACGTCTTAAGATATTTGTCTTCTCGCTGCCTTACGGGAAAACATCGTAAGGGTAGACAGCCTTATAGGAAAATGTCGTAAGTCATTTCAAAAGTAGGTCACTGAACACGAAGATTTTTTCCCCTTCACACAGCACAGTCGATTTCAAATACCGCTACAGTACAATGTTTGCATCATGAGGAGCAATTTTTACAGAAAAACATCGTAGCAGGGGCCCAAAACATCGTTAAATTTTAAAAAAAAACCTTAGCAGTCGTACTAGATTACACTGAGTGACAGACGATCGCCGCCTTATCGTAAGGGGAGACAGCCTTATAGGAAAATGTCGTAAGTCATTTCAAAAGTAGGTCAAAGGGCCCTGCCAGAACGTAGGGTTCCACCTACTGTCAGTGGATTACAAAATCATGTTCGCATCCTTTTCACGTTTTCTGTAACCTTTAAATCGAGGTATTACTCGACCCCCTTGCCATTTGAAATTTTCGAGTACTTCCCTAACTTTAGACCCCATTTCTCGGTCACGCGGTTTCATCCTTTATTAGTCCGCGCAGTCATCATGTGGCATATCGTTGGAAAGCTTGTGTTCTGCACTTTCCAAAACTGTTATGGTGCGCACTTATCATAATTGTTAAGCTCAGTATACTCCATTTGGCTCACCTTCTTTTTTTTGCAAAACCATTTTCTAAACGGAAAACGGTAGGTGGTACGGACAAATGTTTCATATGGCAATCGTATTTTTTCCCCGCCTTTACGAATCTGCATTCCAAACATACCATTCCCATTTTAAAATTGCACGAACGGGGCATGCGCCCCCCATTAAAACTACAAAGGGTGCCTTTCGGGCTGTAAAATACTTTCTACGGATTCTTTGGGCCCGACTTAATGGTGTATTTTTTGTTTAAACTTGATACGATCTCCCGCTCTCGAGAAAAAAGGTAGTAACTGGGTCCCTATGAAGCACCCTGTATGTATATGTATGTGTGTGTGTGTGTGTATATATATATATATATATATATATATATATATAGGTGTCGCAAAACTCTTTCAACAACGCTTGGGTGTTGGTAGATATCATAAAAACAAGTAACTTTTCCCTACTATAAATTTTACCTCAAAAGCGCTTAGTTTCTGCGCTATAAGCGCTTTAAAACCTATCCTCTACGTATGCAACCAAACACAGCAAACGCTTGCTCTGACATAACTACCAGTGGTGCGTGGCAGGGTTGCCACTAGCGTTCCTCGTCAAGAGGGACGACTTCAAAACAACAACTTGGGAGTCTTGCCTGAGCAAAATCCAAATCATTAATGATACTTGCGATGTTGTAAGAAGCAGTGACAGCATTTATAAACTGACCAAGACAAATAATGGGCAGACTGAAATTCAAGATTACTCATTCCAAAATATCTCCATAATTGATTGATTGATTGATTTAGTTTATTTTAATTCACTTTTCTGCTACCTTTTGCTAATCGCGAAGATGAGGATGATATGATGAAATAACAAATGACACCAATGTCTAGGCCATATCATATGCAGTTTTACAGGGTAGGTGGTGTAAAATTATTTTAATAAACATACATGCACCAACGGAAGATAAAGATGATAATACTAAAGATGATTTTTATACAGAGTTAGAACAGGTCTTTGATAAATTTTCTCAGTATGATATGAAAATTCTGTTAGGTGACTGTAATGCACAGATTGGCAAAGAAGAGACATTTAAACCCACGATTGGTAAAGAAAGTCTTCATGAATTAAGTAATGATAATGGTATAAGATTGATTACTTTTGCAACCTCAAAGAATTTAATTGTGAAAAGTACCACTTTTAAACATAAAGATATCCATAAATATACCTGGTCTTCTCCAGATGGTAAAACTCATAATCAGATAGATCATATTCTCATTGATAAGAGAAGGCATACTAGTATAATTGACGTTCGTACACATAGAGGTGCTGACTGTGCCAGTGACCATTATTTAGTAATTGCTAAATTAAGAGAAAGACTCTCAGTGATAAACCATAAGCAACAAAATCTAAAAGTTCTAAAATTTGATACAGGAAAGTTTACTGATGAAAGAATTAAGAAAGATTACCAAATTAAACTGTCAAATAGATTTGATGTTTTGCAGGATTTAAATGATGATGAAAATATAAATGAAACAGACGTAAATAAGAATTGGGAGCACATACGTAATGCAATAGAATCAGCAGCTAAAGAAAGTATAGGATACCATAAACCGAGAAAAAGTAAGCCATGGTTTGATAATGAATGTCATAATCTAATAGAAATAAGAAATCAGGCTAGACTTAGGTGGTTAAATAACTCTGATGATACAAATCTAAACAATTATAATAGAATAAAGCGAGAAGTTAACCGCACGTTTAGAAGTAAAAAAAGAGATTACTTGAAAAGCAAAATTAACGAAATTGAAACAAACAGCAAAAATAAAAATATCAGAGATTTATATAAAGGTGTAAATGAGTTTAGAAAGGGGTGGCAACCTAAAGTAAACTTGATAAAAGATAAAGACGGTAATTTTCTAGCTGACCCAAGCGATATTCTAAATAGATGGAAGAACTACTTTAATGACCTTTTAAATGTCCATGTAGGAGATAAATCAGAAGTGAATGAAGTACACACAGCAGAACCTTTAGTTCCAGAACCTAACTTGGCTGAAGTTAAAGTTGCTATTAAAAGGCTAAAGAATAACAAAGCACCTGGCATTGATTTAATACCAGCTGAGTTAATTAAATATGGTGGAAATTCATTAATATGTCAAATTCATAAATTAATTTGTTTAATATGGAATAAAGAAGAAATCCCTCAACAGTGGAAAGAATCCATAATTGTTCCTGTGTTTAAAAAAGGTGATAAAATGAACTGCAATAATTACCGTGGAATTTCTCTACTCTCAACAACATATAAAATATTATCTAACATTCTTTTAACAAGACTAACCCCATATGCTAATGAAATTATAGGTGATTATCAATGTGGATTTAAACGTAACAGATCAACTACAGATCAAATTTTTCACATCAGACAGACACTTGAAAAAAAGTGGGAATATAATCAAAATGTCCATCAGCTATTCATTGATTTCAAAAAAACATATGATTCGGTCAAAAGAGATAAATTATATAATATATTAGTAGAGTTTGGAATACCTAAGAAGCTTGTTAGTATGATAAAAATATGCACCAGTGAAACAGAAAGTAAAATTCGTGTGGGTATTAATATGTCTGACAAATTTACAATTCATGATGGGTTAAAACAAGGAGATGCATTATCTCCATTGCTCTTTAATTTTGCCTTAGAATATGCTGTTAGGAAGGTAAACGAAACTAAAGAAGGACTAAAATTAAATGGTGTGACTCAGTTGTTAGCATATGCAGATGATGTAGACTTACTGGGGGATGATGTGAATACAATTAAGAATAATGCTAAAATATTTTTCAAAACTGCTAAAGAGATAGGTTTGGAAGTTAACAAAGAGAAAACTAAATATATGCTTACAGGCCGAAACCAAGTGTTAGGTAATAATCAAAATATAATTATTGATAACAACTCGTTTGAACCAGTTTCCAAATTCAAATACTTAGGAGTAATATTAACAAATGAAAATTATATTAAAGAGGAAATAAAAAGTAGGCTTAATTCAGGAAATGCATGTTACTTCTCTCTTCATAAACTTTTGTCTTCTCGTTTAATATCTAAGAAACTAAAAGTTAAAATATACAAAACCGTAATTTTGCCTGTAGTATTATATGGGTGTGAAACTTGGTCCCTTACATTGAAGGAGGAACATAAATTGAGAGTATTTGAAAATAGGATCCTTAGGAAAATCTTTGGACCTAAAAGGGATGAGGAGACAGGTGAGTGGAGAAGGTTACATAATTTAGAACTACATAATTTGTATTCATGTCCAGACATTATTAGAATAATTAAATCAAGAAGACTTAGGTGGGCAGGCCATGTGGCACGAATGGGAGAGGAAAGAGGAGTTTACAGGATTCTTGTTGGGAAACCTGATGGTAAGAGACCAGTAGGGAGGCCAAGACGAAGATGGAGGGACAACGTCGAGATGGACCTAAGGGAAATCGGTAGGGATGGAAAAGAGTATATAGATGTTGCTCAAGATAGGGACAGATGGAAGGCCTGTGTTGCTGCAGCCATGAACCTTCGGGTTTAAGAAGGCTAGAGAGTTAGTTAGTTAGTTAGTTAGTCTAGGCCAGGATTTAAACCCGAGATACCGGTGCCGTAGCGAGCTGTGCTAACCACATCACCACGGAGTGTTTCTTCGAGTATCATGCGATATCAATAATTGCAAGGGACACGTGAGAGAGGGGAAATCCACGAACGAACAAATGTTAACATGATGTGCTTTCTGCCTCGTTTCGAACATTTGACATTCGAACAAAAGCTGCTGGCTGCTAGTGCATTACACAATGACTCTACCATCGTGGTTGCAATCACACGCGCAGCAAAACATGTCTTTACTGCAGAAATGAACTTTCCTTGACAGTATATTCGTACTTGTTTTTTCTAACGCTACTATTATTCCAAGAGTCAAAATAATTCGTTAAGAGCAGAGAACTAACAGACGTTATACGAAAATTCAGTTTTCTTACAGCGTTCTTTTTACGTTAAGTTCAATACACCAATAGGTGTAGTGGTGCAGTACCTGCTCATTTTTCAGAAAAATCGGAACTACGAAGACGAATGATGCAGTGACATATTTCTCAAGGCCGGAGCTCTTATCAGGATCCTTCGTTGGAGATCATGTGTAGATCACTAAACGTACTCGATCACCAAGGCGACTCAATAGACTTTTGCTGTTCACAAAATTGTTTTTTTGTCACTGTGCAATACGAGTGACCTTTACGGTTCAGCGCTTGATATAAGTATGCATTTCTTGACTTTGGCTTTTAATAAGCACTAATTTTATTGTGTGAATTTATTCATTTCTAAACGACGTGTTTCATTAAATTAAAAGCAAACACACGTGGCGGAGTGGTTAGAACATCGCACTACGATACCAGTGGTCTTGGTTTTTTTTTCCCGGCTTGGACATGGATGTTTGTGAGTGTCCATTCATCAATTTCATCATATCATCACCCATCCCCATATTCGCAAATTAGCCAAAAGTGGCACAAAAAGCGAAGTAAAGTAAATCAAAACAATCAATCAAACATTAAATGAAAATAACCTTGCAATTACTTCCTTATGAAACGAACACGATTAGCAATAACGCTAGCACTGATAGGAATAATTTTCAAGTAAATTGTAGTAACATTACAGCGTGCGTGTTCGAAACGAGGCAGCAAACACATCATGTTTACATTTGTTCGTTCGTGGATTTCCCCTATCTCACGTGTCCCTTGCAATTATTGATATCGCATGATACACGAAGAAACACTCCGTGGTGATGTGGTTAGCACAGCTCGCTACGGCACCGGTATCTCGGGTTTAAATCCTGGCCTAGACATTGGTGTCATTTGTTATTTCATCATATCATCCTCATCTTCGCGATTAGCCAAAGGTGGCAGAAAAGTGAATTAAAAAAACCAAATCAATCAATCAATCAATTATGGGGATATTTTGGAATGAGTAATCTTGAATTTCAGTCTGCCCATTATTTGTATTGGTCACTTTATAAATACTGTCACTGCTTATTACAACATCGTAAGTACGTATCATTAATGTTTTGGATTTTGCTCAGGCAAGACTCCCAAGTTGTTGCTTTGAAGTCGTCTCTCTTAACGAAGAACGCTAGTGGCAACCCTGCCACGCGCCCCTGGTAGTTATGTCAGAACAAGAGTTTGCTGTGTTTGGTTGCATACGTACAGGATAGGTTTTAAGCGCTTATAGCGCAGAAACTAAGCGCTTTCGAGGTAAACTTTATAGGGAAAAGTTACTTGTTTTTATGTTATCTACCAACACCCAAGCGTTGTTGAAAGAGTTTTGGGACACCCTGTATATATATATTGTATAACGATTGAATTGAGACTTTGTAAAATGGTAAAATTTCTCTCCAGACTTCAGTGCTCGGTCAAGCGGCAATGGTAACATTCCATGAATAGCGAAAGAACATGACTTCAGGACACTCTGCATTCTTCGTTACTACTGGGTTCAAACCCGTCGTCGGCTTGCAAATACAGAAGAGCTGAGAATGCAGCTAGGAAAGTATTTTCCAGTAGCTTAACTTTTCAGGTCGCAACCCCGGCTCTGGAAACCGAGACTTTGCTTTTCCCAAGGCACTCGCAAACACATATGCGAGTTGACCAACTTCAGTACCACGGCTTATAAGTCACAGCCGTAGGTCAAACCGTCCTTAGAACGCCTTCTCCAAGGCTATCTTTGCTTCCTCGCCAGCCACGGCAAGAAGACGTGGGCCTTCAAACTCAAGTCGTGCTCTGTCGCCTGACGTCTACATTCAACCGCTTGGCAGAGAGGCAAGATGTACATCGTCGAAATCCCTCGCAATCTTTCCACTTTCTGCCAGAAGCCTGTCAGCGAGATTGTATGGAGACCATAAAACGTAACCTTGCTCTACCATCTGACCCCTAAGCCTTCACAATCACGTTCCCCGTAGGGTCTTGGAAACAGTGAACGAACCTATATATAAATTGTATACTCATGGTAATTGAATAATGAATACATAACTGTTGATAAATGTTTGCACAGGTCGTTGTTGATGAACTTCACAAACCAGCACGGCCTATTTCAAACTCATCCCGTCATAATGAGAGTTATTAATGATGTGTGGTAGGCAGATATTGTTGGCACATCTGACTTCAACCTGAAGGACTTGCACATGATCAATAAGGGTTATCAGTATTCGGTCACTGCAATAGGCACATTCAACAAATTTGAAGGGTAGTCCATTTGAAAACTAAGACTACTCTTCATCTAGATGATGCATTGAAATACATTATCCAACAAGGCCAGACACCACGATACCTACAAACGGAGGGAAATAATACTTCAATTCCGCGTTTCGCCGCATGATGCAGAAGTACATCATCAACCATGACTCAACCTACAGGTATTGGAAAGCCAGCATCTTGGAGAGATTTAGCCGTACTTAAAAAAAATCATTTGGAGGAAGTTCACATTGCAAGCTATTCACAAATTATTTTGTTGGAGAGTAACCTGCTTGGATCGATTCCAATAACAACACGGTCCATTCGCATAAAGCTCTCAGGTATGAAACAGTCTAGCGAGGTACTTTGATTACCACCTTCGTCTTCCCGAAATTCCAACGCACTGCCGATAACCCAAAATTTGAAATAGGAGACCAAGACAGTGTTAACAAACATAAGCGCACGTTTCAAAAGGGATCTACGAAACTATTGAGCGCTATTGTTTTTACCGTAACGAAAAGGTATTGCCAGGCATCAGGCATGGATGTGTGATCAAACACAATATTGGCGAAGTGCTGAGGGTTGCTTGAATGATGAAGAGCTCAGTTAGTGATAGTTTTGCGTAAAAGCAAACGTGTGTTGGATTCATGGCAAGTGTATGTGCACGCATTCCTGGTATCATCGACCGTTTTGCATTGATTAATTTTGAAAAACAGAAGTTTTGTTTGTCTTTTCTCATTGTGTAGGAGTGAGGAAGACATAATTTCTGTGTTTATAGTTGACAATTCTCCAATTCTGTGCCGCCCATTTTACTATATTTTGTTCCTGGTCGATAGCGACATACGACGGATTGTGTGAAAGTGTACTTGTTAGATTCCGAAAAGCAAAGGGAAAAGGAATCCAATTGAAGAGCTTATAATCTCTTGTCAGCATCTGATTGGTATCATTATCTTCAATTTGACTATTCTATCATATATTCTGTACTGAGTCAGCGGTATCTGATAGTACATGTGAATCAGAGCAGTAGGGATAGCTAAATCGAATCCTTCAAAAGAGAGGTTGTTCCTAATTTTCTCGAGATCCCTAAGCAGTATTGCTTTCGGGATGATATTCTCAGTTGCAATGTGGTACTCACAAATACATATTATGGCTTCAAATTGCAAAATTTGTAAAAAATTGGCCAAATTGTAATATTGTAGTCATAACTTCGAGCAAAAATGCCTGTCTTAGATGCGAATTTTTGAGATTCGAAATTAATTGTTGTTGATTGTTAGCTAAGGTTTCCTCGTGCTCGTTATATACCCTGAATACCTCATGTTGAATAGAGGTTATTTTGCCACTAATGTAATGAAAAGATAAATGGTTTGCTTCTAGCTTCGGATACATAACAGCTATTGTTTGATTGTTTTGTCGTGCGTTTTGAAAAATTAGCACAATTTATTTTATGGTGGAGAAATGACAGAAATAGCTTGCCATCTTGATTATGAAATATAATATTGTTCGCTTTTGCCTGGAGATGGGAGTGTGACGGGAAATGAGGGCGATGTGATTGTATAGGTGTGCGTGTAAGTTCTGTCTGTATTGACAATTGGTAGCTTGGGGTGTTTGAGTAACCTGGACTGCAAAGTGTGTTGTGTAACGCTGATAACTGGTGAGGGTTGGGATGGTGGAGTCGTATATAATTGGGGATTTAGCTCTCTTAAATAAAGCCCAGATGGAACTTGTAGGAGTTTGGTGGCTTGACCTGTCGAAAGGACGAGAGTGAAGAGAAATAGTACGGAATTCCAAATTTATCTTGTTTCTTCATTAAACTTATTTGAAGGCATTAAAATGTATTAGTGAGTTTCCAACAGCTTAATACGAAGCAGGCCTTTTATGGAATAAGTAGTAGCTAGAAACTTGGTGATTACGTGAACAGTACTCAGTTAATTCTTATCCACACCTAGAAATAGAACGTACGAAGTAATGTGCTTCCCTGCGCTTTGCACGACGCCGTGAATGTGTATGTGGGGTGTGAAGTTGGGGCCCCACACTGTCTTCATCACATCCGAATGTGGGGTTGATGTATCAGCAAAATTCCCGTGGCCGCCTTTACCCCCCCCCCCCCTAAGGTTTCTTTCGGGTACCCACTTTATAGCACGGTGTGTGGTTACCTGAGCCGCTTGAAGAAATGGAAAAAGTCCCGGTTCTGCCCCCCGGGGATCGAACCAACGTCTCCCGCAGGGTAGTGAGACGACATAATGATTTTTAAAGGAAGAGCACTAAGCGGTATTATCCCCCGTTTTCACTATGTAATCATTTGTCACACATATATATTTTCTCAATATTTTTTTTCTTTATTCTCATGGTCACGAACACAATCATTCATGTCTGAACAGGGATTAAAACCCAATACCCCTGGCATTGTAGCACGCTGTGCCACGAAGAACGACAATGACTGAGCTACCACTGTTTTGAAATACTGCGTTTTATTTTAAAATAAGTAAGATTATTTTTTCTATTTTAAAAGAATGTTTTGACACTATTTTTTTTCCTTGTCTAGGCCGTGTGGAGATATATTTCGGAACTGTTCCATCAACGGCGTAAAGGAGGATTGTTGCGCCTTCAGTGACAAGTTGCCATCGGATGTTCCTCATTGCATATCCTTAAATTCCAATCAAGTGAAGTAAGTATAAAATCTATTGAAAGTGGGATAATAACAATACCGGGTGTTTCAGAAAAAATTGATGCATGTTGCGCAATCATTCAAAACTGGTCGAGAGAAGCACTTATTACACACGCGCGCGCGTACGTGCAGGCACACACACGTACGGGCATACACAAATATGCGTATATACAGGCAGCCAACGCCAGCAAGGGCACGAAATATCAAGAGTCTACCCTGAAGGATCCAATTGTATGGTACGCCATGTGAAGGGAAATTTTGTTTTCAAATCGGTAAGAACTAAAAGAAATCCACAGAGCCATTGATTTAGTATCTTGATGTCCTCAGTGTTGCGAACTGCACGAATAAGTGTAAAGTGTACTGTATACTCTCAGCGATGTAGCATAACGACCAAGCTATTTAAAATGTATAATCATAAGGATACTATCAAGTTTCGACGCATGAGAAACACAAAAATACGATTTCTGCCATACGGATGACATATTATGTGTGAAGATAAAAGTTTCAGAGCGTTCGGTCTATTAAGACAGCTAACATGTTCATCGACATATCCGCCAAATAGAATTGGTAAAACTCTCTGGTCGTGGTAACACATTTTTCAAGCGCTTTGCGGGGTAAAAGTTACTGTTTTGCGGCCGGGAGAACGTCTATTTGTTTGCTTGAAAAACGGTATGTTGGAATTTTTACTATTTACTACGGAAAGAACTACGCGGTTTTGCCAAAGTTGATTTGTGAATATTGCAATGTGTGAAAATCTTGATTTTTTTTATCATTCAGCCGCGACCGTCTGTTGCATTATGTTTGACAAAAGACCAGCTAAAATTCGAGAAAATGTACAACTGCACCAGAACATTCAGAGACGTTAAGGATACAGTATCAGGTAGAGTGCTAATTTTGTCAATGTAACGTACCATCATCTTTCTTAAAGTTTGTCATTTTGTAACCGCACTGCAAGACCATTCCCGGAGGACTCTCGATTCAAGTACGGTCTTGAACCTTGCGGACACGACTTATCAAATTTTGTGTTAGACTATGCCAATTATTGTTGGCCTAAAAAGAAAATACATACGAGTGCTGATAAACATGATGCTAGGAGACAATTGAGCTATCCGATGAAGGAAAATCAACTGTACTGCGGGTTCTACATATATTCGTGAATATATTGATTGAGTCAATTGGTGTTTTAATTCCACTTGATGCACACTAAGCCTATTCGGGACTGGACATACAAGTTAAAGTTGGATTTGAATCACTATGTGCCTCCACCGAGTATCGAACAAGGGACCTCTTGATTACAAGCTTGTTCGAGCTTGTTCGAGCTTTTGGAGTGAATACTTTCTTGTGGACTGAAGTGGCACGTCTTTCTTGTCGCTTGCCAATTCTATGTAAATCTTCAGCATTACTTGCCGACATCGTGTGCTAATCGTTTCCTGTCCCTTCGGTTTGAATCTCTCCGTAAGCATGCCCACCAGACCGAGGCAACACGATAGAAAGTCCAGTGCGAGAAACATTCGAGCGACACGTGTTGTTTGTCGTGTCGCATTTATTCCAAAGTTTTATTTATTTCAGAATTTTCCAACAGCTAATTGTCGCATCGGTACGAAAGTTCAATAGGGAGGTTTCAGACCGAAGTGAGGTGGATCTAGGGATTTCACACCGAAGTAACAAGCAACACGAACCTCTTAAGAATATAAGCAAGCATTCACCGCAGCTGCGCTACCAGCAGAGACCACCAGACCCGAACGACGCGACGGGAGACGTACACCTTGTCATGTCGCTTCGAAAATTTTAAAATGTTGCATTTGTTATCGAATATTTGTTTCCAAGTGATACGTGTCGCTTCTCGCTTCGGTCTGGAAGCTCCCGAAACTCGTATGGAATTCCTACACATGATCACTAGTCATAGAACACGGAGACAATTGTTTATACTTCTCAAAGTTAACAGCTTGATCCCAATCCTTAAGGCCATTTTAATTACAATGCAGTTCCTTTTTAAGAACCGTGTTTGGCAACACTGATTGTTCAAGTAAAATTTCCACTTCCGCTCTGCGGCGACAGCGATACAGTTGGATGTGTTTTGCGACGTTGCCACACGTATTTGGAACTTACACTTTCCGTTCGCTCTGCCTTACGCAACGTGTGATTTCGAAAGTGGGGAAACATTCCACCCGACGACATCGCAGAGGGAGGCTCTTTCCTTGCAGTACAAGCTTACCGCGACTTGCTCCTGTGTTGTCACAGTAGAGGGGGCTATTTCGGCTTCGCACGCTACGGCGAGAGTGAACGTCTTCTGCTAGGGTGTCGTAAAACAGAAAGTTCCTCAGTTGAGGGTCGGTTGATAACATGTAAAAGCATACAGATGTATCACCTCACAGAGTCGATTATCACTATTGGGAAACAATGTTAATAACATTCAGTTACTTTTCACTACATTCCCGTACCTTTTGAAGTAAACTGTGGATGGCAGACGAATAAATTCATGCTGAATTCAGCAAAAAAGGCATCCATATCTTTGGTTCTTTAACGCTATTTGTCAACACTTCTAAACGCAGCAATAAACTTGGTTGGTTGGTTGATTTGGTGCTTTAAGTGCACCATATGCATAGTATGGCTAATCGGAACTGTACCTAAGGCTTATAATTCCTTCTTTTGCTATTTAAAGGATGCCAAACAGTGTAAATCAGTAGTTAGTGGCTAAATAACATACAAACATAAAATTTGAAGCCAGTAACATTTTTGTTAAAAAAAAATACTGTTTTTCCTAACTTTGTGAATTAAATACTAGTAAATTTGTCAAATTATAAATAAAATATACCTATTTCCTTAGTATTTGTACAATAGTCAAGGAAAATGTTACTAAAACTTGGCTAGTACAGTAAATCTGAGAGTTGTAGCTTTATTTGTCTGCAACTGGATATAAGTGTAACTTGTTAATCTCACCAAACACAATCTTTACCTCAATTTTGAAAGCTAACTGAATTTTAGCGTTTCGAATTATATATAGTGAAGGCCTCTATAGTTGTAAAATACACCCAGTCTGTTAATAATCGGAAATGTTGTCTCCTTCTCTGTCGAACCAGATCAAGAGTGTTCTCAAGTGTTTCAATATATTTTTTAACATAACTAGCTTTTGAAACCTTGTGCCCAGATAGCTTAGTTGGTATAGCGTTAGGCTTTTAACCTATCTGTCCAGGGTTCGAGTCCCTGTATTGGCGCTTACAATTTTAAAATTTTGTCATCGGATCTTGTGCAGAATGGATATAAGATATGTTTACAGTATAACAGATTATTATTTATCTTCAAATTTCGCAAGTAAGCTTTTAAGTTTCTCAAATATCAGCATCTTTAGCTAACAGTACAGCATAACCAGAATGTTTATGATACAAATGTTCTGGTGGTAGAACCTACACCTACTGTAATATCTGCCTGACCCTGTGGCCGAGTGGTTAGCACATCGCGCTGCGACGCCAAGGGTCCCGGGTTCGAATCCCGGTCGGGCTTGGTTGTTTGTGAATGTCCATTCATCAATTTCATCATTTCATCACTCATCCCCATCTTCGCAAATTAACCAAGAGGCACAAAACGCGAAGTAAAATAAACTAAATCAATCAATCAATCAATACTGTAACATCTCTGTGGTATTAACTTATATGCAGCCCATAACTTTTGGGACTGTTTCTCCTCCGTTACATTTCCTAGCCATTTACCCTTAGCGTCGCAATTAGCCTCAGATGCTAAGAAAGCTAAATCTTATATTTGTTCTTTTGATATATATATCTGAAACCAACTATACTATAGAACTATATCTAATGAATTTTGCCGTCTTCCTGTTTGATCTGTTAAATAATCCAGTCAATAAAAATATACTTACATAGAAAAATCTGTGTTTGAGATACTTAAATTGGGTAATCTGCTTTTGCGTAATATCTCAGAAATATAGACAATCATAGTTCTTGATACATTTAGCACCTGATATAATTTGCATAGCACTCTAGTTAGTGTTACCGTGTGCTTCTGGTACATGTAGTTACTTGAAAAAGCAAATATTGGGTGTGTAAAGGATAGCCTTCTTGTGTAACAGTAAAATATCAACCTTATTTCCTCGTAATATTAGCTGCAAGTGCTTCTTGCAGACTAATAAGGCTCTGACGTGTGATCCTACATCACCTACAATCCTCTAGAAGGTTCGTGTTGTCCTATAAATCGTCGATATACATGCTAAGTGCCTAGTTTCAGCCTAAGCTTTTAGCTTCAATCAGAGGATTTTAGTCCTCAGATAGTGATTGTAGCCTCGTATAATAAAGCAAATGGAAATAACCCAAATGTTCATGCACCCAAGAAAACCACTAATACTTGAAAAATACCTTGAAAAGGGCTATAGGGCTAAATTCTTCTTCTAGCATAGTAAGAAAAGTTTGGCAAATGGGCCTATGGTCTATATACTCGTCTGTGAACTTCTTGGCCTGAGAATTGTCAATATATTGTTAAATGGTTATATTTAAGGGAAGAAAATAAAAAAAAAATATTCGTAAGCGTCCAGTTATGGACCCCTCGGTAAAGGGATTTCAGTCCTCATAGACACATATTTAATTTAATTACAATAAAAGTTTGGCCTTATATAATATCTCAAGTACAAATAGTCGAAATGTTAAACATTTCGTGAACTTGACCCAGTATGCCTTAGCTAAAAAATACAATAGCAGCGTTAACGACATAAAAATTAAGCAACGTTTGATATTCTACTGGAACAAAATAAGTGTAACATATTCTTTAAAATACTATCACAGATAGTTGTGGGTCATCTGAGATCAAAATTTTCAAGCCCTCTCTCGTGCATAAATTACACTTTGTATTATTTTTATTTATGCGTTTTGTATTACACATATATTCACAAATTTTTAACTTAGAGTTTAGTTATTTATGTAAATCTTTTCTAAACACTAAAGAGAAAGTAGTTTTGAATAAAGTTATTTTATAGTTTACGGTTTTCAGATTTCCACTATGCTATTTTTGATTTTGTATTACTATATTTATTTAAGACAGGTTATGCATGCAAAAAAAGGAGTTTTCTAAAGATTTTTTTTTATTTTACAAAACTTGTAAAATAAAAAAATAAAACTTTAGAAAACACATTTTTTGCGACCAAAATATAATAAAACATCTTGCCTGAATGTCTTAAATTGTGTTATTTCAGTGAAAATTAGGATAAACTAGGAAAATAACCAAACAAAACTTGATAAAACACGAGTTTAAATCGTGTTATTTTGGTAATCATAAGCCTAAATTTGTAAAATAAACAGACCAAACTAGACAAGACACTTTGTGTGTCGAAAATGTAATAAAAACTCTTTCTTGAATGGACTAAATCGTCTTACTTAGGCAAAAATAAACCTGAATTTTTAAAATAATCCGGTAAAATATTACAAGTCTTGCTAGAATCGTTTCAATTGTTATTTGAGTAAAATATATAAAAACGTGTAAAATAAAATAAAAGTTTGGCAAAAGCAAATCATTATTATATTAAAAATCACACAGGAACAGAGATTCACTAGTTAGACAAACATCCTGTTCGTTACAATCCAATAATCAAATTGCCCGAGGTTCAACACCCCGTGATAAAAATAAATAGAGAAAACGTTAGGTATAAAAGCTTGTAAAATAATAAGTTCAAAGTTGACAAATTTCTTTATGAGTCTAAAATATAATAAAAAATGTTGCTTAAATAGATAAAATTGGGTTATTTGAGTAAAAATGGCTCTAGACTTGTAAAATAATAAATTAAAAGTTGAAAAATATCTCTGTGAGTCTAAAACATAATAAAAATGTTTCCTGAATAGATGAAATTGCGTTATTTTGGTAAAGAAAACCATAAACCTGTAAAATAATAAATTAAAAGTTGACAAAATTCTTTGTAAGTCTAAAATATAATAAAATATGTTTCCTGAATAGATGAAATTGCGTTATTTTGGTCAAAATAAGCATAAACTTGTAAAATAATAAGTTAAAAGTTGAAGAACACAGTTTGTGTGTTGAAAATATAATAAAAACTCTTGCTAGAATCGTTTAAATTCTGTTATTTGAGTAAAAATACATAACAACTTGTAAAATATTTGACATAAAGTCAAAGTTTGATAAAAATAAACTCAATATTATGTTAAAACACGCAGTTACATAAATTTACTAACTAAATGAATAATCAAAGGGTCCGATGTTCGACACCCCGTCATAAAAGCAAATAGTAAAAACTTTAGGCCCAGTCCAAAATAGCTTTTTCTTCTTCATAATTCGGATAAACCCCTTACGCTTCGTTCTCCTTGTTCAAGGTACAATTCTTGCTCCAATCTAATTGGGTATCCCAAAATCCATTTTTCTTGTGTTCTTGTTAAACCTTGGGTTACGTTGACAGAAACATGTCCTAACATGCTGGCGTTCTACCCTAAAACCCTAGCTACAGCATTCCGTGCCCTGGGGGCAACCCTGAGCGGAATATTAATTGGCAGCGGAAACCGGTTCTGGAAAGCGAGACATAGCTTCAGAGTTTGGCCTTGACCGCGCATTCTCAGACATCCTTTGTTGTCTGGTTCAATCCCTCCCCTGCCCTACGGTGTTGCATACCTTTCTCCTATTCTTGCGTTCTAGTTGACCTTGGAAAAACCGGTTCTGATTGGTCAATCGGGTTCTTTCTTTGTTCTGGCGTTCTCACGTCATTTGACCTTGACCGCACATCCCCCAAATTTCTTTCTCGTTTACTTGCGCAGAGTTGACAGTCTTCTGTTTAGCGTGTCGGATCAACGTCTTTCATACCATAATAACATTATTACATAGTACACAATAATTATCATTACATATCGTGGGTTCGAATACCGTGACCAACCTAAATCGTAATCGGACCTTTACCACCCTTCATAGCGTTTCATAAACCATAAAATCTTATTTTCAATATTATAAAAATTAATATTATCGTTTTATACATTACATACTTTGCAGTAATGATTATAAAACCATATGCATAGCGTTTAGTACCTCTAATTACCTTCTATATACATATTTTTCATAAAATGAATAATTATATATTCATAAAAGTTATAAATATGCAAATACATAAATGTAAATTATTCTAATGATATGCAAATTTATTCTAAATTATGCAAATGAATTCTAACTACATGCAAATACATTCTAAGTACATGCAAACAATTTATGAATATTAAGCACCAACATCCACTGGCACGGATCAATGCTAATACCCTCCCTTCCAAACACAAATATATGAACAATATAAAGGGTATGTATGATTCCAATGTACCAAAAAATTTACTTAATCAACTTCAAGATATATTACAGAAGCAGTAATCTTCCGTCTGTCAGATAGATTGTTCTGCAAAAGATACTAACAGAATAAACGGATTGAGAAAATTGTGTTTTATTTTCCATGTAGCTTTCTTTTTTTCTTCCTAGAGAAAAGCTAGACTGAGAGAAACTTGCCTCAGGGCATTTATAAACATGTATACATTTAATAAGATTTGGATTAATAAAAGTTGCAAATTTTCACGTCTACGAAGAAAAAATTTTAATAGAGAAAACATCCGGTTGTTCTTTTTTTCACGTTTTGCCAAAATTCATAAATAATTTCCAGAGACAATAATTCACTCATAATTTCCGGAGCCAAGAATTCACGTGTAATTCCTTGATTCCAAGTTAGTAAGCAACCCTGATATTCTGTAGCAAATTATACATATGTAATTCATTTTTCATATCAACATGTAATTTTTTCTAACAGCAAGAGTGCAGTATTATAATAATTTGTAGATAATTTTGAAAATGTTATAAATAAATGAAAATTTGTTTAGAAAATTACGTAATGAAATTTTGTTTTTAACGATTGTATCTAATCAGTATTTTTCATGAATTTTGTACCAAATTAAATCTTTTGCAACCTATTTCTGAATTTTTCGAGCCTAATGTAAGGTTTTTAAAACCTATTTAAGGTTCTTTGAACCTATTTTAGGAACCTAAAAGCACACTTTTTAGAAGCTAAAAATCCGAATTCTACTCATAACGTCACTCGATTTTCATATATGAAAGGCTGAGAGGAGTTTGGTTTCAACCTTGCCTGTACACTGCGGTTGCCTATCGCAAGGACGTTTATTTGTAATATCGACTCAAGAATGTGGTAAAAAGGGTTCTTTATTATATCCCGCGCTTGAGACGGGGGATCGACATCCACACACGATATTTAAACTTGACTGTATGCTTCCTTTTGGCGCAGGTAGAACTCGTATCCCTCGTGCTTCACTGCGGGAGAACTACAGAAGTAAAAAAGGAGCGGGCGTCTGGTAAAAATAGGCGCAAAAGCGAAATACCAGTTGTCTATGCACTTGGGCGCAAAGAAGCGCCAGCAGATTTCTTGGATGACGTGGAAGTAGAGGTCAGGTGACCAACAGTAAGTGTGGGTGGGTGGTTGCAAAGAATGAGATTTAGAAAACGTGTTATTCTTCGCTCCACTCGCGAGACAAATATTTCTGTAAACTACACATCAAGTTTATACACTCTACTTTCAATTATTCACTATTTCAATTATGCCGTATTCAATTAATATTGAATTTGTTTGAAATGAAAGATTCTATTAAAATTTCCATTAAGACGCAGAATTTTTATTCTTGTAAGTTTACTGTACTGGATCTCTGATAAATTAATACCATCGTCATTTTCAAAGGGAATGAAATAAGTGACTTTTTCTTCGCTCTCTTTGTTCAAATATAGTATTTAAGTAAAAGCCACTTGAAGCGATCTCCTCCTACCCCATGCAAATAATTTTAACAGAAGTAATATTTTAGTTAAGTGGCGGAGTGATCGCGCTAGGACACCAGGGGTCCCGGGTTCGAATCCCGGCCTGGACATGGATATTTGTGAATGTCTATTCATCTATTTCATCATGTCATCACTCATCCCATCTTCGCAAATTTGCCAAAAGTGGCACAAAAATCGAAAGATAGAAAGAAAGTGATACAAAAAGGAGCTGACAAAATAATTATATTTTGCAGATATGTAGACGATTGTTTTGGCATATGGTAGGGAATGAAGAGGCAGCTCGACATTTTTGCCAAAGGAATACAAGATGAAGAAAGAGGGATATTACTGGACCTTGAAATAGAAGAAGAAGACAAGTTAAGCTATCTAGATATATTGATGAAAAGGAACAGAGGACAAGAAATTGAAACCGCTTGGCATCAGAAGAAGTGTGCAGCGGGGGTATTCTGCCCCAAAAGCAGTGATGTAAGTGAGGTGACAAAAATAAATTTTATAAATAATATGGAGGACAGAATCAAGAAAATATGCATGAAAGAATGTGAAAAAGAAGGCAAAATAAATAGCCTATGGAACCAGCTGGCAAAGAATGGCTATGAGAAGCAGGATAGGCGGGACATAAACAGAAGAAGGAATAAAACGGCCAGGGGAGAATTTGAAGAGAAAGAAAAAGAGGACGAAAAAGAAAAAGAGAGAAGGTTTGGAATAAGGAGTATGGGGAAGACCACAGAAAAGATATGCAAAGTTCTTAGGAAAGCGGGAATTAAAACTTACAGGAAGGGAGGGAGAAGCATCTTAGGAATAGCGACGAATGCAAACAATAAAAAGAAAAAACAGAGAAGAGGAAGAGGAAGGGTTTATCTACGAAGTGAAATGTAAAGAATGTCAGAGTGTGTACATAGGAGAAACGAACAAAAGGCTGAAAAAAAGGTTGGAACAACATAGGGATGATGTACGACTTAAGAGAGAGAGAGAAATGCAATATTTAAACACACGAGAGAAACAGGACATGACGTAGGGTGGGATGAGGCTAAGCAGATAGGACGGGAGAAGAGAATGCTAGTGAGAAAATGGAAGGAAGCCAAGGAAATAGAGAAGAAATTGAAGAAGCCACAATGAACTGCAATGGGGGACTGAAGTTAAACAAAGAATGGTAGAATGTGTTAGAAAGAGTGGAAAGGACATGAGAGAAAGAGGAGAGGAGAAGGAAGAAAAAGAGCGTAAGATATAAAGCCCGAGCACTTTCTATATGGAAGTAAATATGTTTGGCCTTTTAGGTGAAAGTACAGTTGACAAGTGAAAGCCACCTGCTAGAAAGTTCCAAACAACTTTTTAAATAGTCTGGAGGGAGTAATGTTTGTGTGTATATATAATGCCCTGTTTTGTGTCTTGTTACTTTTGTACTTGATACAGAGTCTGAAGAAGACCTTGCTAGAAGGTTGAAACGTTACGTTTAGTTTATGTTTTTAATAAAATAAATTACTGCCTTGGTGAGCATATTTAGTTTTTCATAATCATGAAAACAAGGCTTAATGGTGTTAAAAATCGAAGTAAAATAAAAAACTACAATCAATCAATCGATTTTAGTTGACTGTAGGGTATCCAAATTCTGTTCACGCCCAGGGCGCAAGAATCTTAACAGTAGTATTGTCAGTGACTTTTCATAACGTTGAAAAAGGTGAAAACTTAGTTTCAGCAATATTATCTTAGGGCCGCTTCAGTAGATTATAGTGAACGCTGAGTGTGCACAGAAAATACATATCTAGTCTCAGATGCAATGAGTGCCTTTGCAAAAGATCTGCGAGTACTGGCTTTGGGTAAGCATTCTCTTCCTTTCCTTAGGTGAAGACAATGAAATAATAGATTAACCCTAGAACACTACCGTAAGGGGTTGCTTGAGATAACATTTTCACCCAAGGGAAGTCAATTTTTGTGGCCCCCAACTTTCCACTTCGTACAGTATCGAGAGTCGAGACCAGCCCTCCACCACCCCTGAAGAGCTTGGCCAGACAAAGAGCGATGTTGAACAGAAATCTTCAAAACATTCCTCATAAGCACGGGACAAATATAAAGGTTAATGCTTGTGCAGACAAGAATAATACAAAATTGAAGTCCGGATTCCTTCGATGTCCAGAAATCCACCGAAGTCCGGATTTCTCCGAAATCCACATTCCTCCTAAATTTCGGTATTATAAATTTTGAATTTGGATAGTAAATTTCCTGAATCCGGATATTTCTGGCCATCTCCAGTACACAGGATTTATGAGAAGACTCGAGATAAGAAACTGTCAAATAGAGCTTCCACATATCACGCGTACCATTTTCCAACCTGTCGGAATGCGCTTCTTGATCTACAAACATTCAAGAACGGGTGTCCTAGTTCAGGAAGGTGTATTCATGGTAGCCGGTCAATTGGGATGATCACATTTATAAATTAAACTGGGGGTGAACAATTGGGATGACATTTGAAATCTTCTTTGAAATTGAAGGGTGACTTAACACCATGCAAGATACCTCTTAAAAGATAATTATGTGAAATATTGATAAACTAGCTGATTAACCGGGTGTTTAATGGATTCTAACTAGAGCTAAGAATGTAACTAATTTTAATTACAGGTATTTTAAAGTTGTATAACAGCAGTATACGAATAATGAAAATGAGTGAAGGCTTAAATATAGGATCCAGATTAAGCCCAGTGTTAGCAGAGCTAGTATTGAACGAGTGGAAATAGAAGGTGATCGAAAAAGGAGGGGACAAAGTAATTCTGTTCAGAATATATGTGGACGATTGTTTCGGCATATCGAGGGGAACAAGGGGGAAGCTGGACATATTGTCAAAGAAATAGAAGATGAAGCACGAAGAATGTTATTTGACCTTGAAAGCGAAGAGAAAGAGAAGGTTAGTTTCCTAGATATAATGATGAAAAGGAGAGAGGAAAGAAGATTGAGACCACTTGGCATCAGAAAAAGTGTGCAGCAGGGGTCTTCTATCACAAAAGAAGTTATGCGATTCAAGGTACAAAAATAAGTTTTATAAATAATATGGAAGACAGAATCAAGAAAATATGCACGATAGGAGAAGAAGAAGAGAGCAAAATAGAGAGCGCATGGGAGCAGTTAGAACAACATGGGTACGAAAAGGAAGACACACTTGGCGTAAACAGAAGAAGAAAGAAGATAAAGAAACAGTAGAGGGATAAGAAAAGGAAAAAGATAGGTAATTTGCTATAAGGAGTAAGGGGAATGCCATCGATAAGAAAAGTGCTTAGAAAAACATACAGAAAGGAAAACCGCAACATGTTAAGGATAGCAAACAAGAAGAAGAATAGAAACATAAAGGAGAAAGAGGAGGGGATTATATGACGTTCAGTTCAAGGAATGTGATAATGTGTACATAGCGGAAACAAAACAGAGACTGAAACACAGGTTACGGAAACATAAGGATAACGAAAGATTAAAGAGGGAGAAAATGATATATTGAGGCATAGAAAGAAACAGGACACGACATAGAATGGGAAAAGACTAGGAGTATAAGGAAGGAGAAGAGAGGAATGGTAAGGGAGTGGAAAAATGCCAAGGGAATAGAGATAAAAGTAGAAAAAGAACTGAAATTAGGGCGGCAATTTAACAAGGAATAGACAGGAGTGTTAAAAATACTGGAAGGGATGATAGAAAAGAAGGAGAAAAGAAGGAGGAAGGATAACGAAGAAAGACGATAGGAGGGAAGGAGTCCAGGAGATAAGGATTCTTTCTATCTCCATTAGTGGAGGAATTGATAGGGCACAGATTCTCTCCAAGTACCTGTCGATCATCTGTCAGATAATATTAGTTACCAGTCAGCAGATTCCACACTCAGGAATTCCTGACAGGAAATATTCTAACATAAAAACTGGTGCCTTCATGTTCTTTTCTGTAATGTCCCTGTCTAGTAGTATGTATATAAGTTAATGCCTTGTAATTTCATCATACTAGTGTGAATATTTGTCTGAGGAAGACCCTGCTAGAGGGTGGAACATTATATTTTTAGTATATATTCTCTATCCATACTGGGACGAATGGACATAAGGGAAATCGTTAGGGATGGAAAAGAGTATATTGATCTTGCTCAAGATAGGGACAGATGGAAGGCCTGTGTTGCTGCATCCATGAACCTTCGGGTTTAAGAAGGCTAGAGAATTAGTTAGTTAGTTAGTTAGTTAATATGTTTCATGCAATAAATTCTGCCTTGGTCAATATTTTAATGTTTTATCAAAGTTCTGTGTCTTAGTTGCTGTTTATCAATAGCGGTCTGGAGATTTGAAAATATATGTTATCGTGGAAATTGTTTATTAGATGATGTCTTTAAACACATTTAGTGATGTATTTCAAATTACATAACAAATATGACATATCCGGTGGCTTTTCATTGTTCAGCTTTAAAGCTATAGGCTTGTTTTATTCATTTTCATAATAACTTTTACACCTCGATTTTATCTCTCATCTCTCGTAGCAACAAATATTATAGTACGTACTTCAATGGCAATGACATTAGAGATATATTTTTCTTGTAGTAGAGTACGGTACTTAAAAAAAATACTGATAAAGTTTTATTTATTATTATAACAATATATTTTATTAAAATTTTGCAAAAATATGCAAATCCTTCACGAAAAATCTCTGGCAACAATTCAAACCGAGCAATTGATCCGTCTGCATTTACTTCGCTCAGTTTGCACACCTTTTCTCCAATCTTGATTATGCGGGTATTGGTTAAATTTCTTGTGTCTGGTGATTGTTTTTTCTTTCCTCGTTCACTTTCACATAGACACACTCTAGAAGAGCACCAAGATAAGTAGAAGGGAAAATACTTTAGAGCTGACAATAGACCTTTTAATTGACATTAATGGCTTTTTTATTCATTATCGAGGGGTGACGCTATTGTTAATTAATCTAGCGCCACGTGGCGACACGTGTCGGGGGTGGAGGAGGAGATGAGTCATCGATGACTCATGCACACGTGTGAGTTTGAAATTAATGGTTTTCCATTAGTGCACAAAAGATACTATTATGTATTCCGTTTTTGACCTAAGCTAACCTTTTGTTGTATATTATATATGCGTTTCTGCCGGATATGAGTCAGGGGTGCTTTATGCACACGTGGGAACTTGGAATTAATGGTTTTTCCATTAATGTACAAAAGACATTTTCGGGCTATTGTAAGGCGTCACGTCCGGCCATTTTGGCGTCGGTGGTGAGTCATATTTGGTATAATTGAGGAGCTCGAACGGTCCTGGGTAGAGGCTAGAAAATATTAACCAATGAGAGAAGGTTTTTAATAAATGATTCAACCAATCAGAGAAGAGTAATGAAAATAATATTTATATTGACTGGCCTTTTGTCTAAGAATCTATAAATATCGAGCGGAAGACGAAGCGGTCCAAGAGAGTTCTCAAGTGTTTGGCTTGAAAGTCGTACAGATTTTTTAGCGTGACTGAGTTGTTGCAGTGCAACTAAAGGCTTTTTAACTTGGTAAGTATCTTTTTTTGTGTACTATTCTTTATTTCAAGTTGTTTTTTAACTGCCACGCAAACAAAGTTTAAGCGTTTTACATTATTTTTGAAAAGATTATACTAAGAATACTCGAAAATAACACTAACAATATGTATTGTTATTGTTCCAGGTTCTGTCACTTTCTCTCTTTCTGAATTCCACCCATTCTTTTGTCACTGCGATGTTTTTTAAAAAATATTATACAAAAATATTAGAAAATATCACTAACAATGTGTATTGTTATTGTTGCAGGTTCTTTCTGAGAAGCAGATGTGAAGTACTCTGCAAAGAACTGAAAGCCCGATTGGAAGAAACGAATAGTGAAAACGGACGTTGCTGAGCAGGACCCCAGGGAGATGAGTGATTTGGTGCTTATATGTCCATGTTTCTTCGATTATATCGATAAGGATTGTGTGCTGGAGGCTTTGAAAAAGTATACCCCTTACAAGTACATTACATGCTGGGGCTGTTATTCAAATGAAGGCAACCAACTAGCCCACGATTGCGTTATTAAACATTTTTACGAGTGCGAGGATGTGCGCGGTAAAGACGAAGTTCAACTCTCCGATTGTTTTATCATTTGCCAAGAGGAATGCGGAGAGAATGAATGCCAGAATTGTGTAGAGTGGATGTGCGAGAGAATCCAGCGTTATCTGCAGGATCCGGACAATACAAGTCATATTTTCGATTTTTATCTTGCTAATCATGAAGATGTAGGTGATGGTTTGAAGGCACAAGAGGAATCGTCAGGATACAGAGACTTTTACAGTGTGTTGTGTGAAATTTCAAATGATTTCGAACTAGTAAAAACTCTTATAGCGCCTATACGAGAAGCGGAGCTTGCTCGTGGTTAAGAAACAATATTTGTTAATATCTAAAGTGAAAATGGCGCAATATATTATTGATGCGCAAGGTTTTATGTACAATAATAAATTTATATTGCGTGAGATGTGTGTTAGTTCTACAAATTTGGATACTGTGTATTATGCTCTTGTAAAAGTGCCAGAATATTTCAAAGACAATAATGAATCCCAATGGGTGAAAGAAAATATTCATGCTTTATCGTACGATACTCCTCTGGGATGTGAAGTGTACTATGTTCGTAGTGTAATTAGAAATTTGAACTGTCAAGGTTCAACTTTCTATTGCAAGGGAGAAGAAAAATCCAAACTTCTCAAAGATTTGTTCAATATTTATAATATTGTAGATTTGCAAAGTGCAAACTGTCCTTCGCTTAGAAATTTGTATATGTTTCAAGGAGGATTGTGCAAGTATCATTCTGATACTTCGCCTCCATCAGAACAAGGTTGTGCATTCAGAAATGTACAAAGACTTGTATCTTGGTACAATACTAAAATTACCAATATGTAATGTATTTTAGAGCAAATAATAAAAGATTTGTGAAAAAATAATTGTTTTCTATGTTGTTATTTAGCCTTACAGTCCTTTTTTCAAGAACTATTGACTTTTTGAGTGTTTAGTAATACCAGGGATTATTTGTGGGCGTTATATCATGTGAGTCTTATTTTTACTACAGTCAGGACTAAATTCCACTGACTGAAGCTTAAAGCTTAGGCTCTACACCATGTTGAATGGTTAAGCACGGGCCAATATGAACTTTACAGAGGGTTGTAACAGAGGCATAGGAACACACGCCAGAGCCTTATTAGTGTGCACATCGAGAAATAATGCTGATTTGTATGTGTTTTTTTAGTTTACATATTCATTTAGGATTCAAATGAAACAATTGCAGTATTTTTTAAAAGTATATTTTTATTCAAGAATATATCAGATTTATATACACGAAAAGTAGACTACCAATAAGCGAAAATCACATAGTCATTACAATTTAGTCGTCGCTGGAATTCCTCCATGAGGGTGTCATAGTAAGAGAGAAATTTTCGCCATTGTTCAAAATTTAGTGTGACTTCTCCGGTGGCGTTGCTGATTTCCACTTTTATGTTTTCTCCACTGCCCTCGAAGGTGAAGTAAAGTTCTCCCATAATGTTTATAGATCTGAATCTGTCTTCTCGTGTGGGGAATCTGTTCTTGTAAGTGTCGAAGATCGCATCTGATTTGTACACGCATGCTGGGTACTCATCGCTATTTAGGACAATGTAATTTTTTTCATGTTTCAAAATCAATTCAGTGTCGGTGAAAGTACCTCGAATAATGACATCCATGTTGTTATCAATGTTGTAGCGGGTTTCTGGTTCCATCTTGTGTTTTTTATGTGTATCTCTAGTAGACTGCAATGCTTAGTGATTTTGTTGGATATATATATATATATTTCAAAATAGGCGCAAAGTACTACAAAAAGCAAGCTTTACCAGTTACACAGCCAATATTTTCTAATTCAAGTAACTACATGCTACATTTAGCTCATAATATAGTATAAATTGAGAATTACATAAGCAGATTCTGCTATGTAAATAGCCTTTTGCAAAAGTCCGATGACAAAAGTTTAAAAATTGTAACAGCCCAGACAGGGACTCGAACCCTGGACCAATAGGTTAAAAGCCTAATGCTATACCAACTAAGCTATCCGGGCACGCACTCTACACGTGAAAAGTTGGTTATGTTAAGAAATATCCAAGGGATCAATAGCATACAAGTGTTATGTGTATGAAAGGAAAATATAAGGTTGACATTACTATTCATTAGAAGACACGGTTCACAAAATCCCCTGAACAAGTGTGGAACAAACGTTTTGCGGGGAGCAAAGAAAGACTGCCAGACCCTAGCCCAGGGGGGAAAATTTTCCCACCAGTCGCTCGCACGGGGGGTGAGCCACCATTGTTAGTTCTCGCGGTCTTTGCTAAAAGGTTTTTTCCCTCTCATCTAAAGGGCATTAGGCACTGCCTCTATTATGATTTTTGAATGGTGCTTAAATTTGTAGTGGTTAGCACGTGTCGACAATATTTTATTTTGGAAAGTTGCACGCGCCCCGGGATAGTAGAGACTTCAGTGAAAAAACATCTATAATTGTTTACCGAATATAGATAGTTTTACTGGAAAGAGACATGCCACATATCTCACATTCTATAAATAGGAAGAAATAAGTTATGTATCCGGGAGGGCTACGAAGCGACTGCAAGACTGAATAGCAAAGTTAGCGGGTAAAATGAAAGCTGGATTTTTTATAAGGTACTTTATGATGCTTGGGGGTATATAGACGCTCCCTCTTGTAATCTGATACCAAATTGTTACTTTGGAGTGTGGAGTGAAGAGTGTTGTATCCAAAGATGTCATCTTTACCTATCAGTATTGTAAGTATTGTAAGCATATTTTCAAGTACCTTTTTTAGTAACTCAATTCCGCTTTTTTATAAATGAAACAAATGGTTTCTACACACGAAATTTTTATTTTCACAAACTAGTCTACTACAAAGTATGTAATACATCAAGCTTTTTCAATTGTTACATATCAGAGAATACTATTCTACTACAAAGTAGCGTTATACTAACGCTTTTTTTATCTCAAATATACATTTGTAAACATTACATTATTGTTTGAGAAAGAGCTCCTCTTTTTTTTAGCTAGTTTTTGGATTGATTGTTGCAAATTGCCTCCCAGAACTCATCCTCTAAAGAACGATCATGAATGTGAGCAGGGTGCGTATGTAAGGCACACGTAGACTCAGGTACATATATTGGTCCCTGGCCACAAAAGTGAAACTTTTTTGACGGGACTTCATTATATCTAAACAAACAGTGGCGTACGGGATTACCGTACATCTCCCTTGTTCGTAATGTCTGTATGGGGGTACCAGAAAAATACACTTTATTATCATTGGTGATAAATTTATTTATGTGGCTTACTCCTTTTTGCTCAGACCTTGATTTGTTTCCTGGCCACAGATCATTGCATGTATATGCAAAGCTGACCTGAAGATCAGATAGCATTTTGGTATATAATTGCATAACAAGAGTAATATCCAGACTGTCTATTTTTGTTTCAAAGGCTTGTTTATTTCTCACTACTATTCTGTTGTGACTGGATTGAAATAGGCCCCACACGCGTCCTTTGTATTTGTTGATCAACTGCTTCATTTTTTCTTTCTTTATGCACTCAAGATTAAGGCATCTATGATTGCTTTCTTCTTTTTCTCCAAGCTCGCATTCCACACAAGTAGGATGAGGATAGTAAAACACTATTGTCTGGGCCACAGCTTCTACGAGGCACTGCTCATTGATTAGGCTCTCACAGCATCCACACTGTTGATAAAGTCAACTATGCGGTCATTCTTTTTCAAATCTTTCGCAAAGATATTGTGTATCAGTTCCTGCTACACATTGGTCAAGGAATAATTATTCTGTTTATACAGTTCAGTTTAAAAAAACGCTGTCACAGAAGCACTAGGGTTTTCACCAAAACTGTCAAAGTATGTTCCGTGGCAATACGAATCAATGTACAGGGCAGTCCAATGTATTCCAGGCCCCGAATCTCTGTCTGTATTGATAATCAGGGAAGCTGGAAGCTTGATATTTTTCGGTAACGTATTGTCTGCAAACACTCCAACAAAATTTTCACATAGAACACTGACATGGCTATGCTTATGGTAACCATTTTGCACCCGAATTCAATGAATATAAGTTCTCGTCTGACGACGAGATGCTGCCTTCTTTGTAGTATGATGACGACTTGTTCTCGTCTTGGGTTGAGGCACATGCAGGTACAACGTGCTGAATGAAACTGTAGTGGTGTAGAAACTGACCGTACAGGTGCGCGTTTCTCAGAGCGCAAGCTATTTTTCTCAGGCGGTGGTTCTTCTCACAGCAGGTATAGGTAGGGAAACTTAGTAGAGCTGATTTAGGGCATCCAAGCTGCTCCAAGTTAATCACAGTGCGTTGAAGTAAGGTAGAAAGGAAATGGCACTTTTCTGCGCCAAAGGAATAAATGCCTGCGGCATTTTCGGTACAGCAGGATAAAATAGTGGACATATTGGTAAAATTCACTTCTCCAGCTTGCCAAGAGAGGCCGTGCACATTTTGAGTTTCCCATAAATTTTCATTTTGTATTCTGATATCGAGATCATCCCATGCGCACGGAGGTTTAAATACCCATGATTGCAAACAATTAGAATCTGGATCCACAACAGCTATTTCTTTCGGAATATATTTTCCATGATTATTCCGAAATCCTATAAAATCAATAACGGCTCTCATATTGTGATCCAACTTTGTGGCTGACACTCACTCAACTGAAGGGATATTAGCTATAATCAAAATATACGTCACAATAAGACCCCCGTGAAATCAGTTTCAATAGTAGGAGAAAGAATAAAGATATACAGAACAGATTATTTTAGAGTTTCTTTGTTATTTATAATTTATATTTTATTGAGGCTTGGTGGGTCCTAGAGCCACTTTATGCATGAGCTGAAAAATTGATGTCAAATAACCCCCAACCTTCTGTCAGAGTATAATATTTGTTACATGGTACATTTTTTGTTTTCAGGAAGACATAAAGCAGGAGTGCCCCTTCTGCGACCTTCAAGGGTTTAGGGGGAAGAAGGACTTAATAGACCATTTATATTTCCATCACCCCCCCTATATTGGAAAAAAAAGAAGACAGCACTCGCGGAGGTCGCACTCGGGAATAACATTTATCCACATATATAAAAAACCATATAATAGTCAGTAAAGAAAAGAACAATATCAAAGTGCGCGTGTGTGTGTGTGTGTGTGTGTGTGTGTGTCTGTGGCTAATTATGTAAGTATTTATTTTTACAATATATTTTTTTGAAAAATGACATTTATATTTTGTTTACATCCCGTACGGTAAAGAGACATAGTACTCCAATTTTCGGCGTTTCGTGTGAACTGCCTGGTGAGTTTTTTGTTCCTTTTCCGAGACTATCTCGAAATTAGCTTTACGTTTAATTTTTCGAGGGTTTTCAACCACTCTCTTTTCAATTTCTCCTTTAACAAGTTGCTTGAAATAGTCAAAATTAATTTGCAATTGCGTCCTGTAGTTCATGGTAATACCGCGCACTTTAATGACATGTTTCTCATCGGTTGCATCATATTTGTTTTCCATTTTATATGCATAATTCTTGGGACCACCACCAAGAAAACATGAGATTTCATACGGCTCTTTAATCTCATCGGTCAGTTCACCGAGAAAGGAACCTGTAGGTAACAGCGTTTCACCCTGCTTTTCAACATAGAATACAGAGTCAGTGTCCACATAATGGATAGATTCTTTTACTTGATCCATGAATGAATATAAATGCATTCTTCCATAAGCAGTGATAAATGCTGAGACAAGGACATTGGAGAGCACTAGCGGCGAATTGGCCGATTCCAGGTCGACAAAGTTTACTAGCAAACATTTTTCAGAAATAGGGACTACATTTTTAATCTCAAATTGCGGATTGAATACAATATCATGGAATTTCTTCTCTGTATTGACAAAAACTGACTTAGTTTTTAATACAGATTCTCCAAATTTACCAAAGAGGCTATTAAGGAGTATTTTGGATATGTAACGCAGCCCAGCATTGTATCCAATTTCTTCCTTGACAAGCTGAATACCCTCATGTTCGAAATAATCTCGAATATACTTGTCTTTGTCATGTTCTGTACTGCAAGTGGAAGGATATCCTGAGGACTGTTGTTTCAGTCTAAGGAAAGTATCTACGTATTCTCTGAACACATTATCTGATTCTTGTGCTGAAGGAAAATCCCATACTTCATAAATTTTTAGTATTTTGTACCCTTTCTCTACAGCCAACTTGAGTTCTTCTGATACCCATGTGCCATGTAAGTATCTTTGTTTTTCGGTGTGTGGGCACTCTTCCTGATTCTCACTTTGTGCACATGCACGGCAGAGAGCAAACATTAACTTGCTATTGCACGCCATGCCAAGCACAGGTAAGTATAAATTTTTAGGTGGGAGAACATCGCACTTTACTACGCCGAATATGTTCTCCAGTGGGGGAAACTCGGAAGTGTAAATCACAGGTTTGCCCGTAGGCATCTTTCGCTGTTTCATCATGGCCGGGTACAGGGAAACAACATCTAAAAGTTTCATGCGTGAATTCTCGCCATCTTGGCGATCGTATAGAGCCCTGAAAAGTTCAGTACGTCCGCCATTGAAGGCTTGTTTGGGGATAAGCGGGGAGTCAAGTGAGTAGCAGTTCTCACCAATAAATTTGCGTAGTTCCGGATTGGTTTTGATTTCGTTATGGAACTCACATTCCCATTTTTCAATTACCGTGTACCCCATTTGCTCCAGCAACGCTTTTCTTGCTACTGTGCGTTCGTACCTCTGGTTTAATGTTTCTCCTGTTTCATTAAGGGGTTGATTCCTATTTTCAGGGGAACATAATGGGCATGAATGAAAGTAACATCCCAGAAAACTGTACACAGTTTTAGACTCTTCATGGAGCCCGTCCAGCTTATAACGGCCTACTTTCGCTTCCCCGAGATTGCCAGCATGCCTCAATGAGATATTATTGGAATATTCTATCCATTTCAACCATTTCAACGAAATTAGAGAATAAATATCCTGCTCCCGGAATCCCATCGGTGGTATCTTGATAAGTGTGTTTTCTTTTAGAAATTTAGCCCTGAATATCAATGAGGCTAAAGATGCAAGTGTGGCACATCTCAGAAAGCATTGAATTCCCGATAATTGTTCAATTAAATTTGAAAATTTAATACACGCAGCTGCAAGGATTTCAACATCACTAATACAATATTGTCGCAACTCTTGTTGGAAATCAAATATTTTCCCAGCCTGAACAGTTTCTTCATGCCACTTGCGAATTTCCTCCCGTTCTTTAGTGGACTTGGCGTCCACATCATAAAAAGAAATATCAGGGTAGGGCCCCACGTAATGTTGGTTCTCAGGCGTAGAGAAAAGATAGGGAAAGTCGCCTTTATGCAGTACATCTCCGAGACCCAGACTTGTAGGCAAGTCTTTTAATTTCATTAACATGAAATTTAATGAATCACGGAAAATGATTTTCTTGCCCACGGTCATTTCAATAATATTACGCCCTCTCATAATTACTGAAGGCATAATATTTTCTTTAGTGATCAAATAGTTCAGTACAAAATGAGAATCGTAACGTCCCGCATTATGTGCAATGCACACAATTTTCTCAAATCCTTCCCTGGGTGTTTGAATATAATGCATAAATTCCTCAATATTGGGGAAAATATGCATACGAGGGCCACACGTTTCGCAGAAATCTGCTTCAGTGTCTTTACATGCGTGACAAGCCTGCTTGGCAACCGCCAGATTCACTTCGTGTTTCTGCGCATCTTCCCCTTCAAGCAACATACATTCAAAATCATAAAAAATATACAGAAATTTACTGATTGGTTCTACTTTGACCGGGAGAATATAACATTTGTGGGTAGGGTCGACAAAAGCATTACAGCTTTTGCAAAAGAATTCTTCACATTTATGGGGAGTTTTACGCTTTCTCATGTTCACTACTTTACAACAAATTGTGCACTGGTGAATGGATTCACACACACTGGATTTACGCCCTTCCGTACGTAAATGGTTCTGGAAACATTTTCCAGACAGAAACGTACGGTTACATTCTCCACATTTTCGCGGGACAGAGTTAGTATTTTCCTCTAAATGACTACCTTCACATTTGGAACAATGTAATGTACACTCACTATGTTGATATTTGTTATTATAACCTAATTGGCAGTTGGGACAGTAGTAATTTTTCACAAGAAGATTCCGAACTGAATTGACTATGTCAAAGTGTTCGTTATGATACACCAAATTGATTTGTTTAGGGGCGAACGGAGTGGTCCGTATCACCTCGTAGTCTCTTTCCCCGTCTTTCATTGCAAAAACAACAATCTGGTACTCTGGACCTAGCTTATTCTGAAACTTCATAATATCTTCCACTGTACACCCGTTGGAAGGGTCGACGCTTGCTTCATGACACAAGCGCATAGCGGCTTCTTTAAATGTATTGTCATATCGTGTAAAAGACCAGATCTTTTGCTTGTCTTTATCGATTTTGGCCTTGGCAAGAGTAATAGCCCGAGGTAAACACAAATTATCATCGTTGTTAATTGCAGTGATAGCCCGCTGTCTTTGATTAGCATTGTTCACTGTTAGTAACGGAGCGTACTTTCTGTAGAGAGGAACTTTGCTCTTTCCTCTTCCGCGCCGCGGTTCCACAATATGCGCGCTGCATTTAATGGTATTCCCCACAAAGAAAGACTCGTTGCTATTGAGCACTTTGGCAACATAATGCTGGATAATGTCCACATTTAATGCTGAAAGGCGACGCCAAGGGATATAGATATCCCTGTCGTTACCTCCCGCAGAAATAATCACCCCAACTTGACTCTCCGGTACAACATCATAAAAAACCCTTCTCATCATGAACTTGAACATTGATCTGACAAAAGAATGAGGGTCCCCGACTACCTGCGTTGGGATATCAAAAGAAACCTCACGGCCCAGCATGGCAAACCGTCTGAAATATCTGTTCCGTTCCCCCGCTATTGAAAAAAGGGGTTCGCCCGAACCAATTTGATTCAATATATTGTGAGCCGTCTCGCAAAACAAAGTCGGATCAGAATATGGATAATCGTAGTAAATAACCACCCTCTCGCAAAAATTGTAGTAGGTATTAATAATATCTTCTGGAGAAGTGTAATATCCAAGGGTAAAATGGGTTAAAATAGATTCGGCTGTACTCACCGCACTGCTGTTGGACCTGGAGCTGGAAGCCATTCTTCCCTCGTATGTCGAATTCAGAGAAAGTGAAAAAAACCTGCAACAATAACAATACACATTGTTAGTGATATTTTCTAATATTTTTGTATAATATTTTTTAAAAAACATCGCAGTGACAAAAGAATGGGTGGAATTCAGAAAGAGAGAAAGTGACAGAACCTGGAACAATAACAATACATATTGTTAGTGTTATTTTCGAGTATTCTTAGTATAATCTTTTCAAAAATAATGTAAAACGCTTAAACTTTGTTTGCATGGCAGTTAAAAAACAACTTGAAATAAAGAATAGTACACAAAAAAAGATACTTACCAAGTTAAAAAGCCTTTAGTTGCACTGCAACAACTCAGTCACGCTAAAAAATCTGTACGACTTTCAAGCCAAACACTTGAGAACTCTCTTGGACCGCTTCGTCTTCCGCTCGATATTTATAGATTCTTAGACAAAAGGCCAGTCAATATAAATATTATTTTCATTACTCTTCTCTGATTGGTTGAATCATTTATTAAAAACCTTCTCTCATTGGTTAATATTTTCTAGCCTCTACCCAGGACCGTTCGAGCTCCTCAATTATACCAAATATGACTCACCACCGACGCCAAAATGGCCGGACGTGACGCCTTACAATAGCCCGAAAATGTCTTTTGTACATTAATGGAAAAACCATTAATTCCAAGTTCCCACGTGTGCATAAAGCACCCCTGACTCATATCCGGCAGAAACGCATATATAATATACAACAAAAGGTTAGCTTAGGTCAAAAACGGAATACATAATAGTATCTTTTGTGCACTAATGGAAAACCATTAATTTCAAACTCACACGTGTGCATGAGTCATCGATGACTCATCTCCTCCTCCACCCCCGACACGTGTCGCCACGTGGCGCTAGATTAATTAACAATAGCGTCACCCCTCGATAATGAATAAAAAAGCCATTAATGTCAATTAAAAGGTATATTGTCAGCTCTAAAGTATTTTCCCTTCTACTAAGATAACAGATAACGATTGTAGTGGAGTGGGTATAGGACATCGTGTAAATAACAAATGTGCAAACCCCGGCTAGCTGTGGTTAATGGTTGCAAACATAGGTATTTTGAAAGTTGTGATCAAAACTTTTTTCCAAAGATTACACTTAGGTTATTTGAGTGTTCGTTGATCCAATAGGGTTGATATATATATATTCCCTCACTTAGAATTAGCCACATCCATAACCCAGTTTCCAGACAGTTTTCCCTCCTAGTCAAACCCTCTCCCAGGCAAACCCGTCACTTTCGTAGAAAATCAGTCACTCTCGGGGGAAAACCGTACCTTCGGGGAAACGCCTGAACCTGCCGGGCAAAGTTCCAAACGCTAAAATCGAAAACACTAAGTACGCTGGAACTACAGCTGGAAATATGTATTTGTGAGTCAGTTGCCTTCAAAATCGTGTAAATTGCAGAGGTCCAATTCAGTAAAAATGTTATAAAATTGTTAAAATGGTATACAACAACAGGTTTTTTTTAATTTTATGGTGTTGTGATACAGTGTTCTACCCTCCAGCCCCTCCTTGACTTTTTGAAATATTATGAAAAATGCTGTGGAAATATCTGCAAAATATGTGTGCGACAATAGACATATTGACAATATTTGAATTATTGTTCCAATGCAGCAAGGAAAAACACACCATTACAAACACACTCGTCTTTTAAACTGAATGCATTGAAAAGAAACATGAATTGTTGTAAATAAAATATGAGGGCAACTATGATTTGAAATATATTAAAAGTTGTTTCGCATCTCGGCTGCAACAATGTTCAACGAAAATGCATTTCTTGGAACAATAAATAGTAAATAAGGAAACTTCTTGGTTCATTGTAAGCGGCTAATGCAGACAAAAGAAGGTCGACAAGAATACACAGTCAGCAGTACATATTTCCATTGTTTACCGCGTCCCGTTTGAATTTCTAAATTCGAACAACAATGAGCTTAAATATTGTGAAGTGTTTTATAGGTAAGAAGAGGGAGACAATGAACATGTGAATAGTGAATAGTGCACGTGCATAGTTGATTTCGAGAGCGCTATTGGTTTGTTTCTCATTTCAACAAAATTCTGTACAGTGTCGTTTCGAATATGTCGATATGTCCAAACAATCTATGTTACCACAAAGTTAAAATTTGCAATTTTTTTGCTAAGCAACACGTAGTGACATTCTTCGCCATTGGAAAGTGCTTCGTCGCAGTGTGGCGACGATATTGAGAACGATCTTCCTTCCCTGTACTGGTTTTGCATGTTCTTGTGAAATCTCAAGTGATGCTGAATTGACGTCCACATCACTAAAAAATGCTGATGGGATTATTTGTAAATCACGTAGAAGTGATAAATGTTTTCTCTGTCAACTAACTTTTGAATGAGAACCTACCCGATTCCGTAGTTTTAACGTCGTCACGTTGTCAAGGGGTTTCGGGTTTCGTAACTAGTGGGAGGGCATTGCACAATGATTCGTATCTTACTTTAAAGTGTCTGTCCAGTCCCGATTAGCCTAACTGCGCATAAAATGGACTTCATTGATCAATCGAAACTCAGAACTCAGAAATAATTTCAGGTAATTTACCACATGTATGGGGTTAGTGTGAATTCTAGATCGTGCCTCTTCATCATCCTCAGTGAGTTCCATGTTTGATTATTTCATTTTAATTTAATATAAGTGCTTGTTCACAAGCATTTTCTTAACATTTACAATATCTTACCTATCATACACAAATAACTATTGACTAGAGAATTATTTCTTAATCAAGTTTATATACTCCGAGAATTTGATAAATATCGAAGGACTAGAAAGTAATTTCTTTCTATTGCTTTCATAAAGTAGTAGTAGTAATAGTAGTGGTGGTGGTGCTGGTGGTAGTAGTAGTGGTATTAGTAACAGCAGCAGCATTAGTAGTAATAGTAGTAGTATTTAAATTATAATACAACTCTGGTAATGTGAATTTGGAAAACAGTTTTATAAATAACCCTCCCCTCCACCTTGATGATATCCTGCATACACTACTGGTGTCAGGGTACTTACAGTTGTGAATTTCGGAATTAGCTTAAGATTTATTTATCACAGTTTGAGGTATATTTTTAAAAGTTATTATTTTGTTGTTTTCTCCCGCCAGAAATCCAAAATCATCAGTGCATAACATCAGTGCGTTCCAAGACAATGAATATGCACTGTCCATTCTGTGGGTTGGTCTGCCAATAGTGGTAAGTACATTTCAGTGCCTTTTTATGGTATGTAAAGTGTGAATTGAATTGAAAAGAAAAGTTGCCAACAGTGAGAATCTATATGTTCATGTTCGAATGTGAACGTCAAACCAAAAGTAATGTATGGCTGCTTTTTCATATATAAGAATCCACAATCAATAGTACATGCTTTGCAATTACTTTGTAAAAATTCCACATGTGTGTAACTGTAATTTCTTCTGAAATAAGAAAGTTTCATTATATATTGTTCTATAATTACAAATTGTTCTTCTCAGAGATACGTGATGAACCTACAATGTGTTTCAAAAGTTGAGTAAACTGTAACTATTCCTAACATTCTTTCTGCGCACACACTCCTTCATATTTTTTAATGTTTCATATTTGTGAGTTTCCTCCATTCTAGAGAGAATTAATCGTTTGACGCAGAGACCATTTACAACCAAATGTTGATATCACGTATAACTGAAAATGAGATCAGAAATGTCAATTCGTCAGAATTCGCAAATTTGTGACTTGTGTCTTTAATGAGTGGTTTGTGATCAATATACGAGGCTCATTCAATATATAACCGGAAATATGTTGTAACAAATATTTATTACATGCACCAATGTATGTAGTAATATGTTTGGGATCGCGAACACCAAATTCCCTCTGGTGTGCTTTTTGCGTAGGTGTAATTAACTTTGTAATGCAACAGAGCTTCACAAGGAAGAGCCTGGTTGTAGCTTGTACTGCATCTTGACAGCGACTAACACAATATGGCGCAAACACACTACTGAAATGAACACCTGCGCCACCTATTAACAAGAAATCAAATCTCCAAATGATTCTGTGTATTTCGACCCAAATAAGGGGCCATTGAGTTCATGTCCGTCTGAGAAAATAAAGAAAGAAATGTGTTAGTTTTCTGTGAATCACCCTGTGTAATCCATGCTTGTCTTGCTTCCGAAATTACTTTCTGCTGCGCAAAATGTATGTTTGAATATTTTAAATTGATATTTTATCTAAATCACCCTATTTAAGTTCTACAAATATATTCCAAAATGAAAATCAGTGGCTATGACGAGACGTGAGGGGTCTCATTTGTCGCACAATTCTCGAACACCTTTTCGGTCAATCCGTACCTTCTTCGTCTGACGTAAGCGCATATACCTCTGTAAAACTTGTTGTGTTGTTCAAACTAGTTTCACATTCAGACCAGATAAACTGTCGCGCGCTTGACATATAAAGCCGTCTGTCATTGTGAAGGTTCAGTTGCGTTTTATGTTTAATGCATCGGTATGCGAGATTTTGGGGACCTGACGGGGTTACACCTCATAACAAAATTTTTAGAATCTCAAAACTTTCAAATGAAAGAAGTAAAAAAACTCGGAGAATAAACAATGTGGTAAATGCAAACTAAACTTAAAATAACCTCTGATTACCATTTTCGTCTTTGAACAGCTTTTAAAACGAAGGTTAAGAGCGGTTTTTTTTATTAATTGATTTGGTGTTTAAGTCATCTTTCTTCATAGTAAGGCTACTCGGGATTGCGCCTACAGTTTAAAGTGGTATCCGAACCACTATGTGCATCCACCAGGTATCGGATACAGGACGCCTTGATTACATGACTGCGTCATCGGGATGACCCTGTTAAAAGCGGTGATTGCAAAATATTTTGTAATTTATTGCGCCTCTACCTAGAGAGAAGCTATGTGATGCTGAGCTTTACAATTTCAGGATCTAATGATAAAATCCTGCTTAAGCTAACGGTTCCAATTGTGAGTGGTGGGGGGCGAAAGGGGGTCATTGTTAATACAAGAAGAGAAACATCACTTTTAGCACGAACCTTTGAAATTTCACCAGCCGCTTCTGGATATATGATTGGCAAAGTGTACAAAATATTCATGTCAAAACGAAGGCAGCATGTGCCACGAAAATTACCTGCATCGAATTTCGATGGCCAGATTCATTTATAAAATATACAGGGTTTTCAGAGCGACTCAGACACTACCTTTTTCTCGAGAACGGGAGATCGTATCAAGTTGAAACATAAAATGCACCACTAAGTTGGGCCCAAAGAATCCGTAGAAAGTATTTGCAACAACTGGAAAGCCACCCTTTGTGGTTTGGGGGTGGGCACATGCCCCGTTCCCGCGATTTTCAAATAGGAAGGGTTTGTTTGGAATGCAGATTCGGAAAGGCGGGGAAAAATACGATTGTCATATGAAACATTTGAGGGGTCAAATGGGAGAGGGAGCTATGACACAAATCTTGAAAATTTTATTTTTTTGCCATTTTCAGTCTTTTCCTGCCATCTGTCATCTGTCATGTGAACTACAACCATGTGGCAGAGCTCCCGCTTGTTCTGCAGCAGATTTTCTGATTTCTTGAATACGTCCTCATCAGCATTTTGAGTGAGAGAAGGAGCTATGCCACTTACTGATGGTGTCTGCAATAGGAGTGGCAGAGGTTGTGTTGCAATAACCGGTGCTAGATTTAATATCAGCCCTCAAGTTAAAAAATCTCATGGCAATAATGCCTTATATTCCTCCAGTTTCTCGTGGTGTTTTCCAAAAACTAAAATCCACAGAAACAATGGACAGTGAAGATCCTCCAGAAGACATATGAAGTTGTCTTTATGTAGATCATATGTAACCCTGTGAACATGATTTACACTCAGGCAAGAGTATTTAAGCCTTGTTCAAATAATTTGATGTGCTAGATTGATTTTTCAACATAAATATACTACAACAATATACCATACATGTTCATAATAAATGGTATTTATTTTGAAATTCATATGTTTCCTTTTGAATAATTTACCTAACAGTATGTTGAGAAAAAAAATTACCCTTTGTTATACAAATTATGACTCAACGCAATGCTTTAGAAAACTCAATATATTTCCATTTCTTGTCAACGTGGCATACCTCCCTTTCTCACTAGACCCCTCATTTGTCTGTACCACCTACCGTTTTCAGTGTAGAAAATGGTTTTGCGCAAAAAGGAAGGTGAGCCAAATGGAGTATACGGAGCTTAACAATTGTAGACTGAAAACAAAATCCGAGCTAAGTGCCAAAATCTAAGTTCCGAGAAAAACAGGAAAAACATTGTCTTGGAAGATATCCTACAAGGTTAACATTACCGTTCTAGGCTTACCTCATTAGACGGGGCATGTTTTGGAGGAAACACAGCACACAATAACCTCCAAGACGTCCAAGTGACCACAAAACCAGTCACATGTCGCTTGGCACATAGCCCGTATTTTGATACACAGCAGGTGGCACTTAGACCAAGGCGCATTCTTATGGCTAAAGTTAGAACTACTTGCAGACTGCATATCACATAGCCCGGTTTTTACCACACTGGCATAGGCCCATAGCCCATATTTTAGCAATAAAATGGAAATCGATTGTTGTGGCACTTAGCCCGGTTTTCATTTTCAGTCTACAATTAAGATAAGTGCCGCACCATAACAGTTTCGGAAAGAGCAGGACACAAGCTTTCCAACGATGTGCCACATGATGACTGCGGGACTAAAATAGGGTGAAACCGCGTGACCCAAAAAAGAGGGTCTAAAGTTAGGGAAGTACTCGAAAATTTCAAATGGCAAGGGAGTCGAGTAATACCTCGTTTTAAAGGTCACAGAAAACGTGAAAAGGATGCGAACATGATTTTCTAATCCACTGACCGGTTTAAAAATGGCGACCAAAATAATTTCACTTCTGAAGTTGGTGTTCCAGAGTGAGGAATTACGTGCGTAAATAGCAAAACACAAACACTGGACAGAGTACATGAGATCCGGTACAAACAAATATGGTAATGGGTTCTCTTTTGAAACACCGTACTACTGTAAGCTTTGTTTGAGCTGCAACTTTGACCGCCCTTCACACTTTGTCCAGGCTTAGGACTGGCAACAAATGGTTTACTGTCACGCACAATAAAGAATTCGTTGGCAAGTTTAACAGCTGCTTCTGCCAACGAGAAAGGTTCTTTTGTCACAATTGATTGCCAAACCATTGTTTGACAAGATAAATAGACCTAACTGAAATGATGATAAGATAAACGAAAGAGTAATCAGAAACCAATGAACAACGAAAACGATAAGAATAGGTAAAGCACCCAGTGTGATGCACATTTACCAACGTACAGTAGATTTCGGAATGTCTTCTCCCGGTCTCAATGCTTTTCTGTACACGGACACTGAAATCATTCTGTGCTGCAATAAATTCTGCCTCACTAATCTGCCTGCATGCAGCAACTATGCGCTCGATCATGTCGTCCCTCGTTGTAACGCGATTTTGGTAAACGATATATTTCAGTCGTCCCCAGAGATAATAATCTAAACATGTTAAGTCTGGTTATCTAGGAGGCCAGGGCACAGGCCTACCTCTACCTACCCAGCGACCACGAAACATTGCATTCACCTGATTCCTCGCTGTCAGCTCAAAATGTGCTGGGCAGCCATCTTGTTGTAGCCACATGAGTGTTCTGATGTGTAAGGGGAAGTCTTCTAGAAGACTGGGCAATTGTTCTTGAAGAAATATGCGGTACACAACACCCGTAAGCCTCGCTTAAAAAAATGAGGTCCAATTATTCGTCCGCCGATGATTCAACACCACATATTCACAGACCATCTATGTTGATGATCAACCTCTTGCATCCACCTTGGGTTTTCGGCGGCCCAGTAATGCATGTTGTGCCGATTTACCTGACCATCATTTTCAAATGTAACATCGTCAGACCACAACATTTCGTCAAAGAATCGAACATTTGCATTCATCTGAGCTTGAGACCACATGCAAAAATATAGCCAGCTTTTGAAAATCAGTTCCGTGTAGCTCTTGATGCAAGGACATGCGGTACGGATGAAATCTGTGATCCTTTAAAATCCTTCTCAATGTACTTGCGCTAACACCAGAATCACGAGCAGCTTGCGTGATACTCACGTGAGGATTGAGATGGAAGCTTGCAAGTACACCAGCAGACCTCTCATCTGGAACAGACCGAGAAATGCGTTCATGTTTGTGACTGCTAGAAGGCTGAACATTGCCCCTTCTGCGTACACGATCGGCAAGGGTGAGCAAAACATGTATTGAACGATGTTCGCGATCGGGATACCTTGCAGCATACACACGAGCAGCAGCAGAACTATTTCGTTGAAACTCACACAACACTATGAGCATATCAAATGTTTCTTCGTTCGTAAAAGCAATTATTAGTTCACATTCAACAATTTGCCACTGCGAATTAAGTACATGAATGCACACTACCCGCAAGGAATGCACTGAAGAACGTCCCAAGGTATCACACAATGCCTTCGACGATGCAACCACTTGTAGCAGACAACGGTGAATGAGACCAAGATCGGAGGGGCGTATTCGCGTTATCAGTGGAAGCACACTGGAAAAGACTGCTATGCAGGAGAGCTCGTCACACCTCGACCCGTGGTACTTTTTGATTACCTTTGTTGAACAGGGCAGTGGGAACATCGTACGTGCAGTCAAATGGAACTGAACACACCGACAATTGGCGAACTTTGTAATTTGTCGAGTGGGCCAGCATGCTGTGTTGTGTACAGCAGCCTACCCAACACGTGGGCTTATGCTTATTTCTACTCGTACACAGTGGACCTGAAGTTCTACTCAATGCATGTTTTATACTCACAGAAGCATGTACTAATACGAAACCGCAAACCTCTCACCCGAACGTTCAGTACACTGATTTTACAAGTGACGGGTGGCATGGTCTGACAATGGTAGCGAACCGGTACCCATTTGGAAACCTTGTCACGAATAAACAGCTGTTCCGCTGGCATTATTTGTACAGGATCTCATGTACTCTGTCCAGTGTTTGTGTTTTCCTATTTACGTACGCTATTCCTCACTTTGGAACACCAACTTCAAGGGTCGGAATTGTTTTGCTTGCCATTTTGAAACCAGTCAGTGGATTAGAAAATTATGTTCGCATCCTTTTCACGCTTTCTGTGACCTTTAAAACGAGGTATTACTCGACCCACCTTGCCATTTGAAATCTTCGATGTCTTCCCTAACTATAGACCCCTTTCTTGGGTCACGCGGTGTCATCCTTTTTAGTCCCGCAGTCATCATGTGACATATCGTTGGAAATCTTGTGTCCTGCACTTTCCGAAACTGATGGTGCTGCACTTATCTTAATTGTTAAGCTCGGTGTACTCGATTTGGCTCACCTTCCTTTTTTTGCAAAACCATTTCCTACACTGAAAACGGTAGGTGGTACAGACAAATGTTTCATATGGAAATCGTATTTTTATCCACCTTTCCGAATCTGAATTCCAAACATACCGTTCCCATTTGAAAAATCACACGAACGGCATATGTGCCCCCACAAAGGGTGGCTTTCGGTCTGTTGCAAATACTTTCTGCGGATTCTTTGGGCCCAAATTAGTGGTGCATTTTTTTTTCATATTGATACGATCTCCCGTTCTCGAGAAAAAGGTAGTGTCTGAGTCGCTCTGAAAACCCTGTATATGACGACAACTGCTCTTCTGTAATGAAATATCCACACTCGGTTTCCCCGGATCAAAATCTAGTGCAGTGGAGGTGATTTTTCTCACCTATAGTACTAACCAGTAGTAGAGTCCAAGTAACACACGAATATTAGGTAACAATTTAAGCATGAACATCAACATAAACCATCATTAAGTGAAGTAAAATAACTACAATGACATGAATAAAGTTTTAGATCAATTATATCCATTGAAATCAAAATTAACACGAGCAACCAAAATTACTCTTTGCTAACATAAACGAGCTATTGAGTACTGTGATACAAGATACTGAAGGATCCTTAAAAATGAAGTAAGTATTGGCCTCGACTTTACCTTCTACATTACAGAATATATAACAAGTTTGAATAATCACCGTTTATAAGAAATGAACGTTGAATTATAAAGTGACTTACACAAGGAATTAGCAATTGCTCATTTTCATAAATTTACATAAATATTTGAAATTCAGAGACTTTTATTTCCGATAACTACTCATAAACTGTGTAGTTAGGATTCATTCCATTGCACAGCATAATCATGATAACGTAACGTCCCTAATGCGACAGAGATTTAGATTCATCTTCTTTGACATCAAGCAGCTCGAAGGAGCTTGACGAATCCAATACTTGAACCACAGAACTGCACAATGAAGCTCAATGATATAGTCTACAGTACTTACGATCGTAGTCACTATGCTGAACAAGTCAGGTGATCAACTCTATACGAGTACAAACCAAGGTGAAATTTGAGTTACTTGAAGAATGTCCGTTCTATCACTGTAGCATTCAACATTTGAAATTGGATTGCATCTTCATTTGTCATATACGGCCATATACTTCGACCGCCATCGTGCAATATGACTCAATACATGTTACTTTTTGAACACCCTACACTCGCGAATCACAGGAAAAATGTCTTGCACAGAGTCGCGTTTAAATTTACAACGCGCACTGTTCACTTCCTCACTGCCAACTGCTGATCGCATGCGAATTACTTAGGAAAATAAAATACCCTTTTCTTCACGAACACTTTTGGTTGTACAATTGTAGAGAACTAAAATATTTTACTTGCTTTATCACAGAAGAAGAAAGAGCTAAGACACGCCCTATAACACACTACATCATTCTTTATCAAAACAACAATAGAGGTTTGCATTCGGATTTCATTACCAAGGATTTCATTCCTTTTAAGAATCGAAAAGCAACAAGTAGTGTAATTGATGATACAACCAGGACCGGAAAGTATGAACCCCCCTCAGGCAGATTTGCCTACACTTAAAACTTGCTCAACATGCCCATATGAGCTTTTTGCTCAAGTGTGGAACCCCTTCTAATCCAAGATTTTTGTAAAAATGCCCTCGGGAATTTCCTGAGAAAGTATGACCCCCCTCAGATTGATTTGCCTACACTTATAAAAGGCACTTCTGTGAGATTGTTGTCCATAATCCTGTCAAAATATGCCCCTTTTCATATTTTTTTTGACCACACCGAAAACTACGCCACCCACACCCACCTACACCCACACACACACACACACACATACACACACACACACATATTGACCTTGACCTTGACCTTGACCTTGACCTTGATGTTGACCTTGACCTTGACCTTGACCTTGATGTTGACCTTGACCTTGACCCTGACCTTGACCTTGACCTTGACCCTGACGTTGACGTTGACGTTGACCTTGACCTTGACCCTGACTTTGACCTTGACCCTGACCTTGACCACACCCACCCACATACACACCCAAACCCACCCACACCCACCCACACATAAAGCACACTGCTGAACCCAATTGATATTTTTATTAAGTATGGAGTTTTGATTTGAACCCCAAGAAATTTTATATAAATACCAAAGCCAAAAATATTGACACCCACCCACATACACACCCACACACACCCACACCCACACACACAAAGCACACTGCTGAACCCAACTGATATTTTTTATTAAGTATAGAGCTTTGATTTGAACCCCAAGAAATTTTATATAAATACCAAAGCCAAAAATATTGACACACACCCATACACACACACACACACACACACACACACACACACACACACACAAATCACACTGCTGAACCCAACTGATATTTTTTATTAAGTATAGAGTTTTGATTTGAACCCCAAGAAATTTTATATAAATACCAAAGTCAAAAATATTGATACACACACAAACACACACACACACATATACACACACACACACACAAATCACACTGCTGAACCCAATTGATATTTTTATTAAGTATAAAGTTTTGATTTGGACCCCAGGAAATCTTATATAATAAACAACAACAAAAATGCCAAATCAAAAACATTGTAATCAATGCAATAAAAATATATCCAGTCCCAATTGGGCTAAGCATCAAAAGAATTGTAATCCAGACAAATACAGAACTCAAACAAAAATATGCCCTAAATGCCATAGAGAATATAGCATGCAATACTTCACATATACACATAAAGGTACTTGCTCTGCACAGTCATCAACATTGCCCCCACAACCATCTACATCTGGTCTGAAAAGGAAGCATGAAACACCTGTTAATGCTTCACCGGCAAAGCAGCCACGCTATGAACCCATCCATAGCAGTTTAATGGCCAACTTAGGGATTACCGGTTTGTATCAGAGCAAAAATGTGGTATTAAGAATTTTTTGAACAGTGTAAATCCTAATGTACAGGCAATCCTAAATGCACAAAATGGCTCTTATAAGCTGTCCCTCAAATTGTTTACACAATATAAGAAGCCAAATGGTACAAAATTTACACAGCCCCACATAACAGAAACTGCACCTGTATACAGTTCAGGCACTCAAGATGGTTGAAACCATATATTGATACAAACACAGAGATTCGAACATCTGCAATAAGCCAATTTGATAAGATCTTGTTTAAAATGATGGTCAATTCAGTGTATGGTAAAACAATTGAAAATGTCAGAAAACATATTGATGTTAAAATAATTACTGACCCCAGCCGGAGAAAAAATTGATTGCAAAGCCCAACTTCAATTACAGAAGAATTTATGATGAAAATATGGCACTTTTCAACATGAAAAAAACAGAGATTAAGTTTGATAAGCCTATTTATGTAGGGGCTGTGATATTGGAATTGACCAAATTACACATGTTAAAATTGAATTATAATCTGTTGAAGCCTTTTTATAAGGATCGTGTAAAACTGATGTACATGGACACAGATAGTTTTGTTCTTGATATTCAAACAGAAGATGTTTATCAAGATATGGCACAGCCTGAATTGCTTGAATATTTTGATACCAGTGAACATACAAAGATTCAACCCCACAATAAAGAGGTGCCTGGCAAGTTAAAAGATGAGACACTTGGTGATGTTATTGTGGCATTTGCTGGGTTAAGGGCCAAGATGTACAGTTTTGAAACATGTAGTGGTGTTGTTGCCAAAAAGGCCAAGGGCATTGGCAGAGTGACTGTAGACAAAGAGCTTGAATTTGAAGATTACAAAAATTGCCTCAAATCATGTAGCACAATCAGAACATCAGAATCCAGAATTCAGAGTGTGGATCACTTGTTGACTAGCAATATTTTAAGAAAAGTGGCTCTGGACCCACATGATGATAAGAGATGCATTTTGTCATGTGGCATACATACTCTACCATGGGGTCATTGCGATTTGAAAAGTGGCAATCAATGCCCAAACACAGAGCATGATTTGAAATAAATAAAAATGCCTATGAACTTATTTGGGTTCAAAAAACAGGCTATTATGGACCTGCCAACACCACAACCCTCTTCTGATAAAATATCTAAACTAAGTGCTTTGTTAATTATTCATCTGAACAGCATATTTACAGATGTTGATGATGAAACAGGTAAAACATTGTACATATTTAACAATAATTTAAATCATTACCAATTACCTGTAGGTGGTCAATAGCAATTTATTACAACCCCTGAGGGTAATGTCAAGATTTCAGTGGGGAGAAATATTTATAGAATTAAGCACTCAAACATGGTTTCTGGCACTGTATATACTGTTTCTGCTGGTGACTGCTTATATATTGAGGTCCCAGGATCCTATGACAAGCTTATACCTTTTTTTATAGAATTAAGAATCAGATATTCAATAATAAATAACCACTAAAACAAAAATGCCTAATGATATATTTGGCCAGACAAGACATGAAGATCACAGTGATGAGATTCTGATGCTTGATGTCAGAGTCAAGAAATTAAGAAGTGATTTACAAGCTTTACAAACCACACTCAATGCCAGTCTTCAATTAGAAATTACAAATTTGCAATCACAATGCATGGACCCTCTTCTTAAAATTGATTCTGAACTCAAATTGCTGCTTCAGAAATATACTGATCTGGCCACATTAGATAATTTTCAAAGTTTGGAAGAGGCTGTAGCAGCTCTTCAAGCCAAATTTAAGACCCAAGCCACCAACTTTGAGCAATTGAAACAGCAATTGGAAGAGCAGATAAATAATGTCCAGGCACAGCTCCAAACAATTGTCAAAAGCATAAAATCACAAGAAGATTTTGATCTAGTGATTTCCACTCTAAAAGAACAGATTCAATCATTACAGATACCTAATCTTGACACTCTGAACAATGCCATAGCCGAGGTTAAAGAAAAAATTGAGACACTTGAAAATTTTATGAACAGCTTGCCATCTTCTGATGCTTTGAGTGCAATAACTCGGAGTGTTGCCAATATTAAGCTGCAACTTGAAACATATGAAGATTTTGGAAAAATTCAAAGTACCATAACCCATCTTGAGGGTACAATGGCAGCAGTGCAAAGTGATTTGACAAATGTACAAGAATCTCTAGAATCCCGCCTGCCTGGTATTGTAGACACACTTGTCAGTGTCCAGCAACAAATCACAAAGCTTGAAAACCTCAACACTGAATCTGAGCTATCTCATTTTCATCACTTGATCGATGATATCCAAACAAAGCTTGAAATTTTACAACAATCAACACTTACTCAGGCAGATATAGCCCTGCTCCAAGATGCTATGCAAAGTGTGGCTGATGCTTCTGAATTAAATAATGTGAAATTAGCACTTGAATCTTTGCAAAATACTGTATCAAATCTGCCTACATCACAGGAACTTAAAAATATTAAGAGAGCAGTGAATCGCATATTGAAGTCAGAAGATATCAAGAATATCCAGACAGAGATCAAACAACTTACTCAGACAGTGGCCACTCTACCAACTAATCAACATATTAATGAACTGCATGCCCTGTTTGAGGATATCAGAAGACAAGTCCATGATCTTACTGCTCAAAATTCAAACTTGGCTGTTATTGAAAATTTGCAACAAATTGTAGCTAATATCAAGCAACAGCTAGGGACCATGGAATCCAATCAAGCAAATGCTCTGTCTGTTTTTGCCACCCAGCTACAAGAGATTGTGCAAAAATACAAGAAACTTGTTGTGGACATAAAAATCAAGCCAGGCCATGATGATGTTGTTAGGACCATCAATGAGCACCTTGAATCTGTAACAAGTAGATTCCTCACAGCAGAAAAAGAAATAACCGGCATAATCGAGAATCCTAAACATACAGTAATTCTTGAATTGTACAGTATCCCCAACAAAGAATATGATTCACCATTTACACCAGGTGGCAAAATATATATGCTGTCCCCTGCACAATTTTATTACCAGTTTTTTGTTGGTGGCACATTGAGACCAATCAAGATCAAATATTGGCTTCAACTACAGGCACACCACTACCCTACCTTATCAATAACAAATGCTGACAACAAACCAAAAATCACCAGTGTAGAGTTAGAAGATTTTACAGACCCCGATACATTAGAAACATCTTATGCTGAAGATGATGGCTCTCTGGAATTTCATATACAAATAGGAGACAAATTATATTTAGAAAATCCTGTAGTATCAGCTGCTGAACACCCCATAGTTGCAATATTCTTGTTTTCATATTATGTCTAGTCAAATTATTGTTGATGAATTACACAGACAAGCCAGACATAATTTTAAGAGACTCCCAGTAGTTACAAAAGGCATAGATGATTTATGGCAGAGCGACTTGATTGAGATGGCAAGTGGGCAGTTGAAAAATTTAGACCAAATCAACAAGGGCTACAAGTATCTACTCACTGTCATAGATACATTTTCAAAATTTGCCTGGGCTGTGCCACTCAAATCCAAGAATGGAAAATGCAAACAGATAATGGCAAAGAATTTTATAATTCTGTGTTCCAACAATTTATTAAAAGCCAGTCAATACAACATTATTCGAGTTACAGTGATCTCAAGGCCTCAATTGTAGAGAGATTCAACAAAACCCTAAAAAATCTTATGTATAAACAATTTACACTTCAAGGTAATTATAAATGGTTCAGTATTCTTCCAGAACTTCTACATAAATATAACAACTCGGTCCATTCCACAATCAACATGAAACCCTCTGAGGTAACTTCATCTGATGAGCAAAAATTGATCAGGACTGTTTATTATCCTAGATACCAGCCAACAACAAGAAAAGCCAAATACAAGGCGGGTGATCAAGTAAGAATCAGCAAATATAAGTACTTATTCAAAAGAGGCTTTACAAGAAATTGGAGCACTGAATTATTTACAGTGGTTCTAGTTAAACCTGGGACCCTTAACACATATATAATAAAAGACCACCGAGGAGAAATTCTCAAAGGCCGGTTCTATGAAGAAGAACTCAACAAAACTAAACAGCCCGACACATATCTCATAGAGAAAATCATCCGCAGAAAAGGCAACAAGTTATTTGTCAAATGGCTAGGACTTCCAGAACACAGCTGGATCGATGCAAACAAAGTGATAATATGAACACCTGTGATGTTATAAAAAGGCTGCCAGAACCTGAACAGAAGATTAAGAGAAATGGAAAATTGTTGCCTGAAAATATTAGATGTCTTATTGTTGAGCCATCTGCTTGTGGAAAAACTACACTAATGGTTGATAATTTTTTATTGGCACCCAACTGGTTAGACTGGAAAAACGGGCACTTGTATGTCTTCTCTAAGAGCTTGGAACAATTAAAATATCAGCAGCTGATGAAGCTATATGATGGATTGGATATAGCCACTTTTGAACCAGATGTTAAGCCACTCCATGAATGTCTCGATAATTCTGTTGTTGTGTTTGATGACATTGTACTGGATAATCAAAACAAGGTTAGAAATTTCTTTACACAGGGGCGGCACAAAAACATTGATTGTTTCTACCTGGCACAGACTTTTTCTAAAATTCCGAAGCAGCTGATCCGAGACGACAGCAGTTTTATATGTGTGTTTCATCAAGATCATACCAACCTCAAACACATACATGATGAATATGTAGGTGGGGACTTGAGCTACGATGATTTTTCCAAGTTTTGCAGTAGGTGCTGGAACCAAGACAGTTATGGGTTTGTCACAATTGATATGACAAGAAAACCCAATAGTGGCAAATACAGAAATAAAATCAACAATTTTCTAGACATTGAAACATATATAAATAACCATGAAAAGGCCAATCATTGATGATCTTAAATTAAGAGATTATCTTGTAAAAAGATTTAAGGGATGGAAATCAGAGAACCGAGGAATTTATGAACAACACAAACAAACAGAACAGCCTATTATTGATGCTATTAGTGAATTAGGTAAAAATATCAAAACTGTTACAGAGCAAAATCAAAATTTGATCACAGAGCTTGTACCTGTAGCTGCTAGGAACATATTAGATTATCCAATCACCCCACTTTCTAGTATTCATACACCTAGTCCTATTGAATTGGGTCTTCTTGCTCAAAAATATTTAAGCACACCTAAAGACAAAAAAGATGAGGTTTTTTGCTTATATGCTGACACAGAGCGTGATGGTAGCATCATACATAGAATTGGCAATTTCAGAGTAACATTTATGGGAGATGATATAATTGTATATTCAGAATCTCATCTTGGAGAAAGAGGTGCTTTTGTTAAGTATCCCGGCACACCTGGATTGTGGGAACTGATGACTAGGAAGAGACCTGGCATCTATACAGATCAAGATTATGAGCACTACAAAGAAATATTAATAAAATCAGATGCTCTATACCAGAACAATGATCCCACACAAAAAAGAGTCAAGTCTAGCAGTGGAGCAAAATACAACAATTTAATCAAGCCCATATGGTCACAGATCAAGACAGGTAGTGGAATCAAACAATACAACACCCTGCCCAAAGAATTTGTGTGGGTTGATGATGTCAGGAAACTTGTAGATAGGTTCTTGGTGATAGCTGGGGAGGAAAATGCTGGCAACCACAATTTTTACAATGAAAAGGTTGGAATTATGGACATGATAAGCACCAAATTGTCTAATTTTATAGTGAATGACACTAAGGGGATTGGATATCTTATAAAAATTTTTAATACTCTACCACCTAAATTTTGGAATATTTCTGAGGGTCGGGGGTTGGTTAATGACATTATAAACAAGTTGCCATTTGAACTACACATTCCAGGCTATCAGTATTGTGGTCCAGGCACAAATCTAGATCATAGATTAAACAGAGGTGACCCTGGTGTTAATCCCCTTGATGCTGCTTGTAGAGACCATGACATAGCATACAACACACATTCTGATCTTGAGAGGCGACATGTTGCAGACAAGAAATTAGAAGAGGCTGCATTTGGTAGATTTGTAAGCAAAGATGCTTCTTTGAGTGAGAGAATAGCAGCATTGGGAACCACCATAGCTATGAACACCAAACAAAAACTGGGGTGGGGGCTGTGAATATGTATATAATAAACCTAGGATGAAGGCCAAGGGTGTTATGTATCAAATACCTTATGCAGGTCTTAAATCTCTTAAAACTATTGATAGCCTTTTAACCAAAAAGCAGCGCAAGAAAAAAAATTCTTGTATCGCCAAGGGCCATGGTATGAAATTGTTGCTTAGTACCCAACAATTAAAAAAAATACAACAATCCAGGAAAAAATCACATGTGGGGGGTTTCATATTTACTATCCCGGCCATCTTAACATCACTTGGGGCTGTTGGGAGCTTGGCTGGGGGATCAGCTGCCATAGCAAAAACAGTAATAGATGCCAAAAAAAATAAGGCAGGATTAGATGAAATAAAGCGCCATAACCTGGCCATGGAGAAACAGGGCAAAGGTGTTAAGAGAGCATTGAATAAGTTTAAAAAAACAAGAGCCGCTTACAAACCAAGATATTGAAGCTTTAATCAAGCCACTGGTCATCAAAAATTTTAGAGGTGTGTACATGTCTGATTCTTTACCAGAACAACCACTCAACAAAGAGTGTGGCATTGTTAATTTGGATAAGTACAAAAATCAGGGCACTCACTGGATCTGTTATCTTAAATATTTAAAAAAATAAGGCATTTGTGTTTGATTCATTTGGAGGTGTTCCACCTGAAAATTTAGTGAAATATCTAAAATCAACTAATCTTTATTACAATAATGCCCGTGTTCAAAACTTCAAAGATGTTAATTGTGGACATTTGTGTTTATCTGTTCTTAGATATATGTCTCAAATAAATAAAACCATCAATTGAAAATTTTCAAAAGGCCCTGTGGTATCTGAAACATCATGGGGGTATTCCATCTCACCAGCCAAAATTCAATATTGAAACTCAAATTACATGATGATATAGTATATCCCAAAACAATAACTCTCAGAGCATGTTATGGCATGTACTTGATACCTAATATTACACACCACAACAACAAAATTGCAGTAGGGGATCAAAAAATTGTCATCACTCCAGGGTAATATAATCTGTCCACTCTAAATGCTCAATTACCCAGAGGTATAGTATTAACTCAAAATTCTGTCACTCACAGAGTAGAGATTGTATCTGCTACAGAAACAGTGCATCTGGGTACTATAGGATAGCTGTTAGGCATTGAGAACAACACAAAACTTGAACCAGCTATTAAACACACTGCTATTAATATACCTAAATTCTTAGCCATAGAGACTCTGAATATTCACTGTAATGTGGCCGAGGGTATGATCACCAAATCAAATGGCATAGGCACTCACAAACAAACTGGCATCATTGCAACATTTAAACCTATTTCTGAATTTATGGAGCCAATCATCTACACTCCATCCCCAACATTATATTTTCCTGTGTGCCATAATAGAATAGATAATATTGAATTGATGGTCACTAATGAAAAAGAAGAATTAGTTGATTTTGCAGGAGCCACAACAACTGCAATCATAGAGATTAATATTTAAATAAAAATACATACAAAAAAATGGAAAATATTGAGAGTTATGAGCTACAATCATTCCCCCCAAACCGGAGGACATTTGCAAATTTAAATCAACCCAACACAGAGATTGAGGTTGATCTTGATGTAGGGGATGGCTTTATACACCCCCACAGAGCAGATCTATACATCAAATTTGATGTTGTAAAGCTCGATGGTACAGATTATCCGGCAAATTCAAATATAAGATTGGTAGATAATTTTGTGCCGCATCTGTTCTCTGAAATTGAGATCAGAAAGCATGGTGTTGTTATAAACAGAGTGGATTATCCCGGCATTACCTCCACAGCTTTGGCCACACTAAAATTATCCAAAACCGAGGCTTCTTACTACAAAATAGGTGGATTTGAGGCTGGTGATAAAATATTAACCAAGAGCCACACAGTGCTGTTCCCTATGCGCCTGTTGCCAGGATTCTTCTCAGATTACAAATATATTATGTGGAAGGGTGGTTTAAGAATCACATTTAGAAGAGCTGCCAATGATAATAATGCTTTGATGAGGTACAGCACATTAAACTCTACAGGGGAAGCTCTGCCCAATACCCTACCTGATGAAGGCAAATGCATTATTCAGACTATGGAGCTAAGAATCCCAGTTGTTTAATATGAAGCCAGTTATGCTCTTAAATACAAAGCAGATATAATAAAAAATCCACAGATTCCTTTACAATTTTATACATATCAATGTGTACAGAAGCCTGCCGCTGGTACTTATTATGAGTTTGATGCTACAAATTCATTCTCCAGTATACAATATGACATGCCAGACTTTGTGGTGGTACTGTTTCAGACTGGAAGACACAATAATCAGGAAAAAAATTCAAGTAGATTTGATAACTGCAACATCAAGAACATATATCTTAAAAATGGCAGAAATGAGGTATTTCCTGGAGAAAATTATAATTTAGGCATGTCCAAGAATGATTTCCTTAAATTATATGAAGTATTTACAGCATACAAAAGGGTCACTACTGGCAATACTGACATGTATTACACACCAGATGAATTCAAAGCACAGAGACCCATGTTTGTCATCAACACTTCAAAAAGGAAACAAGTTGTGGTTAATGACAGGACAAACATTAAAATTATCTGTGAATTCCACGATACACTCCCTGATGACACCATATGTAGTGTTATTCTCATAGGTGAAAAATCATATGTTTTGATGTAAGAAATGAGAGAGTCACAGAGCAATTCTAGAAGAATTACATTATCTTAATACTAGATATACAAGTTGAACCTGGTGCCCAATTGAACTTAAACCGGAATTAAATATGTGTGTGTGTGGGTGGGTGTGGGTGGCGTAGTTTTAGGTCTGGTCAAAAAAAAATATGAAGAGGGGCATATTTTTGACTGTATTATGGACAATAATCTCACAGAAGTGCCTTTTATAAGTGTAGGCAAATCAATCTGAGGGGGGTCATACTTTCTCAGGAAATTCCCGAGGGCATTTTTACAAAAATCTTGGATTAGACGGGGTTCCACACTTGAGCAAAAAGCTCATATGGGCATGTTGAGCTAGTTTTAAGTGTAGGCAAATCTGCCTGAGGGGGGTTCATACTTTCCGGTCCTGGTTGTATCATCAATTACACTACTGCAACAATCTATTTGAGCACAAGCCGCCGATTTTTTAGCAATGCAGTTGTCTACTCGTAAACATTCAATAATGTGAGTGATTGTTGGTTTGTTTCCAGGAAAGACGACACTGCCTTGGCCAGAAAATTCGATAAGGATGCGTACAGTTCCAATCTTGCCCCAAGTGATTACTTTCTGTTCCTTCATCTCAAAAAAGTAGCTTGCTCGGCAACGTTTCGATGATAGTGAAGTTCTTAAAACATCAGCTATCGACTGGCTGAGATCCCAGGCGGCAGATTTCTACGCACAGGATCTACATAACCTTTTTTCACGGTGCCAAAATTGCTTGGAGCGTCGTGGTGACTATGTAGAAAAATAGTGAGGGTATCCACTTATAGAGCACCAAAATAAAAATATTTTCGCTTGATTTTATTTTCTGTAATAACCAATCGGCCCTTTCTTTGACATGCCCTTCGTATCTGAAACGCTGTATTTACCGTGCGTCCATTTCGATCTGCAGCCGAGAGATCGGGAGAAACGTGGCGGGCGGCGCTGACGGAGGTTCCGACATTTGCGGCCTGTAATGCCCGCATATTTTTATGGACATATGCAGACATTTATATAAATATTGCAAAACTAGCACTAACCTGTGTTATAAGAGTTGTTCAAAGTGATGTCCACCTACATTCACACATTCCTGGCATCGTTTGATGAAATTTTGATTCACAGCAAAAGTTCTTCTTCCGTAATTCATCCTAGTTCTGCCCTTATATTGTCTTTTAGTTCGTCGATGCTATGAGGGTTATTTCGGTAGACTCTATTTTTCAAGGTTCCCCACAAATAATAGTCACATACGGTAATATCTGGCGAACGTGAAGGCCATAAACCTCTTGAAATTATTCTGTCATCAAACACCTCCCTTATAGCGTCCAAGGAATCAGCGGCGGTATGGGCTGTGGCCGAATCTTGTTGAAAATACCCATATTGTCTCTCATTATCTGATAACAACTGAAAAAAACGGCGCGAGTATTTGAGTGCGGTACCTCTCTGAATTTATTGTGTCTTCAAAAAATATAGGCCCTATTATTCTTTTGGCACTTACAGCACACCACATACCAATTTTTGCATCGTGTAACGGAACTTCGTGTATTATTCGGGGATTTTCAGTGCTCCAGTATCTATTGTTCTGTGAACAAACATGACCACGCAAGTGAAACCATGCCTCATCCGAAAAAATTATTAACTGTGGATCAACAATACCATCTACAATATTCTGCAAAACCCAATTACAGAAATTTAGTCTACTTACATTGTCAGGGGACCGTAATTCTTGCACTATAGAAACTCTGTACGGTTTTAATTTTAGTAGCTTAGTGGATGTATGTGCTGATGATTTTGACACGCCCATCTCCTCTGAAACACGGCGTAGAGGTTTGTTTGGAGAACGTTCTAACGCTGCACCAATTTCATCGAGTTTTGCTTCGGTTAGAATCCGTCGTTCTTGCTTAGGTGTTTTAAAATTTAACGATCCAGTTTCTCGTAATTTAAGGACAAGACGTCTAACCGTATCTCTATGTGGAGGTGAAAGGCCTGGGAATTTCTGTACAAATTGGCTACACACGTCTCGACACGAGTCTGTTTTCACGTAAGTGTCATACATAAAAATTTTTTGTTCTAACGTGAACCTTGCGGCTGGCATTCTAATCGTCTGACTGACACAACACACATACACACTGCAATAACACAAACATGTAACGGCAAGTAACCAAGAACAACACTCTTACGCACAGTACGAAATTAACACGCTCTTGGTTTACATCTGCCTGCCACTATATTCACAGCTCTGTAGTCACGATTTAACAAAAAACTTGAGCTAGGAGATTTCGGATTGCAAGGAAGTTCACGAACACAATTAGCTTTTAACGGTTCGTCTGCAGCGTAATCTTGATACAGTGTTGCACATTCGAAACCTCCAAACGATCCCCATCGACACAAAACTCTTTCAAGGATATAAACTTAAGCAGGACGTTACTGGTCAAAACTATGATTAAAATGTTTTACAGAGTATTATCTGTGGCTCTTAATATAATTTCTAAAGCGTATTTATTTGGGTATATAAGGGTGGAACTTGGAAGAATTACAGAATAACTTTTGCGTGTTATAACACAGGTTAGTGTTCGTTTTGCAAGATGTCCACAAAAAAAAGCAGGCATTACAGGCCTCAAATGTCGGCATCTCCGTCAGCGCCGCCCGCCACGTTTCTCCCGATCTCTCGGCTGCAGATCGAAATGGACGCACTGTAGATCTTATTGTAAAATACTCCACTGCAGTCTGTATAATTCATTAATGAATATTTCAGATAGGTATACATGGACATTACGATGTTCCCTTGGCAACTGGTTCAGCATACAACAAAGTAGATCTGAGGAAGTTCTTTGCTTACCTGGAACTAAGAATACTTGTTACTGAAGAGGTAGCAGACGAAGACGTTCGCAAAATCTCAGAGGAGTCCAGAGGCTGTCGATTCCCGGATGAAACAGAGGGTCTGTACGCCTTCAAGCACTACAGCTACAGCGCCTGCGTAGCCCAGTGCAGGCTAGAGAGGAAGCTTCAACTCTGCAACTGCACTGATGCACCATTAGTATATGGTACGTATAACCATTCAAACCTTTTATTGAATTAAACCAACATAGGCTAGGATATGAATAACTTTTTCCACAAATTAGTCTCAGTTTTCATACTTGTGGATGAGTAAACACAAGCCTTGCCCGAGAGGTGCAAAACCGTCCTTGAAGTGAGAATGCTTCAAGAATGGTCTTGCAGTACAGCCGTGAAGTTGTGGACTGGATCAGAAAGTCTTTCGAACTGCATTTCGACTCCAGCGCCAAATACAATCAGTAGATAAAACTGACGACACGTTCTAAACACTTTCTTTTCACCGTAGATATTCCAGTATTTTAAAATGTTCTTACAGATACATTTCCACACATTAGAAGAACGTCGACCAACCACTTGCCGGCTTTCTAGCTCCGTAATTTCAAACAAATGAACAACGAATGCAGGAATCGCTTGATCAAGTCTTCAACGATGCGTTCTTCGCGATGTGGTCTACATTGCTCGTGTACTTGGCGCTTTCGATCTGCACTGGATGACATCACAACACTCCAAGTCTGCCCTCAATACCTTTCGGACACAGCAACATTCAAATATCATAACTTGAATAATCAAATACCCCGTACGTAAGTGGTGGAACTTGGCAGTCCTATTGTTTTTGTTTTATTTGTTTTTCAGTGTTCCTTCCATGATCTCCCCTTGTGCTTCGATGGGAGGCTAGAGCGATGTAGCCAACGACATATTTTACCGGTAAAACAGGAGGAAATTTTTGTGTTGTGTTTTTTTTTATTAATCGCTAATGACTTATTTTTATAACAAAATAGCAGAAATAATGCAATATTCTACGAGATGTAACCAGATCCCATCCCGGTATCGACCCCAGGACCCCTTGATTACAAGACGATGACTATACCACTGCTCCATCGAGGAGGTCTAATTACTACTTATGTTTTATTAATGAATCTCAAATTTGCCAATATCAAAATGTTTTTGTGCAACAACATTGATGGAATTTTAATAAAAACTGAGCGTAGGATGTAGCAGATTTTGTAGTATCGTAAAAGATGACGTTCATTTTCCGAAACCAAAGGATCAGTTGCAACAGTTGTTCCAACTGGGCACTGCCGTAGGCAAGGAGGAGGTATTGAGTCAAGAGCCCCTCCTGAAATTTGGAGATTAAAAATTTTCAAATAAGGCAGTAAAGAACCCGGGAAGGGGTAATTGATAAATTAATGTGCTCCCCTGTGTTTTGCACCACGCCATGAAAGGGTTGCCGAAGGTGGGGGTGGTGTGATCTAAGATTAACGCTCGCAACATCCTTCATCCGCAAAATTCTGGTTAGAGATGGGTCACCGAGACACAAACTAAAACCTAACTCATTTAACTTAGCTACATCCCGGCGTGACTCGATCCCGTTCCATACTAGACGTTAGGCTACTATATATTGTAGAGATATGGAGACTATTAAACCGAGAAAACCCCGTCATGTTAATATTCACATTTGTTTATTTCCTGAACTTGTCCGACCAACGAGTGATCCCAAGAATGCGCTAACTTGTAACTTCCGTAAAACAAGGAACTGGAAAGGCAAACGCGTGGATCTAAACAGGATCTACCGCGTTTGAAAGGTTTAACAACCTTTCGACGCCTAGAATGATAAAAGCAAGCTCCGTCCCGGAGCTGGGGCTCTTTTGGATTCTGACACTCATCGACGCTACATGGATAATTAGTCCGATTACTTTACAAGACATTACACTGCTGAACTACGACGATGGAACACGGAGTTACCGCTGCCTAGCATGCTACAAGGCGCAAGGGATTGCTCGGTCTGGTGAGCTGAGGGTCGCTGGATAGAACCTTGGCAACTGTCACGATTCGGTCTGCGAGAAGCATCAGGACAAGACATCACACACACCTACCAGGTATGAACAAGCGTGAATAACCTTTACACCAACTTTCCATATCTCTACCCTCCTAACGGAGCAGGTTCAGCCATCAGATATTATTAAGCTCTACCTAAATGTTTAAATGAAACTTCCCTGTGACCTCAGATCCCAGGTAAAACGGAATAACAACATGGTGGAGGTGCTTCAGGCCCTTTTTTGCAAATAAGTACCCTCCTGTACGAATTGCTTTACATTAAATTATTCTCTCCCCCCCTCCCTCCCACTTTGGGAGCATTTTTAAAGTAAATTTTTAGTAATTCCAACTCATACTCCCACAGTACGCTTAAGATGCGTCAGACCCAGTGACAATTTTGTGTATTACCCTATGGAAAACAACCCCTCTTTTTCTTTTATGCCGAGCCCCCCTTTTTTCAACAAAATCTAGTTCTTCTGCATAACATGTATTCAAGCATCATTCACACAGGAATGAGAACACTTGCTTATACTTATTTGACCAGCGATATATTAATGACATAAATAACTGTATACCCATACTTTCATTTGTTCTTTGGTGAGCACGACGAACATTCGTTTATGAATACGTCACAGATAGCGTTGCACGAACACCTAGATTAAACCCTCGACCAAATCATAGAGTTAACAACTGCAATCACGGCAAATCCAATAAATTCACGTTCTTTCTCCCCAATTCCCTCCCCTCCACTAACACGGTTAAGGTCTGCTAATAGAAATTACCCTCAATTTGTCCTTGGACTGCAAACACCCGACAGAAACCGACCCCAACCCTTAGCAAGTACCCCAGCTCCCGTTTCAACTCCCTCTAACACTGTTAATAGTTCTGGTAACGTAGCTGTAGAAATTTCCACCACTAACATGGCCACCCCCATCCCAACTGCGTTGTACCCGGCACCATTTAGCGGAAATGACCCTAAGGACATTGACTCATTTTTCCTCAAGTTTCAAAATGTAGCACACGCCGCAGGATGGACGGAAGCTAAGTGTAAAGAGATGTTACCTTTATTTTTGACGGACACCGCTTTAACTTATTTTCATGACATACAGAAACGACCCAACTTTGTAGACTTGACATACACCCATATCAAAGACGAGCTAAGTACGCTATTTAATGGATCGTACCTATCAGCAGATCCTGTACAGATAATTCTCCAAAGGAAACAGATGATTAGTGAACCGATCCATACCTATGTTATTGCTAAGAAGGCATTAGTCCAGCAATACTTCCCGAACGCCACTGAAGAACAAACTCTCTCTTACATCATCACGGGACTGCGAGCCAAATACATTGGCTGTTTAACCAACAAGCATTTCGCAAAAACAGAAGAATTAATTGCCCACCTACAGAATTTCGAACGCCAGCAGTCATTGATTAATTCACGTATGTTGGAGGAGAAATTGGAAATAGATCAGGCAATTGCACAGGCAAGCTTGCTACAGACATTCACCCCGTCACCACTTCACAGCTGTTCGCATGCACAGGTCTACTCCCCCCTCCCCAGTAATCCATTGAACCAGAGTCAGCACTTTGTACCATACAACCAGTGTCCATCTCCTTTTCTCCCACCATCGACTCATCAAGTCCATAGTCTACAATCCAATCCCAATAACTCCCACGCAATATATCAAGGAATGTATCATGTACCGAGTTCTGATAGTGCCCGCTGCGTGGCGACACCAGCCGTAGCCACAGAGAAACACGCTCAAAATGCCGCCTCTGGTGATGAAATAAATAAACTTTCGTCACAAATGTCGAAAATATCCCTCTTTTCGGAAGAGCAAATGAACTCAGCTTCTCTATTTAATCTTTGCTCAAATGTACTGGAATTTGCGAAAACGGCTAATCAAAACGCACATAACAGAGGTTTCAACAAGGGGAATAATAACTCCTCTTCCTACAGGAATAATAATAATCATAGAGCTAATCACAGAGCTCGAACTCTCGAGGCCAATTCAGAGGTAATAGTAACAAGAGGTTTCAACGTCGAGATCAGGGTAATCGCGACGAAGCAAATACATCAGCCTGTAAGTTCTGTGGTCGTTATAATCACGAGAGCGACAACTGATTTTACAAGCCACAACGAGACAGTGGTTTAAACTAAATTCGTCTTCGACTTGCAGGAACGAAATCGAAGATAATACCAGATTAGATAAAGTTCCTATCATTGAAAGAAATGGCCTATATTTTATTAATAGTAGCATACAAGGCAAACAAGTAGATTTACTTATTGACGTGGGTTCCCAAATCTCAATATATCCCTCCCACCTTCTCCCTACTGAAAGAAAAAAATACAAGGTACAATCTACAATCCAAGGTGTGTCCGGATCGAAACTGAGTGTGTCTGAAATTGTAGTTCTTCCTATCATAATTGGAAAGCGTAAATATTCGCACCCATTTAGAATAGTAGATTCAACTAACGTCCCTCCCCTTTTAGGAAATGACTTTTTACGAACGCAGAGGTGCGAAATGTCGTTGAAAGACAACACAATAACTCTTTATCATTTAGGACGTACTCCAGATTATAGTATTTTAAGATCAAAGTACAAGACTCACCAGCTGTCCCATGACATATGCACTCAAATTGAGAATGTAAATGTGTATGAGGGAAAAGCTACCCTTTCAAACACAGTTCAGTTAAGTCCACGAACAGAAACTTATATCAATTTGAACATCACCACTAGGACACCTAATACACCTAAGCCTGTACTTTTTACACCATCTGCTTCCCTTATGAGCCAGCATCCAGTTGTCCTTCCCAATGATACAGTAAATACTCAGTCACCTGTCATTCCCAAAGACAACCCTATAGAAAAGACTAATCCAGAAAAGAAAGATGATGATGATGATGATGATCTATTCTTTCATCAAGTATTTCATGCACAAGCAGCAGATTTTGATATTAGTTCAGAACAACGTAAAGGCCCCTATTTCAGAGACATTATTGACGTTTTAGAAAACAAAGACAAAGCTAGTGACCCTAAACTAGAAAAGCTTTCGTATTCTTATGTACTCAAAAATGGAGTCTTATACAGGACTAATAAAATGAAAACTGGTAATAGGGAGAGACTTTGTATTCCTCATGCATTAAGAAATCAAGTATTTGACCTTATTCATGCACACAAAATGAATGGAAGTCACCACGGTGCACAAAAGACATATAATTTAATGCTTATGCGTTACTTTTTCCCTAATATGAAGAAATTTGTGTACGATAAGGTTAGACATTGCATCCCTTGTCAGATTTCAAAGAAACCACAAGGTTCTAAACCACATACCCTGCAAACATTTCAACCAGCCCAAATTCCTTTCCAACGAATTCATATTGACGTATGTGGTCCTTTAGTCTCTTCAAAAACGCACAAATACAAATATTTCCTATCGGTAGTTGATAGTTGTACAAGGTATGTAATTACAGCTCTTTTGGCTAATCACGATGCACAAAACATAGCAACAGCCCTAGTTGAGAAAGTCTTTTTAGTCCATGGCATCCCGGAAACGATCTATTTAGATCGTTCAACACCCAATTCAAGTTTACTCTTACGAGAGTTAGCTAATATTACAGGTGAACAACTAAAATATGTAGATACTTGTGCCCATTTCACGAATGGATTAGTTGAAATTTCATTTAGTTACTTAAAGAAAGTTATGAGAGTTTTTGTATTAGAGAAAAAAGCTTCATGGTGTGACTATTTAGCTAGCGCAGCGTTCAGCCACAACGTTACAATCCATTCTGGATCCCTCCAGAGCCCGTATTTTACTTTGTTAGGCTACAACCCAAGGATCTTAGCTGACGCAGTCCTTCCTTCGAACCCCGACAATGTCTCCCAGACGAACGCACAGAGACTTGAACTACTGACATCCATACGAAAGACCACTCACGACAACTTAAATAAGCGTTACGAACAGCAGAAAAAGTACGCAGACCGCACTTCTAGGCAAATACAGTACTCACCAGGACAACATGTATGGATTCTAGATGCCACTCCAACTCCAGGAGTGCCAAAAGCCTTTGCGTCCTCTTATAAGTATAAAGGAACTATTCTTCGCAAAGTTAACGACAATTCCTACGAAGTAACTTTCATCGACGGCAGGAGTAAACAAAAGACTGACACTATTACCATTTCTAGACTCAAAGCCCGCTACGACTAGTGCCATGAAAACCCCACTAACATTCATTAATAATCCACTCCTTTATCACTCTCTTTAGCCCTCTCGTTGCGTACATTGCACATGCTAGCATCCCATGATCCAGCATTTTCTCACGCTCATCCACCTCCCCCCTCTTTGCACTTCCCGTGCACGCACTGCATTTCTGCGTTAGAACGAACTCATTTTTATTTTTAACAAGATCAGGATTACAGAATGCTATCTCAATCGTCGGAACATTTATAATACATCTCTTGCCTAATAATTATTTTTTTTACAGATATTTTAATGTTATTTTATATTTTGCGATTAAACGCATGGTAATAGTCAGAACATATCACTAACTGATTTGACTAATAAGTACTTAGTGTGTTTATGATTCTAACTAGCAAATATTTTTTTTTCCCATTTGCTGGTACATATACGCTCAAATGAAGAAAAAGTACAAAGAAAGAAAGAATGAACTAAGATAGAACAAGATGAACGATTTAAAGAACAAATGAACTGCGTAGAACTTGCTTGAACTTTTGGCTTTTTGGCCATAGCAATTTTTTTTTATTTACGCTTAGGTGTAACGCGAACTGCTTCTTTGAATGCTGCAATGCACTAAATATGTTAACAAAGCATATAATAAATATAGGCAAATGTTCCCACTCTCTCTTTTTAATTTTATAGTTCAAATATTGATAGCATACAACATGGTATAGCTCAAATCCCATGAAATTAAAACTTACTCTATTTTTCAATGAACTATTACACAAATCTATTACTTACTCTTTTTCACTTCTTTTTCAATTTTTTTTTATTAGCAGCGAATCGAAGGCGCTTAAACCTTTGTCCACAAGACACGTAAAATTCTTGCAATTGCTTTTATAAACGACATTTACACATATCACAAAAGGAAATGTCTCGTAATCACTTAGTTCGTTCTATTATCGCTGAATTCTCCTTTTCTTTTCTCATTTCATTCCCGGCTAAGTCGGCTATTCAAATCCCCCCCATTCCCCCCCGGCGAACTTTCCTTACAACATGGAATTTTCCACCTACTCCCCCCCCCCCCCGTTGCCCCGGCGAACTTTTCTTCAGGTAAACCTGTTAATCATAAACAGGCCCCCTTAAAAACTCTACATCACATAAGTAATAACGCCCCATCGCCGTCCCTACGATTAGATATTACCTCCCCTCCCCCCAAAATAATTCACCAGTTTTATCTGAAAGTCCTTTTTCAATTGATTTTATAACCCGTCATCATTTATTGTAACTCTGCTCTACTACCTTTTGCTTTTTCCTCATTTTTCCCTTTTACGCTTGTTTCATTCTCATCGCCACGGATGCTACTGGACCCATGACGAGACCTGCTTGTGCCACCGAGCGAGAGACCAAGGCTCATCGCAGAGACCGACAACGATCTTGTGGAGTTCCAGTACCAAAGGACCTGTTCCCGCCTGGACCCCATGGCTGATTTTTTCCCATCTTTCAAGCCGCGATGCAGAACTGGAGCGCTTTACTTAGGACGTTTCTTGCCCCGAAGCGCCATCGCAAATTTGACTCCCAGACTGCCCTACCATGACGTCACGGCGATTTACATCGACAAGGCCCCGCCCACTCCGTGCATACTGCCCGTGTTTACTGACGACACATGATACTTATTGTTATTTTTCATCGGCTAAGAGTGTTCCGGTGCTCAGCTACTTCAACTACCGTAAGGCACACGCTATTAGTACACACGCATGTCCTTTACAGTGCCAAAGTTTGTGCCCATGAATGCTACCCATATTGGATTAGAGGTACGTCTCTTTCTTTTGTGTTTTTTTTTATTATCGTCCGCTGCAAAGAACGTCCAGCCTCTGGTGACATGAAGTTTACAGCGTTGCCAAGGTAACTTACCTCAAGGCTCCGCCCAGCATCGTGTGTTATGCCGAGTGTACTTTGAACACAGCAAACAGTAAATACAACCGCGTGCAGTTCCCGGCGTTTCTTCACACTGTGCTGACATGTGTTTTTTTTTTATTATCGTGCTGTCATCATTCAATCAAAACTAGTTCAGTGTCACACTTATGTAATTATTTGTATCCATGCCTCAGAACTTAGTTATTTGTGCTCGTACTTTTTGAGTATATTTGAGGCTATGACCTACAGTTTTCATTCTTTTTTTTTCTCTGCGTGTTTTTATATTTTTCTCAACGGTGTTTGGTGCCACGATATTTATGATGATATGACTATTCTGGTGATTTCAATTTTTTTTTACGGTGATGTGATTCTTCTAGTGATTGGTTTGCTGTATGGGTTTTTACGAGTTTGATTTGTTAATAAATAATAATTTTTAAATATAACCTACTCCGGAGGAAGATAGTCGACCATCACAGAGTGGCTCGATTATCTCAACGAGGGGAATGTAGAGATATGGAGACTATTAAACCGAGAAAACCCCGTCATGTTAATATTCACATTTGTTTATTTCCTGAACTTGTCCGACCAGCGAGTGATCCCAAGAATGCGCTAACTTGTAACTTCCGTAAAACAAGGAACTGGAAAGGCAAACGCGTGGATCTAAACAGGATCTACCGCGTTTGAAAGGTTTAACAACCTTTCGACGCCTAGAATGATAAAAGCAAGCTCCGTCCCGGAGCTGGGGCTCTTTTGGATTCTGACACTCATCGACGCTACATGGATAATTAGTCCGATTACTTTACAAGACATTACACTGCTGAACTACGACGATGGAACACGGAGTTACCGCTGCCTAGCATGCTACAAGGCGCAAGGGATTGCTCGGTCTGGTGAGCTGAGGGTCGCTGGATAGAACCTTGGCAACTGTCACGATTCGGTCTGCGAGAAGCATCAGGACAAGACATCACACACACCTACCAGGTATGAACAAGGGTGAATAACCTTTACACCAACTTTCCATATCTCTACCCTCCTAACGGAGCAGGTTCAGCCATCAGATATTATTAAGCTCTACCTAAATGTTTAAATGAAACTTCCCTGTGACCTCAGATCCCAGGTAAAACGGGATTACAACTATATATATATATATATATATATATATATATATATATGTGTGTGTGTGTGTGTGTGTGTGTGTGTGTGTGTGTGTATTGTGGAATAAAACAGGGCAGTCATCATAAAAATCTCTATTTTCTGAAACCTAGCACCGACACTCGGTCATGAAGTCAGCTCTCACAATCCGTTGCTGCGTATACAATTAATTCAGGCTGTGCAACACTTCTACAAGCGTTACTTGGTTTTGTGGTGTAACAGACTCTTAAAAAACACAAAACACAGAACGATTCATCATCACAAACCAAGCGTAGAAACGGCGCTAAAAAACCAGTAAATTTGGAAAAGGAAAAGAGGCCAGTTTATCGAAAAAGCTATCTCCGGGATTAAGATTTCCAGGAGCAGTCTATTAGCTGAGGACACTGCGACGAGCGTCGATGGAGTTCCGAGTGCAACCGCTAATCCGCCATCGTCACATGCCAGCCAGCTTTGATTCCTTGGACTGACGCGGTTAGCTGCCACATGCTCCACATTACGAGGCTCACGCTCGTCGTCTGCATCGCCGCTAGTAACGAAGGGAACCCAGTCGCAGCGCACGGACAGTCAAGGTTCGCACAGCCATCCGTCGCCTCGGATCCGAACGCACCATTGTCCATGCACGGAGCGAGAGGCTGCTACGCCACCAGGAGTCCAGTCGCCTGTACCCAGGCAACCTACACCGCCACAGAAATGGAGGACTGTGTGCTTCAAGCACAACGGATTACAACACGAGTCTAAAGCCTAACGTCTACGCCGGACTGCCTGATCGACAGGTGAGTTGGTAGACGCATAACATCCCTTGTTTCCCTCCTCATCACGACAAAGGGGTTGAGAAGAGAGATTGTACGGGGACAGTAAGATGAAACATCTACCTCTATCATCTGAGTGCAACAGCGTTCAGAATAAGATCCCACGTAACCGCTGAAGAATCACTGAACTCATCAATATAAATGTATGTATCTATGTATGTATGTATGTATGTATGTATCTATGTATGTATATATACTTGTATATATATCCGACAACCAGTGTGACTACCGTCAATTTGAAAATTCCATTTAATTTTACAGCCGGGTGTTTAGGACCACCACAAAGTGAACCCTGCTTACTGTGTTACTGAAGATCAAATTAGTGTGATCAACCGTCGTTGGAAATACGTTATTGATGCCAGAAAAATAGCCGAATGTCAAAATTTGTATATAATTTTCAAGTAACTGTATACTAAATTGTCCTTGAAAATTCGATTTTATGCCACAATAGTAGCAGAATGTCTGAAGTAAAAATTTATACGTGTATGTATTCTCCAAAAGTCTAGAGCAACCTAAATACAAACAATGGATGGAATTGTACGCTAATCTAAACATAGCTGTATTCTCACCTCAAATTAAACCCCTCTCTCAATGTCGCGAAAATACAGTTGAATGGCTTATTGCAGAAAGGGACCTGAGTCACGTTTGCACAATTCTGAGAAAAACAAGAAAAATCGCATAATATTGATAGTGTAAGAAAGAAATCTGCCGTTGTTGGCACAAATTTTCAGCATAATGAATAGTTAATTTTGCAACCCTCAATGCAACCCCCTAAAGTATGCTGCTAGAGACAGTAGAGATGAAAACGTTGTGACTTCGGTACCTTTCTGCAATAAAAGTGGAAACTGTGTGAAATAAGACGAGAAATGTCCTACAAACACCCGTTTGTCATTGCCACATACTCTAGGTTAGGTTAGATTATGTTATATATGCCACAGGAAATTATAGATTCATCAATAAATGACAGTGTACTGCACTTTATGGACTTTATTGTTGGTGTTTGAAGTACAATAATGTACATACATGCTGCGTTACTCTACATCTGAGTCTGTTTCATTGGCGCGGAGTGGGCCACTGAAGAATATCTTCATAAAATCCTTTGACGTCGTCTGGTACATACGACAAGGCAGTTCGTATGTCCTTCAATTTAGTAAACTTGAACGTCATACGTGCAACTTGGAACGTACGTGGCGTAAGAATTGCAATTCTTGCACCTTTGCACAGATAGAAGGTGTGAGACGTCAAACCTTTGATGAATTCGGAAACCTTGACAGTACCCTTATGTTCAACACAGTATTCAAAGTAATGATACTTGGAAATCTGAAAATACTGGCTATGCTTGTAGGAACACATGGTAGTTTCCACAGATGCCACATTTGTTTTGTAGGCATGAGGCCACCACGTTGTGAAATCAATAATGTTACTGGTGTCAATAAGTTTGACAGTATTTTTACCGCCCCGAGCTGCATTACAGTTTAGCGTACACAGTTTGTACAATGTATAAATACGGCTATAACGTCTGATGGGACGTCGAATCCCACTGAACTTCCGGTCACATGGAAGATATGAGTGACGTCTGATAGGAACATGATGCATGATTTTGTAAAATCTGCCAGTGTCCGTTAATACTAGTAGAACCCGAAACAATGCGTAATTTTTATTTTGTGCAGGACAATTGCCCGAGAAAAGATTCAATTCTGTGATACTAAGAGGCACATAGTCTGCAAGATAATCTAACAGGCATTTGGTTATTTGCCTGCTTGTCCTTCATGATACAGGTAAAACTGAGAATGTCCTGTTTTCATGTTAAACACACAACATGTATTTGCAGTCCATTCACCCCTGCACTTCTAACCACATCTCTGTTATTTTTTTCCAGATATCGAATTCCTTTCTGACGTTTTCTTGGACTGTCAACGCTCACGTCACTAACACTACTATCGTCCTGCATATCTGTAACACAAGCAACAAAACCTCTAACAACAGTTGCCACCGCTCTGCACTAACACATATTACCCTCTACAGACCAAGGCTACAGATGAACTTTTTTTTTTAGGAAATAGCTTGTCACTTGTTTCAGAGTTGCCAAGTTCAATTTCCACGTGGTAATTTCTCTATCTTTGTGAATAAGGACCAGTGTCCGTCGCTAGAGAGTAGCTAGGTTTATTACAGAAAAGGACTCGAGTCAGTGACTCAGGTACCTTTCTGCATTAAAGAACACTTTTCAATGTGCATTTTCTTGGCTATAGCCTCGTGTGACTGACGTCCTTTCTGCACTAGAAGATGTGCCTGTAACAAGGAAAATAAAAAATACCATTAACTCCGATACCTCAAAAATGTGACTCAGGTCCCTTTCTGCAATAAGCCATTCAGTTGTGGTGTTTGATGATGAGATTCTCGAAAATCAAAATGTAATTAGAAATTATTTCACACAGGGATTCCACTATAATATGGATTGATTTTATCTCACGCAAAACTTTCTCCAAAATTCCTAAACAACTACATCGCAACAATGTTAATTTCATATGCTTATTTCGGCAGGACGACACAAATTTAAAACATGTACATGATTATTATGTACAGGTGACATGACATAACAGGACTTTCAGAATTACTTTGAACGTTGCTGGGAAAATACAACCTTAGTGACAATGACGTTCGACCAGTCACAAATATAGGAGTGCGTTGTGAAAGAAGGAGAACACATGCATATGCTGAACATAGTTTATTCATCAGGCTACATGGAACAAAGGAAAACATAAATTTCCGCTGCAACGCAGCAATGTATGGTGTCCACACAAAATAAAACATTTTCGTCCATCTAGACGTGACATTGAAGTTCGACCACTGTTAGAGGGAATCCTGTTTACCATGGTGTGACGCCGCCTCGTCGGCGAATAACTGTGGCAATGCGTCGGGGCATGCTGCGGACGAGTCGTTCAAGGTATTCCACATCGATGCGGTGCCATTCCTCCTGCAGGCAGGCGATAAGGGCAGCCACTGTTGTGGTCCCCTCTGTTGCACACGTCGCTTAGGAACACGCCACACATTCTCAATGGGCGAGAGGTCGGGACTCGATGATGGCCATAGCAGAGTTCGCACGTGATGGCGGGTCAACCATTCTCTTGTCAGCCGCGCTGTATGAGGCCTGGCATTGTCGTGTTGAAAGATGAGACGCCGCCTGTGGAACAGGTGACTTCGCACTGTGGGAAGATGCCGCTCCAGTATGCGTGTATAGGCGTGTGCATTCACAATGTCCTCACAGACGTGTAGTGGGCCAACCCCAGATGCCGTCATGCATCCCCATACCATCACTGACGCAGGTTTCTGTACATTTTGCTTCATTCTGTTCCTCCTTCCGACAAATGACTGTTTTCCGTATTTTCCAGTACACAACATTGAAAATGGATTCGTTCGACCACAAAACCATGTTCCACTGCCGAAATGTCCATCCCTGGTACATTCGTGCCCACCGTAGTCGATTGCCTTTGTTCAACATGGAAAGGAAGGGTTTACGTTTCGCCTTGTACACTCGGTAACCGCATCGCTGTAGGTAACGGCGAATGGTTCTGGATGACACTTCAATGTGAAAGCGTTCTCGAGTCCACAGTCGTAATTCGGCCACAGAAACATGATTGTTGGTCTGGATATAGCGCCTAAATATTCGTAGGTCACGCACGCTCAGCTGGCGTTTTCGACCGGGGGCCTTACCTGGCTCTGTAGTACCCGTATTTTGGTGGTGTTTGATGATGCAGTGGACGGTTGACTTGGGTAAGTTCAGTTGGCGCCCTATTTCCCGTTCACTGAGTCCATCCCGTTGCAACTACACCACTCTTCTCCTCACGGTGTTGTCAATAGGTGTGCCCCTGGCCATGGTGATGATGCATTGCGGTTCCTCGGTGCACAGCACGCGCTTATATACGGCAGACTCCCTTATCGTGTCCATAACGTCATGGTTCCGTCGAATGCGCCACTATCTGGAATTTCCGTATGGGTCTGGTGCCTGGTCGAAGTTCAATGTCACGCGTATTGTTCCCCGTTTTCGTTCTTTACGTGACCTTGGGTGCAACATGCTGGTATCACGATTCTTGCCTGCTCACATGCCTCCTCTTACACACATGCGTCACTTCTGCGGGTCACCCATTCCACCGCTTATGCCTCTGTGCATTTAATCACGTATTCCTTTCTGGTCGAACTTCATTGTCACCAAGGTTGTAATTTTGAATTTTCTACCGTCGACATGACAATATAACATAATGATGGAAAAATATAGAAATAAAATTAATGATTTTTTCTTAAAAATAGCAAACAACATAATGTAACGAAATTGTAAAAATTGATGTAACTTAAAATTACGCGAATAACTGGCCAAAGGTTTTCGAGGTTGGAAAATGACAATCGCAGCTTCTACAAAAAACACAAGCGTCAATTGCAACCTATTATCGATGCTATTGGTAATCTTGGTAAACAAATTTAAACTGCCACAGAACAAAATAGAGATTTGATCACAGAACTAACACCAGTTGCTGCTAGTAACATCTATAATTATCCACCCACGCCACTCTCTAGCATTCACACTCCATATTCTCCCAGACCACCTCCACGACGACCCACCTCTGCTTCTGTAGACCCGATTAAAATAGGTCCCATAGCAAACCAAATATTTGAGCAGCAGATAAGGATGAAGAATTTGGTTTGTATTCAGACACTGAACGTGATGGAAGCTTCGTAGGTGATGATATTATAGTTTCCAATGAACATTACTTAGTAGATGGAAATAGTAGTTGTAGGAACGTATTGCACATAAGCGGCCGGAAATTATACTAACAAAGATTATGAAAGATATAAGGAAATCTTAAAAATGTCGAATGCTTTATTCAAAATTATGATCTAACAATGAATAGAGTGAAATCTAGTAGCGGTGAGAAATATAGAAATCTCATCAAACTTATTTCGAATGAATTGAAACTTGTCAGTAGAATTCAAAAGTATACCACATGTAGATCGTTTGTTTGTCTCTGCCGCAGAAGAAAATGTTGGTAACAAAATTATTACAATGAAAAAAATATATATAATGGACATGATCAGCACAAAGCTTACTAACTTTATTGGGAACGATACGAAAGGTATGGGCTATTTGATTAAAATGATCAACACTCTCTCACCGATATTGTGGATTGTGGTTGAAGGTAAAGGTCTTGTTAATGATATTATTAATAAATTGAACTACATATCCGAGGATATCAGAATTGCGGTCCTGGTACCAAACTCGATAAAATATTACAAAGAAAATATGAAGGTGTGAATTCACTCGATGCATCATGGAAACAACATGACATGGCTTATAATGAGAACACAGTTGACTATGCTAGACACGAAGCAGATAAAATATTAGAAAATGCAGCATTCAGACGTTTTGTCAGTGGAAATACTGCGTTATTGCAGCTCTGGATACTACCATTGCAATGAATACGAAAATATAATTTGGATGGGTCTTATAACAAAAAATACCTTCTAAAAATATTAAACCGAATGATATTGTCTATCAAATGCCTTTTCAAAGTGTTAAACGTTTATTTTTTTGAATTCTATTTTTACTAAAAAAACAGCAGAAGAAATTCTATAATGTCTGCTCAAATAACATGGAATGAAGTTATTATTAAGTAGAAACAAAGTAAAACGCTTGCAGAATATAAAAATTAGTCACATTGTTGAGAATATATTTTAAGTATCCCGGCTATATTAGCTGTTTTGGGAAGTTTAGCAGGAGGTAGTTTTTGCGTTTGCTAAAATAGTCATCGATGCAAAGGAAAACAAAGCTGACTAAGCAGAACAGAAACGTCATAACTTGGAAATTGAGAAGAAAATAGGTCGTGGTATGAAATTCAAAAGATTGAGAAAATTAAAAAAAGAAGAAGAACCACTGACGTAAGAAGTCAATGAAACTTTAGTTAAAATATTTAAGATTCGATATTTTGAAGGAGTCTTCATGTCTTATTCCAGGCCACAAAATGGTCCCCTATCGCAATAATGTGGAGCATTTTGGTGTGTCTAAAAATGTTGGTACGCACTTGATCTGCTATTTCAAGCAAGTAAATATTGTTTTTCTTTTTAATTCTTTTGGTGGGAGGCCACCGTTAGAATTAGTCAACTATCTATCCCATTCTAGCATTTATTACAACGACGAACGCATTCAAGTTACCAACGGTCACATCTGCGTTTTGATGCTTGCATTTTTATATAAATTACAGCAAATCACATTCCAAGATTTTCAAAAGGCACTGTGGTACGTAAAATATGGGAGTTTTTCATATCTCAAGCGAAACTTCAGGCTTAAAGCTGCAACTCCAATATGATATTATTTTTTCGAAATTTATTGCCTTGATAGTTTTCTAGAGCATGTACCTCATTCCGAATCTAACTTCTTACAATACAATTGTGATAGTGGGCAACGAGAAAATTATATTTTCTCCTGGCAAATATAATTCATCCACTTTGTAAGGTGAACCTCCGAATAACATGTTGCTTTAAAAAATTCAGTAACGCACAGAGTAGAGATTGTATCTACGAACGACACGGTTGATCTATCGACTATGGGAGAACGTCTAGGACACTTCCGCAAAGTGTATACATTGAGAAAAACAACTTCCTCTCCCTGAGTCAGAATCCAGAATGCGCTGCCTGAAGGGCTGCGAGGTTGCACCGAGGATTCTTTATTACCTCTGGTGGCAAAATTTATAATGATTCCATCAATCTGGCACAAATGAGAGAGAAATATAACAAAATGACGGCTAGGTGCGCACTACGGAATACACTTTCCTCCTCCCCCAATTGAAATCAAAAACAAGGACGAGCGAGACCTTCAAAAGAATAATATGTAATTAATAATGAAAACATAATAATGGAAGAATAATATTAGAAGTGTAAATAGTTTCTTGCCAGTCCTTATTCTTGATCACAGACAGATGGTATGGATGGTAGGTGTCAACTCTTCCATGTCTGTCGATTTTGGAGTAAGACTTTATTATTGCCAAGATCTTCCTACTTCCATTTCCTAATCACCAGCATAAAATTCAATACCAGCGTCATTTGACATTAATATTACCCATTTATGTTTTTATTTGTAACTTTCTCTTCATTTATGTTTTTTTTTAAAATAAACTTCATTTCATTATTTTATTTATTCCCCAAGATGAAAAATTACAACTGGCATTTTGTTTTTTTCTAACTAATTACATTCTATATATATTTTCAGTTGATCTACATGACAACGTCTTATGTTACTATTATCATCAGGACTTTCCACAACACCATTTTTGGGTATGATTTTAAACATTTTTTATGGGCCTTTGTTTGGTTTCGTTTGAGTTGATGTTTTAAGTCAACTTTATGCACATTAAGGCTAATCGGGACTGGACATACGTTTTAAAGTGGGATCCAAACTACTGTGCTATGTGCCTCCACCGGGTATCTAACCCGGGACCCCTTGATTGAAAGGCGACGACGCTACCACTACGTAAACTAATGACAGTAACTTTATATTATTTTCTACCAATGATGACCTTGGATGAGTTCTTACCAAAACTATATCATGTATGTTATACTTCGGTATTTGAAAGGTCCTTTATTATAGCCTGTTTCTCTTGCCCATTCTAATTTCATCTTGTTGATTGCTTCATTCCATTTTTCACTCAGATTAAACTTATCTTAGTAGTTGCATTTGTGCTATTACTGGGTCGATAAATGATGAGCCCCCCTCAGGCAGATTTGGCTACACTTAACACTAACTCAAGATGTGCATATGAGCTTATTGCTCAAGTGTGGTACTCTGTCTAATCCAAGATTTTTGTAAAAATGCCCTCGGGAATTTCCCGTGAAATGATGACCCCCCTCAGATTGATTTGCCTACACTTACAAAAGCCACATCTGTGAGATTGTTGTCCATAAGCTTGTTAAAAATATGCCCCTCTTGATTTTTTTTGGATACACTTAAAACTAAGCCAAGATGCTCATATGAGCTTATTGCTTTTAGTGTAATACCCTGTAAAATGTAATCTTATTAGCTACATCTATACCCACATACATCCACACCCACCCACACCCACACATATTTACTTCCGGTTTAAGTTTAATTGGACACCAGGTCCAACTTGTGCAATATGCAGAGACTTTCTAGAATTGCTCTGTGACTCTCTCATTTCTTACATCATAAATATGTGATTTTCAAATATAAGAATAACACTACATATAGTGTCATCAGGGAGTGTATCGTGGAATTCACAGATAATTTTAATGTTTGACTTGTCATTAACCACAATTTGTTTCCTTTTTGAAGTGTTGATGACAAACATGGCTCTCTGTGCTTTGAATTCATCTGGTGTGTAATACATGTCAGTATTGCCAGTAGTGACCCTTTTGTATGCTGTAAATGCTTCATATAATTTAAGAAAATCATCCTTGGACACGTCTAAATTATAATTTTCTCTAGGAAACACCTCATTTCTGCCATTTTTAAGATATATGTAGACTGAAAATAAAAACCGGGCTAAGTGCCACAACAATCGATTTCCATTTTATTGCTAAAATATGGGCTATGGGCCTATGCCAGTGCGGTAAAAACCGGGCTATGTGATATGCAGTCTGCAAGTAGTTCAAACTTTAGCCATAAGAATGCGCCTTGGTCTAAGTGCCACCTGCTGTGTATCAAAATACGGGCTATATGCCAAGCGACATGTGACTGGTTTTGTGGTCACTTGGACGTCTTGGAGGTTATTGTGTGCTGAGTTTCCTCAAAACAAGCCCCGTCTAATGAGGTAAGCCTAGAACGGTAATGTTAACCTTGTAGGATATCTTCCAAGACAATGTTTTTCCTGTTTTTCTCGGAACTTAGATTTTGGAACTTAGCTCGGTTTTTGTTTTCAGTCTACATATGTTCTTGATGTTGCAGCTATCAAACTTACTTGATTTTTTTTCTTGATTATTGTGTCTTCCAGTTTGAAACAGTACCACCACAAAATCCGGCATGTCATTGTAGCATCAAACTCATAATATGTACCAGTGGCAGGTTGATATGTATAAAATTGTAAAGGTACCTGTGGATTTTTTAGTATATCTGCTTTGTATTTAAGAGCATAACTGGCTTCATATTCAACAACCGGGATTCTTAGCTCCATAGTCTGAATAATGCACTTGCCTTCATCAGGTAGGGTATTAGGCAGAGCTTCCCCTGTAGAGTTTAATGTGCTGTACCTCATCAAAGCATTATTAGCATTGGCAGCTCTTCTAAATGTAATTCTTAAACCACCCTTCTACATAATATCTTTGTAATCTGAGAAGAATCCTGGGAACAGGCGCATGGGAAACAATACTGTGTGGCTCTTGGATAATATTTTATCACCAGCCTCAAATCCACCTATTTTGTAGTAAGAAGCCTTGGTCTTGGATAATTGTAATGTGGCCAAAGCTGTAGAGGTAATGCCGGGGTAATCTACTCTGTTTATAACAACACCTGATCTCAATTTCAGAGAACAGATGTGGCACAAAATTGTCCACCAATCTTATATTTGAATTTGCCGGATAATCTGTACCATCGAGCTTTACAACATCAAATTTGATGTATAGATCTGCTCTGTGGGGGTGTATAAAGCCATCCCCTACATCAAGATCAACCTCAATCTCTGTGTTGGGTTGATTTAAATTTGCAAATGTCCTCCTGTTTGGGGGGAATGATTGTAGCTCATAACTCTCAATATTTTCCATTTTTTTGTATGTATTTTTATTTAAATATTAATTTATATTAATGCAGTTGTTGTGGCTCTAGCAAAATCAACTAATTCTTCTTTTTCATTAGTGACCATCAACTCAATGTAATCTATTCTATTATGGCACACAGGAAAATATAATGTTGGTGATGGAGTGTAGATGATGGGCTCCATAAACTCACAGTTAGGTTTGAATGTTGCAATGATGCCAGTTTGTTTGTGAGTGCCTATGCTATTTGATTTGGTGATCATACCCTCGGCCACATTACAGTGAATATTCAGAATCTCTATGGCTAAGAATTTAGGTATATTAATAGCAGTGTCTTTGATGGCTGGTTCAAGTTTTTTGTTGTTCTCAAATCCTAACAGCTCTCCTATAGTACCCAGATCCACTGTTTCTGTAGCAGATACAATCTCTACTCTGTGAGTGACAGAATTTTGAGTTAACACTATACCTCTGGGTAACTGAGCATTTAGAGTGGACAGATTATATTGCCCTGGAGTGATGACAATTTTTTGATCACCAACTGCAATTGTGTTGTTGTGGTGTGTAATATTGGGGATCAAGTACATGCCATAAAATGCTCTGAGAGCTATTGTTTGGGATATACTATATCATCATGTAATTTGAGTTTCAATATTGAATTTTGGCTGGTGAGATGGAATACCCCCATGATGTTTCAGATACCACAGGGCTTTTTGAAAATTTTTAATTGATGGTTTATTTATTTGAGACAGATATCTAAGAACAGATAAACACAGATGTCCACAATTAACATCTTTGAAATTTTGAACACGGGCATTATTGTAATAAAGATTAGTTGATTTTAGATATTTTACTAAATTTTCAGGTGGAACACCTCCAAATGAAACAAACACAAATGCCTCATCTTTTAAATATTTAAGATAACAGATCCAGTGAGTGCCCTGATTTTTGTACTTATCCAAATTAACTATGCCACACTCTTTGTTGAGTGGTTGTTCTGGTAAAGAATCAGACAAGTACACATCTCTAAAATTTTTGATGCCTAGTGGCTTGATTAAAGCTTCAACATCTTGGTTTGTAAGCGGCTCTTGTTTTTTTAAACTTATTCATGGCTCTCTTAACACCTTTGCCTTGTTTCTCCATGGCCAGATTATGGCGCTTCAATTCATCTAATTCTGCCTTATTCTTCTTGGCATCTATTACTGTTTTTGCTATAGCAGCTGATCCCCCAGCCAAGCTCCCAACAGCCCCAAGTGCTGCTAAGATGGCCGGGATAGGAAATATCAAGCCACCTGTATGCAATTTTTTTCTAGATTGCTGTAATTTTTTTAATTGGGGGGTACTAAGTAATAATTTCATACCATAGCCCTTGGCAAGACAAGAATTTTTTTCTTGCTCTGCTTTTTGGTTAAAAGACTATCAATAGTTTTAAGAGATTTAAGACCTGCATAAGGTATCTGATACGTAACACCCTTGGCTTTCATTGTAGGTTTATTATATATATATTCACAACCCCCACACCAGTTTTTGTTTGGTGTTCATTGCTATGGTGGTCCCCAATGCTGCTATTCTCTCACTCAAAGAAGCATCTTTGCTTACAAATCTACCAAATGCAGCATCTTCTAATTTCTTGTCTGCAACATGTCTCTTGTCAAGATCAGAATGTGTGTTGTATGCTATGTCATGGTCTCTGCAAGCAGCATCAAGAGGATTAACACCAGGATCACCTCTGTTTAATCTATGGTCCAATTTTGTGCCTGGACCACAATACTGATAGCCTGGAATGTGTAGTTCAAATGGCAGCTTGTTTATGTGTCATTAACCAACCCCCGACCCTCAGAGATATTCCAAAATTTAGGTGGTAGAGTATTAATAATTTTTATAAGATATCCAATCCCCTTAGTGTCATTCACTATAAAATTAGACAATTTGGTGCTTATCATGACATTAATTCTAACCTTTTCATTGTAAAAATTGTGGTTGCCAGCATTTTCCTCCCCATCTATCACCAGCAACCTATCTACAAGTTTCCTGACATCATCAACCAACACAAATTCTTTAGGCAGGGAGTTGTAATATTTGATTCCACTACCTATCTTGATCTGTGACCATATGGGCTTGATTAAGTTGTTGTATTTTGCTCCACTGCTAGACTTGACTCTTTTTTGTGTGGGATCATTGTTCTGGTATAGAGCATCTGATTTTATTAATATTTCTTTGTAATGCTCATAGTCTTGATCTGTATAGCTGCCAGGCCTTTTCCTAGTCATCAGTTCCCACAATCCAGGTGTTCCAGGGTACTTAACAAAAGCACCTCTTTCTCCAAGATGAGATTCTGAATATACAATCAGATCATCTCCCATAAATGTAACTCTGAAATTGCCAATTTTATGTATGATGCTACCATCACGCTCTGTGTCAGCATATAAGCCAAAGACATCATCTTTGTTGTCTTTAGGTGTGCTTAAATATTTTTGAGCAAGAAGACCCAATTCAATAAGATCCTGAGTAGCTTCAATTCTTCGAGGAGCAACAGGACTAGGAGTATGAATACTAGAATGTGGGGTGATTGGATAATCTAATATGTTCCTAGCAGCTACAGGTACAAGCTCTGTGATCAAATTTTGATTTTGCTCTGTAAAAGTTTTGATATTTTTACCTAATTCACTAATAACATCAATAATAGGTTGTTCTGTTTGCTTGTGTTGTTCATAGATTCCTCGGTTCTCTGATTTCCATCCCTTAAATCTTTTTACAAGATAATCTCTTAATTTAAGATCATGAATAATTGGCCTTTTCATGGTTATTTATATATGTTTCAATGTCTAGAAAATTGTTGATTTTATTTCTGTATTTGCCACTATTGGGTTTCCTTGTCAAATCAATTTTGACAAAACCCATAACTGTCCTGATTCCAGCACCTACTGCAAAACTTGGGAAAATCATTGTAGCTCAAGTCCCCACCTACATATTCTTCATGTATGTGTTTGAGGTTGGTATGATCTTGATGAAACACACATATAAAATTGCTGTTGTCTCGGATCATCTGCTTCTGTATTTTAGAAAAAGTCTGTGCCAAGTAGAGCAATCTATGTTTTTGTGTCGGCCCTGTGTAAAAAAATGTCTAACCTTGTTTTGATTATCCAGTATAATGTCATCAAACACAACAACAGAATTATCGAGACAGTCATGGAGTGGCTTAACATGTGATTGAAAAGTGGCTATATCCAGTCCATCATATAGCTTCATCAGCTGCTGATATTTTAATTGTTCCAAGCTCATAGAGAAGACATACAAGTGCCTGTTTTTCCAGTCTAACCAGTTAGGTGCCAATAAAAAATTATCAATCATTAGTGTAGTTTTACCACAAGCCGATGGCCCAACAATAAGACATCTAATATTATCAGGCAGCAGCATTCCATTTCTCTTATTCTGCTGTTCAGGATCTGGCAGCCTCTTTATAACATCCCAGGTGTTCATAGTATCACTTTGTTTGCCTCGATCCAGCTGTGTTCTGGGAGTCTTAGCCATTTGACAAGTATCTTGTTGCCTTTTCTGCGGATAATTTTTTCAATGAGATATGTGTCAGTCTGCTTAGTTTTGCTGAGTTCTTCTTCATTAAACCTGCCTTTGAGAATTTCTCCTCGGTGGTCTTTTATTATATATGTGTATCGGGTCCCAGGTTTAACTTGAACCACTGTAAATAATTCAGTGCTCCAGTTTCTTGTAAAGCCTCTTTTGAATAAGTGCTTATATTTGCTGATTCTTACTTGATCACCCACCTTGTATTTGGCTTTTCTTGTTGTTGGCTGGTATCTAGGATAATAAACAGTCCTGATCAATTTTTGCTCATCAGATGAAGTTACCTCAGAGGGTTTCATGTTGATTGTGGAATGGACCGAGTTGTTATATTTATCTAAAAGTTCTGGAAGAATATTAAGCCATTTTTAATTACCTTGAAGTGTAAATTGTTTATACATATGAATCTTTAGGGTTTTGTTGAATCTCTCTACAATAGAGGCCTTGAGATCACTGTAACTCGAGTAATGTTGTATTGACTGGCTTTTAATAAATTGTTGGAAAACAGAATTATAGAATTCTTTGCCTTTTTCTGTTTGCAAATAGCGCGGTGATCTTCCACTCTGATTGATGATTGTCCTAAAGGCTTCTGTAACACATTTTCCAGTCTTGGATTTGAATGGCACAGCCCAGGCAAATTTTGAAAATGTGTCTATGACAGTGAGTAGATACTTGTAGCCCTTGTTGATCTTGTCTAAGTTTTTCAGCTGTCCACTTGCCATTTCCACCTAGTCACCCTGCCATAAATCATCTATGCCTTTTGTGACTACTGGCAGTCTCTTATAATTATGTCTGGCTTGTCTGTGTAATTCATCAACAATAATTTGTCTAGACATAGTATGTAAACAAGAATATTGCAACTATGGGGTGTTCAGCAGCTGATACTACAGGATTCTCTAAATACAGTTTGTCTCCTATTTGTATATAAAATTCCAGAGAGCCATCATCTTCAGCATATGATGTTTCTAATGTATTTGGATCTGTAAAATCCTCTAACTCTACACTGGTGATTTTTGCTTTGTTATCAGCATTTGTTATTGATAAGGTAGGGTAGTGGTGTGCCTGTGGTTGTAGCCAATATTTGATCTTGATTGGTCTAAGTGTGCCACCAACAAAAAACTGGTAATAAAATTGTGCAGGGGACAGCATATATATTTTGCCACCTGGTGTAAATGGTGAATCATATTCTTTGTTGGGGATACTGTACAATTCAATAATTACTGTATGTTTAGGATTCTCGATTAGGCCAGTTATTTCTTTTTCTGATGTAAGCAATCTATTTGTTACAGATTCAAGATGCTCATTGATAGTCCTAACAACATCATCATGGCCTGGCTTGATCTTTATGTCCACAACAAGTTTCTTGTATTGTTGCACAATCTCTTGAAGCTGTGTGGCAAAAACAGACAAAGCATTTGCTTGGTTGGATTCCATGGTCCCTAGCTGTTGTTTGATATTAGCTACAATTTGCTGTAAATTTTCAACAACTGCCAATTTTGAATTTTGAGCAGTAAGATCAAAGACCTGTCTTCTGATATCCTCAATTGGGCATGCAGTTCATTAATATGTTGATTAGTTGGTAGAGTGGCCACTGTCTGAGTGAGTTGTTTGATCTCTGTCTGGATATTCTTGATATCTTCTGATTTCAATATGCGATTCACAGCTCTCTTAATATTTTTAAGTTCCTGTGATGTAGGCAGATTTGATACAGTATTCTGCAAAGATTCTTGTGCCAATTTCACATCATTTAATTCAGAAGCATCAACCACACCACGCATAGCATCTTGAAGCAGGGCTATATCTGCCTAAGTAGGTGTTGGTTGTTGTAAAATTTCAAGTTTTGTTTGGATATCATCGATCAAGTGATGAAAATGAGATAGCTCAGATTCAGTGCTGAGGTTTTCAAGTTTTGTGATCTGTTGCTGGACACTGACAAGGGTGTCTGCAATACCAGGAAAGCGGGATTCTAGAGATTCTTGTACATTTGTCAAATCACTTTTCACTGCTGCTATTGTACCCTCAACATGGGTTATGGTACTTTGAATTTTTCCAAAATCTTCATATGTTACAAGTTGCAGCTTAATGTTGGCAACACTCCGAGTTATTGCACTCAAAGCATAAGAAGATGGCAAGTTGTTCATAAAATTTTCAAGTGTCTCATTTTTTCTTTAACCTCGGCTATGGCATTGTTTAGAGGGCCCAGATTAGGAATCTCCAGTGATTGAATCTGTTCTTTTAGAGTGGAAATCACTAGATCAAAATCTTCTTGTGATTTTATGCTTTTGACAATTGCTTTGGAGCTGTGTCTGGACATTATTTATCTGCTCTCCCAATAGTTGTTTCAATTGCTCAGAGTTGGTGGCCTGGGTCTTAAATTTGGCTTGAAGAGCTGCTACAGCCTCCTCTAAACTTTGAAAATTATCCAATGTAGCCAAGTCAGTATATTTCTGAAGCAGCAATTTGAGTTTTGAATCAATTATAAGAAGAGGGTCCATGCATTGTGATTGTAAATTTGTAATTTCTAGTTGAAGACTGGCATTTAGTGTGGTTTGTAAAGCTTGTAAATCACTTCTTAATTTTTTGACTCTGACATCAAGCATAAGAATCTCATCACTGTGATCTTCATGTCTTGTATGGCCAAATATATCATTAGGCATTTTGATTTAGTGGTTATTTATTATTGAATATCTAATTCTTAATTCTATAAAAAAAGGTATAAGCTTGTCATAGGATCCCGGGACCTCAATATATAAGCAGTCACCAGCAGAAACAGTATATACAGTGCCAGAAATCATGTTTGAGTGCTTTATCCTGTAAATATTTCTCCCTATTGAAACCTTGACATTACCCTGGGGAGTTGTAATAAATTGTAATTGACCACCTACAGGTAATTGGTAATGATTTAAATTATTGTTAAATATGTACAATGTTTTACCTGTTTTATCATCAACATCTGTAAGAATGCTGTTCAGATGAATAATTAACAAACCACTTAGTTTAGATATTATATCAGAAGAGGGTTGTGGTGTTGGCAGGTCCATAATAGCCTGTTTTTTGAACCCAAATAAGTTCATAGTCATGTTTATTTATTTCAAATCATGTTCTGTGTTTGGGCATTGATTATCACTTTTCAAATCACAATGACCCCATGGTAGAGTATGTATGCCACATTATAAAATCCATCACTTATCATCATGTGGGTCCAGAGCCACTTTTCTTACAACATTTGTAGTCAACAAGTGATCCACACTCTGAATTCTGCATTCTGATGTTCTGATTGTGCTACATGATTTGAGACAATTTTTATAATCTTCAAATTCAAGCTCTTTGTCTACAATCACTCAGCCAATGCCCTTGGCTTTTTTTGCAACAGCACCACTACATGTTTCAAAGCTGTACATCTTGGCCCTTAACTCAGCAAATGCCACAATAACATCACCAAGTGTCTCATCTTTTAACTTGCCAGGCACCTTTTTGTTGTGCGGCTGAATTTTTGAATGTTCACTGGTATCAAAATATTCAAGCAATGCAGGCTTTGTTATATCTTGATAAACATCTTCTGTCTGAATATCAAGAATAAAACTATCTGTGTCCATGTACATCAGTTTTACACTATCACCATAAATAGGCTTCAACACATTATAATAGAGCTCCAGCATGTGTAATTTGGCCAATTCTAATATCACAGCCCCTACATAAATATGCTTATCAAACTTAATCTTTGTTTTTTTCATGTTGAAGAGTGCCATATGCTCATCATAAATTCTTCTGTAGTTGAAATTAGGCTTTGCAATCAATTTTTTTGCTCCGGCTTTGGTCAGTAATTAATTTAACATCAGTATGTTTTCTGACATTTTCTATGGTTTTGCCATACACTGAATTGACCATCAATTTAAACAAAGTTTCATAAAATTGGCTCATTGCAGATGTTGGAAGCTCTGTGTTTGTATCAATATATGGCTTCAACCATCTTGAGTGCCTGAACCTCAAAACTTTGCCAACTTTGGTCACTTGAACACCATGATTCATAAGGAACTGGAGGTTTTTGTAATATAAGACATAACCCTGTTTTGGCTCAAGAGTCATCATCAATTTCTTTTGTTTAGAGCCAGGTGAACACTTAACCTCAAGAATTGGGGGCAGATCAGAAAATTTGTTGTGTAAATCATCAGGAATTGTCAGATCAACTTCTATGAACAAGCCATAATCACTGTCATCAAAATCCTGAAGATCTTCAATATTGAAATCTTCAACCCACTCAAGCCTTGCATATGGCAGTTTTTTCATCATAGCATAACCATACCGGCTGTTGGCATCTACATACATAATTTGATGGCAGTGCTGGATCATAATCAGGAATATATTTGTTGTTGGCTTTGGCATATCCCTGAGAGCATTGCACCATGCCTCCTCTTATACATTGCTCCATAAACAGATACATATCTTGATCTTGGATCAGATTCAATTGCATTTTACTGTTTAAAAACATTGCAGACCATGCTAGGCCAGGTGCACTGTAAAAATACATTTGATCCAGTTTATAATTTTCCATGGAAGATTTTCTAAATGCCTGAAGTATATCAGCTAAGAGAGTGACATCAAGTTTTAAATATGCCTTGTGATAATCACCAAATGTCTGGCATTTTAAATTGTTCCACATCAACTGAGCATGGTGATAATCATCATCAGTGATTCCAGATGCTCTGATTTTGCTGTAGAACTCTTGTTGTGGTGGCAGAGAACAATCATCAAATTTAAAAAAAACCTGTAACATAATCATATGGGTATACACCCTTCCGCCTAATTAATTTCAGCTCCTGATTTGGAAACAAAGCACATGTGATTTTGAATTGATCATCAGATAATTGACTGGCCAGTGTAGCCAGGCTAGCAGACAGTATTCTGTATGAATCAAGAAATCTTAAGTGAATGGGAACACCATTAACTTTAATTATCTTGCTATTAGCAATATATTTCTCATTATTTTCTGCTAAAATATTTAAATTCTGCTTGTCAAACCCCTCGTACCAGATCAGATGATGAAAATCATAATTGGATGCACCATGGCAAAATATGGGGACAAATTTTGGTCTTTGGATCTTAATATTACAGCTATTACACAGGGCCATTTTGAATTTACCATCTGTATGAGAATGGTGTTTCACCTTGATATTTGCATCTGAAAATTCAGAATCACATACCGGGCATTTTTCTGCATTGTTGAAATCTTCAATCTGTTCCTCTGTTAAAGGCAACATAGGTTTTGATTTTAATAAGACATTAGATGTTATGTCATGGCACTCATTTTCTATTCTATGTGCAAATTCTTTGATGGTATCTGCTCCCATGTATAAATATTCTTTACTAACAACTCCATCCTGTACAATCACATAACAAAAACTAGAAGGCTCATGTAACTGGTATGATGTAATTGAAGATTCATCAGGATCTGGGCTGCAGAATGCAAGGGGTTTGAGTTTTGATTCAAAATCACAGACTATATATGCTGGGTGTTCCAACAAGGCTTCAAATTTTTTGAACGTGGCATTTTCAATTGGATTAGGCATCACCATATGAACAGGTTTATGATTGTCACAGTATTTTAAATGTTCAATTAACTTGTTTTAGCAATTTCTGCATTCACTTCCCGAACCCCATTCACCATTTTTCTACCATCAAATACAGTCAAACATCTTCTGCACAACTTGAATATTCTATTAAATTTGCCTAGTTGTGTTCTAATTAAAGCTTCAAGATTATGTATCAAAGTGTAATGGTATGTGCCATCTCCTTCAATTAAGAGCAGATCAATCGGTACAGCAGAATCATCATCAAGTGTACTGATTCTGAGAGGATCTATCAAGCAATTGCCACGGCCAGTACAACAGATAAAAACATTAATGGATAATTGTTTACCATTGATATCCCTGTCCTTTTTTCAAATTTATCAATATTCTGAACAGACATTGGATATTTTAAGCCCTCCATTGCTTCATCAAAATCATGTTCATGTTGTTTATAATAACTTATTCTCTTTGGATTATCTAAAACTAAATACAAAGCAGCTAAAATACACCACAGAAAGCATTTCTGATCATTATTTTCTATGTTAAGCACAGCTCTTTTGTTTTTAATATTAGCAGGTAAAGGCACATATGTGGAACCTTTTAATGGGCTGAATTCCGAAATATTAACATAGAGCTTGTGTGGAGTTGCACATAAACTCCATCCTGACTCTTTTGCCGCAAATTCAAAGTGTTTAATATTCAATTGATCTATCAAACTGCTTATTATTTTGTCTGAATTTGTATTTGAATATACAGGTACAGTTTCTGTTATGTGGGGCAGTGTAAATTTTGTGCCGTTTGGTTTCTTATATTGTGTAAACATTTTGAGGGATAGCTTATAAGAGCCATTTTGTGCATTTAGAATTGCTTGCACATCAGGATTTTTAGTGTTCAAAAAATTCTTAATATCACATTTTTGCTCTGATACAAACCGGTAATCCCTAAGTTGGCCATTAAAACTGCTATGAATAGGTGGTTCATAGCGTGGCTGCTTTGCCGGTCTAGCATTAACAGGTGTTTCATGCTTCCTTTTCAGACCAGATGTAGATGGTTGTGGGGGCAATGTTGATGACTGTGCAGAACAAGTACACTTATGCCTATTGTAATATGCTTTGCTTAATATTTTATGGCATCTTAAGCATATTTTTGTAGGCTTTCTGCTTTTCTTAGGATCACAATTATGCCGGTGCCTAGCCCAATTAGAACTAGATATATTTTTTTACACTGGTTGCAATATTTCAAGTTTGGCATTTTTATTGTTTATTTATATAAAATTTCTTGGGGTTCAAATCAAAACTCTATACTTAATAAAAAATATCAGTTGGGTTTAGCAGTGTGCTTTGTATACTTAGTGTGTATGTGTGTGTGTGTGTGGGTGTGGGTGAGGGTGGGTTTTTTTGAGCATTTTTGGTTTAGTTTTAAGTGTAGTCAAAACAATATCAAGGGGGGCGTATTTTTGACAAGCTTATGGACAACAATCTGGCAGATTCAGCCTTTGCACACATGGCCGAATCTATCTGAGGGGGTTCTTCATTTGTACACTAGAATTCAGGATTCTTGGAATTTTGACAGAGTGCTACACTTAGAGCAATTGATCCATATGGGCATCTTGGCATAGTTTTAAGTGTAGCCAAATCGGGCAGTTGAGGCTTCATCATTTGTACACTGTGATTCTTCATTTATACACTAGGGGCTCATCATTTCACGGGAAATTCCCGAGGGCATTTTTACAAAAATCTTGGATCAGACAGAGTACCACACTTGAGCAAAAAGCTCATATGGGCATGTTGAGCTAGTTTTAAGTGTAGCCAAATCTGCCTGAGGGGGGCTCATCATTTATCGACCCAGTAATAGCACAAATCACACTACTTATCTTGCAAGAGTTCTTCTTCAGTTAAATTCCATTCTTTATGAGATGATCTAAAGGAGCTCTACCCAGGAATAATTCAAATGTATTAAGATTAAGGGCTTGATGTCATACGGTATTAAGTACAAGTTGAATATAGTATAAATATTTGAACCATAAATTATGATCGTCATAGCAAAAATATCTCAAGCAAGTTTTTAAATTCTTGATAATTATTTCAGCTAAATTTTTACGAGGAATATAAGCTCTGATAGTGATATGTCTTATCCCATTATCATATAAGAATGCTGCGAAATATTTCGATATAAAGTAACTTGTATTATCGTTGGTTATTTTAGCACACTACCAACATTGCAGAAAATATCTTAACAGAAGATAACCTATAATTTTTGACGTAAGTATTCGTACAAGTAGAAACCAAACAACACGAGTTGCACATCCTACAACTACTAGGATGTATTTATACCCATGTGATTGAGGCAAACTCCCACAATATCCGAGCAAACACGCTGTAAAGTTTCTTAATAATGTAAGATGTTAATACATTTGCAGGAGACATATTAGTGTATTTTGCCTTTTGAAAAATTGGACATGACATTAAATTTTGTTTAATATAATTTAACGTGTTGTCCAAAGTATAATTCTTCGCACTTTCTTCAGGGTTTGGGACCAATTACTATGTATTCCTTCAAAAGCACTCGAATGATAGAAATCAACCAATGCTATAATCATAAGTTCTGGAAGAAGATATTAAAAAGGCATCTTTTTTTTGATTTCATAAAGACTATACCATTCTTCACAATACAATTTGGAATTTTAATATTTGAACCTGTATATTATACAATATGTCATGGTTTGTTCTTTTGATCTTCACGAATATTGTCAATTGGTGTACTATTATTCTAAAGTGACAAATATGTTTAAGGAATTTATTTTCATATAATTCATCACACTCAAAGTCACGTTGATCATATAGAAAACTTAAAAAGTCACGAACCATATTGCGACTAGAAGATATATGGATCAATTCAAATTTAAATTCGGATATAAATTCTGCCCATCTGGCAAATTTGGAAACTTTTTGTGCTTTTCTTAACTTATGAAATAATGCCATGTTATCTACCCTTAGTACAAATGTTTTGTGTCAGATAATATATTGTTTTCCTAAGCAAAAAACCAGTGATTTTATGTCGTACTCGTATATTGTTGTTTCTGGAACTTTCTGGAATATTTTTAGAAAAAAATGCAACTAGTTGGAATATCCCATTATCATTCGATTGCATCAGACAACCCCTTAACTTTTAGAGACGCGTCAGTATCTAATGCAAACATTCTTTCAAAATCTGGAAATGACAAAATTGCATTTTCCATAAATAACTTTTTAATATGATTGAAACTATCTTCAGCAATAGTTTTCCATTGGAACCGTGTTTTAGGTGAGCTAAGCTCTTAAATTGCCCTTCCAATTTCGGCGAACCCTGGTAGCCACGTATGAAAAACATTGAAAAATCTCATACGACGGTGCAATGCATATAATTATTTCGGACATGGTAAATTCTTAATTATTTCTATCCTCTCACGATCTATTTCTATTTGGTGATCTTTAATAAATAAACTGATAAATTTAATTTATTTGTTCAGCAAGGTACTCTTCTTTTTTTGGTTCAGTCAATCCAATTTTTTTCAGATGTTCAAAAACAGTACGTAAATGACGTAAATGAATTTCAAATTTTATACTTATGACAATTATATCGTCAGCATAATATTCTAGGCTTTTTGACTCGCAAATCTCCTAATACATTTCATCATTCTTGCGAGACAAGCTGCACATATGGTCGTAGCAAAAGGAACCCGGCAATATCTTAATCGTTGCGTTGGCATACGATATGCAGTTAGATCTATACTTTTTTATCTAATAATACTCTGACGTCCAGAACCGAATAGACGTTTCCCAGAGAGAGATACGAAAAAAAATCTGCCGTACGTTGTGTTGGATATGGATCATAGACGATCTTTTTATTCAGTTCCGAATAATTTACTATTAATATTTTATTGGGAACCTTTCCCTTTAACTATAAATGAAGGACTCGCATAATGAGAATTACAAGGTTCAACTAACTTTACGTCTATTAATTCTTGATCGGCTTCGTCTATTTCCTTTTGTTTCTTTTACGGTGCATAATAAGGAGGTTTACGCACGGGAATAGTGTTTGTAATATGGATCGTATATTTCCACCCCTTGAAATATGCTACATTTTCAGTCACTACCGTATTATAATATTGTTACAACTTGCCAAGTTGTTCTTTACAGTAGTCTTCATCGTAATCTAGTTGGAGGTTGGTGCTGTCTACTTCCCTTTGCTCTCCCGACTACATCTCGAAGTTGAAATTTGCCTGACCAGGTATTGTAGCTCGATGAAAGGGAAAGTTTCCCCGGTTTAAATTTGGCTGCCTTCTTCTTCTTCCACAACCCCTTCCGTACCGTTGTCCCGCTGGAGTTGTAAAACCACGAACTTCCTGTCTTCTGGAATATTGATGTGGATATCTTTACTGGAACGAATTAAAGTCCGTAAAGAAACTGGTTAAAATGCAATTTTATCGGTACTTTCACTTTCGCTTGCGTAACCGTAACTCACTTTTGTTAAAACTCAAGAAGAAAATTATTGTTATTCATAAAGTTTACACCAAGCATTATGTCCACTAGAAGATTTTCATATAATCAAGAGTCAAAAGTTTGTGTTTTAAGTCCACTTCGTGCACAGAAAGGCTAAATGAGACCGGACCTACAGCCTAAAGGGGATCCGAACCACTATGTGCCTCCACCGAGTATCGAACCCGGGACCCCTTGATTACAAGGCGATGACCCTAACACTGCGCCATCGAAGGGCCGATGTTCATATAAATATGCCTAGATAGGCCAAGTCAATGTTTCAAGCTGTACAGTCAATTGCAGCATCTAATTGACGTTGTTTTTCTTGTGTTATCTTTAAATAACAATCTTTAACATTAACTGGACACTTAGAACGTAACAAATGAAAAGTTTTATTACTAATTAAATTTCCTGTGCTTCCGGTATCAAGACACGCTTTAACATTTATCACTTTGTTCAATGTACTATATACAAAAACTGCAGAGCCTTTTTCATTTTTTGCTGGCGTTTCTAGAACACGCATGTTTTGTAGCAACATAGCATTACGCGAACCGTAGGTACATTTTTGTGAGACTGTATGTCTTACACCACACGTATGACACAATTTGACGATATTTTCCTAAAGAAAAGTTACATTCTTTTCTTCACCCTTTCCCTTTTGTTAATGCAAACTTCTCTTCCGAAACACTTTCACTCTAACAAGGGAGGTTATCTAAGTGTCCCCCTCCGATTTCCAGGAAACATAGCAGGTGTATTAAAGGGGCCAAAAGGAAGAAATACGTGTTTCTTGTTTCGGCTAAAAAAAAAAGACAGTTCTAGAGGGCAAACCCCCCTCAAATGTCAAGATGAGGAGAAATTGAAGTGGGGATCTAACACCTGTATCCACATCCGATTTTCATGAAACTTGGCAGGTGTATAGAGGGGCCAAAAGGAAGAAATGCATGTTTTCGTGTTTCAGCTAAGAAACTGTTTTAGGGGGCAGAAACCCCTCAATTGTCAAGATGAGGAAAAATTGAAGTTGGGATCTGACCCCGAGACCACGTAAGCTGTTTCTATAGTAGGATAATCCGTGTAAAAATACTGTACGCTTAAGTGTAATCCTACTGCAAATAATAAATTTAAAAAAAATAATAGAAAGAATAAGCACATATAATTGGAACACACACAGCAAATATCTGTGTTTGCCAGTGATATGTACTTCATATCTCAATTGTCCCACTTTTGTATCTGCCAGTACTATCCGCACAGATCTTCAACCGCCATCGTCCTTCAGGATAGCACTTGCGTTTGGTAACGACAATTCTACAGTTCAGTGGTGTGTGTTTCAAATATAAATATAGCATCACAATTAATCAAGAGAGGGATTATGTGGAGGATATTCTGCATGGAGCTAGATGCTGCCTGCGCTGATAGATAAACGATTTAGTTTATTATATATCACAGATCTTCTAGTTCAAGACTTTCCGGCGAAGGGAATTCCTTGTGTATCTAGGACCTCCCAGAAGGCGCAGTGGTAGCATCGTCGCCTTGTAATCAAGGGGTCCCGGTTCGATACCCGATGGAGGCATATAATGGTTCGGATACCAATTTAAACTGTAGGTCCAGTCCCGATTAGCCTTACTGTGCACAAAGTGGACTTAAAACACCAAATCAATCAATCAAATCTTGTGTATCTAGTAAACCCGTTTTATCTACAGTTGCAAATGTGTTACTCTGGTAGTACGCCATTATACCGAAGTTTTCGCTGCCCCATACAATTCGACGGAGAATTACGCTCTGCACGTTAAATTGGCTTGTTTAATGGATACAAATCTTGAAGTAAGCGCGCAGGAGAAGATTTCCGCCTTACAGGTCTACTAATTTGCTATGGGGTAACTGTGCTATTCGAATGTACAGATACAACACAGATACAACATTGTTCCAGATTATGGGAGTTTACTGACATAATGTGCGAACAAAATTAGACTACATAAATAAAGTTTGTTCGATGAAAAACTCGCCGAAAAATCATATTGTCTAATCAGTTGGGCCACTTCTATGGATATTCGTTTAAATAATTAATAATAATGAACTAAATCCGTCTTTTGATTGTCAAGTCACTTCTTCACGTTATATAGAAGAGAAAGATCATGAAAAAAATATAATTGAGTGAGCTAGTGCAAGATCGGAACTTTAAACATTACGGAAAGTATTTATCCTTCCCCTCCATATCGTGGTTCCTCGGACACCTTCACAAAGGTGAAAATAACTTCCTTTCCTTGTGTCACAATACAAAATGCGCTGCCTGAAAGGCTGCGAGGTTGCACCGACGCTTCCTAATTATCTCATTGCGTAATTGATTCTATTGACCTCTGGTGACTGTATTTAATATTAAAATAATATTTAATTTAATATTAAATATGCCCAAAACAAATGCTTTCTCTCGTGCATCATCGAATACTTTTATTCAGTTGAAAGTAATAAATTTTGAGTATCTTATTATGATTGCCCTGAATATATTTACGAGTTTAAGAAAGTAATGTCACGTATGAGTCATTCCATGCCAAATCAACACAGATATGTGCAATTTTTAACCTAACCATCTCCGATTTTCATGAAATTTGGGGAGTTGAAACTATGCATAGAACTTACTAACTATGAAAATTTTTAGTCTCGTGCGTTTCGTAATTGTTAAATTATTCAAGGTCAAAGTTTGCAGAAATTGCCTTTTTTGAGCCCGCTTAGCTATACTAAATGTGCTGTAACTCCGCCCCTACTTCGCCTAGGAAGCTCAAATAAAGCTTATTGTACAGGGAATTGAATAAGCTTTCCAGCGATATATAACAAGCCTACCTTGGGATAAAAATATAATTTTGTCACGTGACCTTGACATTTGACCTTGAATATCTCAAAACATGTCATCACCAAAAATCGTGAAAAACATTAATTTTGTCCCCCATACCATACTCTAAAACATACCAAAAAATCATTTTGGGACTGCAATGGGATCAGAAGATACAAAATAATATGTGTAACTATGTGACTGATAAAAGCCCCATTACATGAACTATGAAGAGTCAAATGTCCCTTAACACCCCCTACAAAATGTGAAGGAGTTATCCTGGGTATAATTGGTCATAAAAGAAATAGGTTAGGCACAGGGAGATCCCTAGCCGTGTGTGTCAAGTGCAGATCCGGCATATTGTTGACCGCCATATTGAATTCTACGCAAAAATTTCAAAGGAAAGAGGGTTATGTGATATATCAAATGAGGCTAGAATTTCACGAGAAATGAAGTGACGATGGTTTATCCAACATATATTTAACCAGCAAAAATTTATTACTGCATGCTTGTAACCATTTTCTCCTTTTCGAGGTGTTAAAAACAAAGCATTGGAATGCTCCTAACGTGTCAGGAACTCATCGAGATCACGCTGACATCTTGGGAGAGAAAGAAATATACGCACCATTGCATATGATTTTAATCAGCTACATTCACCAAATAGTTGAATAGTGAATAATATTGGGAAAAGTATCTCAAACAATTACGTGACACTTCCTTTGGAATGAAAAATTCTTCAGTGACGAGGCAAGTTTTTATGTTCACGGTGAAGTTAATAAAAATAATATGCAATACCTGTGATTTGCTCAGTCGAATGGTTGTTGCTGGTAAGCTAATTATGTGGTTTAATGTATGGCGAACGGAAACGGTTGGTCCATATTCAACAACGGAACCTTAAATGGTGAGGGCTTCTTGGATTTGTTAAGTGAACAGTTTTTCACCCTTGCTTACCGGATATGGCACTTTTCGAGAGTTTTGAAACAGGACAGAGTGTGACCACACTATGTGGACATTTTCGCAATTTCTTCATTGTAATTTTCTAGGTAGATTGATGGGCACACGGGGATCTATTAAAAGGACTGCACATTCCCCAGATCTAACATCTTAGGAGGACTTTTACCTTCAGAAACATTTGAAGAGAATGGTGCATTCACTAAACGTCCGTGATATTGACCATCTGAGAGAAGGCATAGTTGCTGCTTGCGATGTTGTTGCACATGCTACATTACCAAATGTTCTATGCGAGTGTGAGAGATGTCAACGTGTGTGCTCACAGGAACATTGACAACATTATAATGTGCATATATCGTAAGTGAAAGATATGTGTATAACTTTTTGCAGGCGTAAGATACGTTGGAAAATCCTTCGTCACTTCATTTCTCGTGAAATTCTAGCCTCATTTGATATATCACATCACCCCCTTTCCTTTGAAATTTTTGCGTAGAATTCAATATGGCGGTCAACAATGTGCCGGACCTGCGCTTGACACACACATCTAGGGATCTCCCTGTGCCTAACCTATTTCTTTCATGACCAATTATACCCAGGATAACTCCTTCACATTTTGTAGGGGGTGTTAAGGGACATTTGACTCTTCATAGTTCATGTAATGGGGCTTTTATCAGTCACATAGTTACACATTTTATTTTGTATCTTCTGATCCCATTGCAGTCCCAAAATAATTTTTTGATATGTTTTATAGTATGGAATGAGGGACCAAATATATTTTTTTCACGATTTTTGGTGATGACATGTTTTGAGATATTCAAGGTCAAAAGTCAAGGTCACGTGACTAAATTATATTTTTATCCCAAGGTAGGCTTGTTATATATCACTGGAAAGCTGGTTCAATTCCCTGTACAATAAGCTTTATTTGAGCTTCCTAGGCAAAATAGGGGCGTAGTTACAGCAGATTTAGTATAGCTAAGCGGGCTCAAAAAGGGCAATTTCTGCTAACTTTGACCTTGAATAATTTAACAATTACAAGCCGCACGAAACTAAAAAATTTTATACTTACTAAGTTCCATGCACAGTTTCAATTCCCCAAATTTCATGAAAATCGGAGATCGTCAGGTCAAAGGCTGTGTTGATTTCGCATGGAATGACTCGTATGCAATATCGTCTAGATCTTTCAGCTATTGTCTAGATCGAAAAGAAATACTAGCAGGTCAAAAAACAAACCATCGCCATGCATGTGTACAACAACGATGAATATTTTAATATCTATGTACTGAGACATCTTGCACCTTCGACTAATGCACACATCATTAGGTTGCTATATGTTAGAAAACGAAACAAGAAACATTATTGTCCTATACAAAATCTTTTTCGCTTGGTAAAAAACAAATTACCACAAAATCACAATATATGATTGACGCCTTTCAATATTTCATGCAAAAAGGCATAATATCATGCCAAAGGGCATATTAGAGGAACATATTAAACTCTTATCGACAAGCCGCAGTAACTTATAAGTTTCCATACCAAAGTACAGGGTGTTCGAATTAGACCTTTAACATTACAGAACAGTATAACTTTAGTTACATTCAACTTCAAATGAAAATTAATGTTTGTATGACACTGGAAACTATGACCATTTGCGAGAATCGCCAGTACTTCGAGTTGACGTGACGCTCATGCGCGTGTAACGCATAAATTCCAAGATGGCGGAGTGGACGGTTCAGCAGAAAGTGTTCTGCGTTCTTTCACTGGCAGCAAACAAATATCTGAAGTTTGTTCAACGTGCTTTTCGGCGTGAATTCAATCTTCAACGTCACGACAATGTTCCTTCCTATTTGAGTATTGCTAAGTGGGGTAAACAAGTAAGAGAAACTGGAAGTGTTGTGTGGGTGCGCGGGAAGTACGGAAAGCGGAAGGTATCAAAGGAAAACATTGAAGTGATTTGCACTGCAATCACAAGAAGTCCAACGCAATCAATAAGACGTGCAAGTTTAGAGCTCAACATTCCTCGGTCTACTATCCATGACGTTGTTCACAAAAGGTTACGTCTACGGGGGTACATGATCCATTTAGGTCAACGAAATTATCCTGATGATAAACCTAAAAGCCAGACGTCTTCGGGCAAAATGTTAACGGAATCTGACATCAGCAATGTTTTTCTCTACATGGTGTGCTTTTTGGATGAAGCTGCATTCCACACGTGTGGCAAAGTTAAAAAGCAAAATTCCCGTATTTGGAGAAGTGACAATACTCATGCGTTTCGTAGAATTATGAGAGACTAGCCAAAAGTTAATGTGTGGTGTGGGTTAATGAAAGAGAAGATAATAGGCCCGTTGATCTGTGCTGAAGAAACAGTGAGAGGAACGAATTATTTAGAAATACTTCAGCATTACGCTGTGCCTCAAACACCTCCAGAAAACATTTTCCAACAAAACCAGCCCCTTCATATTTTGCTACCATTGTACGAGAATTTTTCGATGAGCGTTTTCCCAGAAGATTGATAGGAAGAGGATCTAAACCACTTGCTTGGCATCCGCGATCGCCGGATCTTTCTCCCCTAGACTTTTTCTTTTGTGGGTTCATCAAGGACCAAGTCTATAGTATGCCCGTCGAGAACTTAGAAGATCTAAGTAAGATAATTCGTCAGGCGATTAACAGTGTGACCCCTCAAATGCTAGTGAATACGTGGACGGAATTGGAATATCGATTCGACATCTGCCATGCCACAGGGGGGCTCATATCGAGGTTGTGTGAAGTGCTGGTGCTGAGACAAGAAAATGCATGAGTTTTTCTACCAAGGTAATAAAATTTGGTTTCTCTGCAAAATTATGCTACTTTTTAATGTTAAAGTTTTAAGCCGGACACCCTGTATGAAATTTAATGATTATTCAGCATTGGTGTAACATCCATTGTGATCTATGTTGATTTCGAAACGATACAAAGTCCCCTTGCCTCATGCTTTCCAGATCCAGAATAACCCAATTCAAAACACATTTCTAAACACCTAGCTTGCAGTGCTCCTTTGAAAGTAGTATGTACCTATAAACAAGATAGTTCAAAGTCATATTTATATCAAGGAGAAAATGATTCTCAAAAATTTATCAAAACGCTTTGCGACTGGGCGAAAGAGCTTGCTCTGATCTTACATAGAGAAGAGCCAATGAAGAAACTTACACCGGAACAGCAAACGGAAGCAAAATAAAGCAACATATTGTTAATTTTGGAAAAAAATGCTTTGTTTCAAATTGCGACAAAAATTGTCATCATAATCATTACCCAGGAGATTTTACTGCCACGCTTTCAGATGCATTTAACTTGAAACTTTTAAGAAATACAAATTTTATTCCAGAATTTATTCATAATTTACAAAATTTTGATCCACATCTGTTCCTCAATGAACTTGGATACGATGAAGGAAAAATTAACATCCTACCACTCACCAAATATTATTATATATGCATAAAAAATGTAAAATTGAATAATGAAAAATATGTTACTGTAAGGTTTCTGGAATCTTACCAGTTTTTTCAACCAGCTTGGATACTCTAGCGCAAAAATTGGATGATGGTGAATTAGTGTATACAAACGCAATATTTCGATAGTAAATGTGTATTATTGTTAAAGAGAAAAGTTGTCTATACTTATGAATATATGGATACCTTTACTAAATTCGAGACGAGACGGTTAACCCTTAGTACGCCGCACGGTCTGACGAAAGTAAGCCCAGTGTCGCCGAGGCTTTGAGCGGGAAATTTGAATTCGTATACATAATGGAGAAAAATCGTAATAACTCTTGCACTATGGGACCAATATACTTCGGATAACTTTTGTTTTGCAGGCAATACATCGGTGCATGCAACCATGTAAAATTTTGATGCCCCAACCGCGGGGGGGTTACGAGCGGGGCTGCATCCCCCAATTTCAATGAAAAAAAAAATAAAAATGTGGAGTTTGCCCCTCTTCTCCAGCTACTTTGGGGAGAAAACCGGAACTTTTGCTTTTTTTTTTCAAAGAATGGACCTTCCGCAACAGAATGAAACTTGATTCATGTTCGTGGGTGCAATACAATTTGAATAATATGGCAAAACGTAATACTCTAGCGAATTTTAGCCAATTTGCATATTATTCATAAAATTGTTATAACTGACACTATGGACCAATCTACTTCAGATAACTTTTGTTTTGCAGGCAGAACATCAGTGCATGCAACCATGTAAAATTTTGATGCCCCAACCGCGGGGGGCTTACGGGCGTTGGATCCATCCCCCAATTTCAATGAAAAAAATCATAAAAATATGGAGTTTGCCCCCTCTTCTCCAGCTATTTTGGGGAGAAAACCAAAAATTTTGCTTTTTTTTTAGAGAATGAACCTTCCGCAACAGAATGAAACTTAATTCATGTTCGTGCGTGCAATATAATTTGAATAATAAGGCAAAACGTAAAACTCTAGCGAATTTTAGCCAATTTGCATATTATTCATAAAATTGTTATAACTGACACTATGGGATCAATCTACTTCGGATAACTTTTGTTTTGCAGGCAGAACATCAGTGCATGCAACCATGTAAAATTTGGATGCCCCAACCGCGGGGGTTACGGGCGGGGGCTGCATCCCCCGAATTTCAATGAAAAAATCATAAAAATTTGGAGTTTGCAGCCTCTTCTCCAGCTACTTTGGGGAGAAAACCCGAACTTTGCTTTTTTCGTTCGCACTTGCATCTTGTGTAGCTACTGTGAATCTATTTCTCCCTTTTGATTCGGCTCTTTGTGGAAATATGTCCGGAAGGAAACGTTTGTGCGTTAGGGAAATCGATGAGATGTTATATGATACGAAGTGTTTATGGTGAGGCCTTTGTTAGTCCTAACAGAGGAGGGAGGGAGCCTTTGTAATCCTTTCTTTTGTCTATACTTCTGGATAGACGCACGCTTTAGACTCATGCTTTTGGCCTCTGGCTATCGTCAAGATTCAATGCATTTCTAACATAGAGGCGACAGAAAGCTGACACTGCCAAACCTCATCCAATCCCCTCTCTCCTTGCCCTACTCCCCCACCCCCGCCACTACTTCAGCTCGATCACCAGGTCTAAACACAAAGAAGAATGTGTGCCTTCTCATTACTAAATCACAGCGTTGGAAGCTTGGAGGAAAACAGCATCGTAAATACCAAGCATTTATTGTGTCTGTCAACTGAAGAGCGAACACGTGTTTGGGTGAGCCCAAACACGTGACATATTCCGAGAAAGGAGGGGGTGGGGGGATTTGGAATTTTCGAAACACGATTGCAAATTATGTTCCCGAACGAACTGTCAGTGTTTCAACCTCAATATACAAATATAAGTGTGGCAAACCCTCGATAATTGTATCTAAAGCTGTTTGTAACATATGTGTTACAGCGGCTACAAGGGACATACTTTTTTTGTAACATATGGGTTACGGCGGCGAACTAAGGGTTAAAATTGCTAGAAAAATTCTTCAATCGTCTTACTGAAGCTCAAATTGAACTTGTTACTGAAATTGAACTTGTAACTGAAATCGAAAAGGTATTGTTTATATAAAATAGAATTCGATGTGAAATTTTTAATGTCATCTTCGATATGCAAAAGCAAACAATTCTCATGTACCAAATTTTGATGATAGAAAAACTTGCACATACACAGTGGCGTCTTGTTCTTTGGGGCTTCCGGGTCTTAGCCCCTAAAGAAAAACGGACGTATTAACGTACTTATCAATCACCATAACGCATAACTATCACACACTCTTTTAAAAGGCGATTTTTACCCACTTAAATTCATCGTCTGTTGCAATGGATACGACAGCTCTCCTAGCGGCATTGAAGTCAATTAACGTTTCCCGAGGCACGTCGCAAAGGAATGCGTGGCCTACAACCACCTACGCTACAGTGAATGTCACATGCTAGCAGAGAGAGGAGGGGAGAGTGCAATGGATTTGAGTGCTGATTCGGGGCTAGCTCAGTTGCGTCGCTGTCGATCTCGCGTGTTGTTCCGTAGTGTTTTGGTGGCTTTCATTCGCTATGTTTGAGTGAGTTTGGCAGGGTAGATGTTCGAACACAAATTGATGAAGGACATAGGCTGTCAATTACAAGACACAATGAATTTGTCCCGAAAAATAGGCATATATTAAATAGAATTATCGATTGCTTTAAATTCTGTGGTCGGCATGAACTTGCTCTACGAGGACCTAATGAAAGAGAACAATCTTTAAACTGAGGCATCTTCCCAGATTTATTATCCCTTCATAGAAGAGGGAAAACTAAAGAGGGAACTTCGTGTTCTTTATTGGAGTGAAGAGTTGAAAACATAAACTCTATCAGTAGATTGCATTCATTTTCTATTCAAATTATTTAGAGGATACCTTTTCAGAAACAGTAAAAATGACAAACATAGTTTAATAACTCCAGTGGCAACAGCTGAATCTGAACGATGTTTCAGCACATCGAAGCGTATTAAAACCTGCAATGCAATTAAGAAATGAAATGGGACAAGACAGACCAAATGCCTTGGCACTTGCTTACAATAGAGATAGAATACATTTCTAACATATAGGGCTTCAACGAAAAAGTAATAACAAAATTTGCTGAGCAGAAGAACGTTCGTAGAAAGGTACGTTTCACAACATCATTAGGTTTTATTGTCATGTCGACGGTAGAAAATTCAAAATTATTTTCCCAGCAACGTTCAAAGTAATTCTGAAAGTCCTGTTATGTCATGTCACCTCCTACATGATAATCATGTACATGTTTTAAATTTGTGTGGTCCTGCGAAATAAGCATATGAAATTAACATTGTTGCGATGTAGTTGTTTAGGAATTTTGGAGAAAGTGTGCGCGAGATAAAATCAATCCATAATATAATGGCGGCCCTGTGTGAGATAATTTCTAATTACATTTTGATTTTCGAGAATCACATCATCAAACACCACAACTGAATTTTCGCGAGATTGAGAGAGGGGTTTAATTTGAGGTGAGAATACAGCTATGTTTAGATTAGCGTACAATACCATCACTTTTTTGTATTTATGTTGCTCTAGACTTTTGGAGAATACATACACGTATATATTTTTCCAATTCAACTAACCTGTTGCATGTATGAAATTATATACGAGTAAGATAGTTTTACCACAACAGCGAAGATGGTTTCGCAATAATTCACTGTTATGATTAGTATTTTGCTTTCTTGATCAGGGAGTCGTTTCAACAAATCCCACACTACACGATCACCATCCGGTTCCTTGTAGGCTAAGCCATTTGAAAAGTTAATTACCTTTATTGTTACGTATCAATTGTTCAATAAGATATGTGTCTGAATATTTTGTTTACGCAGCTCTTCTTCGTAGAAACGTTCTTTCGAATTTTCCCACAATTTATCCTTGATCATGTGCGTATACCGTGTGAGTAGAATTAGTTGATTCTTTGTGGCAATAACGTTTTTTAAGATCAATTGATACTATGGTCTATTTTGGTCAAAATGAAGCTATATTTTCACATATTCTGGTGGATTTAGCTAATTTGTAGGTATAGAAAATTGCCTAACCATGCTACGAATTTTAAACCCTCGTACTAGGGTGATTAACAAGAGCTCATTTTTTTTTAATACCTAGCTTGGGCATATTCTACCCCCAAGGGTCAATCGACACTCTGTTGATTGGTTAAGGGTGTTCTTGGGGTCATGCTCCAAGCAGGTGGATAATCTTGTTTGCGAATAGTGTCAAGATAATTTCTTAGATATGAAAAACTATTGACTACTTGATTACTAGTTATTTTTGAGACACCCGGCTTTCCTTATATATTTGATATGTACTTTGACTATTTAGTATTAAGAAAAGTGGATATATTTTTTTAATGTATCCTGTAGTATTGTTAGAACTGAATTAAAAGTTCAGATCAGAGTGTAGTTTTCTGGTCTAGTAAATAAAAATATTTTTAACAACCACAATTGTTCTGTGACAATCTCATTCTTCACATCAAAAACTAAAGCTTTCTCTTCAATAAGAATAACACTACATAAACTGTTGTCAAACAGAGGCTCATGGAATTCACATACAATTTTGATATTTGTTCTATCATGAACTGCCACTTGCTTTCTATTTGATGTATTCTTGACAAACATTGGCCTGTGTGCCTTGAATTCACTGGGAGTATAGTATACATCTATGTTTCCCTCGGTCATTCTTTTGTAAGCAGCGTATGCTTCATATAATTTGAGGTTGTCATCTTGTTCTATGTCCAGATTATAATTTTCACGAGTGAAAATCTCATTACGTTCATTTTTCAGATAAATATTTTTAAACTTGCAATTATCAAATTTGCTAGAATCTTTTTCTTGACTGTTCTCTCACCCAGTATTACAAATTCCAGCATATCATCCTGTATACTACTGAATTGATTAGTGGTGTCAAACTCGTAATGTACACCAGAGGCTGGTTGTTGGACACACTGATAAGTGTAAATTCCAATAGGAACTTGTGGATCTTTCAGAATATTTGCTTTGTATTTCAGAGCATAATTAGTTTCGTATTCTACTATAGGTATTCTTAGCTCCATTGAATTGATGATAAACTTGGCTACTTCAGGTAAGGTGTTGGGAAGTGCTGTATCATATGAATTTAAGGTACTGTATCGCATCAGAGCATTATTATCATTGGCTGCTCTACGAAAAGTGACCCTCAAACTACCTTTCCATATGATGTCCTTGTAGTCTGTGAAGAAATCTGGCAAGAGTCGCTTTGGAAACAGTACAGTGTGGCTTATTGTCAGGATTATAGTTCCTGATTCAAATCACCCTGCCTGGTAATAGGTTGCATCTATTTTGGAAAGTTTCAATGTTCCTATGGCAGTAAAAGTAATGGCTGGATAGTCTACTCTATCTATCAACAGAATATTTTTGATATCCTCAGATATGCGTATTCGATTTACTGATCTATTCACAGCTCTTAGTTCCTGAGAAGTAGGTAAGCTAGCTACAGTATTCTGGAGTGTCGTTACAGCTTCTTTCACAGCATCTAATTAAATGGCACTAGCTACAGTACTCAGGCCATCTTGGAGTTGTGTTATGTCATTTTGTGTAGGTGTTGGTTGCTGAAGTGTTTCCAATTTGTTCTGTATATCATCTATCAAATGATGGAAATGGTATAATTCAGATTCAGTATTCAGATTTTCCAGCTTAGTAATGTGTTGCTGGATTATAATCAGAATTTCAGTATGCCAGGTAATTTTGATTCGTGTTTCCTGGACATTTGTCACTTAATTTTTCATGGTTCCCAGAGTATCTTCAATGTGAGCTATGTTACTTTGAATTTTCCTACAATCTTCGTAAGTCTCAAGCTGAAGTTTGATGTTGGTAACATTACGAGCAATGGCATTGAGTTCACTGGAGGAGGGTAGTTTGTTTATAAAATTTCCCAATATTTGAAGTTTGGCTTGGACTTCAGTTATGACAGTGTGCTATACATCTGTTTGTCATTCAATTCTTATATATTCCAATATAGGAATTTCAAAAGATTGAAACTACTCACGGAAATCAGCTATTACACAATCATAATCCTCTTGAGTTTTAATACTCTGGATAATAGCTTCTTGTTCTGTGCGAATACTGTTTCTTTAATTATTCAGTTGCTGTTTCAGTTGTTTTGCATTAGTAGTTTAGGCTTGCCGAAAACTCTCATGCTTATTTTATAATTTGCGTACACTCTCGTCTGAGTTTTGAAGATTTTGCATTGAGGCCAAATTAGTGTATTTTTGGAGTAGGTATTTGAGTTCAGCATCAGTTTTTAAAATAGAATCCAGACACTGAGACTGGAGGCTAGCTACCACATATTGGAGACTAGAGTTAAGAGTTTCCTGTAATGTTCGCAGATCAGTACGTAATTTTTTGACTCTGATATCAAGCACGATAATCTCATCACTGTGATCATTATGTTTTGTATGACCAAAAATATAATTAGGCATTTTGCCAATAGTTTTCTATTATTGGATGTGATTTTCAACTCCAAAAACAAAGTTTTAAATTTGTTGTAATCTTAGATAAAAAATTAGTTTTGAAAAATTTGAAAAAATTTAAAAATTTGAAAAAATTTAAAAATTTGAAAAAAATGAAAAATTTAAAAAATTTGAAAAAAATTTAAAAAATTTAATAATTTGAAAACAATAAAATTGATTTTTTAAAAAACGAAAAATTTGAAAAAAAAGTTCGAAAAAATTGAAAGAAATGAAAAAGAAAATAAAAAAGGATCATTAGAAGTTTTTTCTGTTTTATTCTGGTGGACACTTGAACTCAAGAGCAGGTGGCAAATCAGAAAGCAAATTGTGCAACTCATAAGAGAAATCAATATGCACCTAAAAAAATGTATCATCAACATTTTGTATATGCATTAATGTGGAGTATATCAACTCAAAACCACCATAGGAGAGTTTCTGTATCATTGAATAACCATACAAATTATGAACATCTACATGGAATATGTATCTGGAGGGTTCATTTGGGTTATATTCTGTCATATGTATGTTGTTGCTCCTTGCATATCTTTGTTTACATTGTACCATGCTCACACGTATATCCCTTTCTATGAAGAGAATCATGTCTACGTCTGTAATCAACTCCAGTTGTATTTTTGTTTTAACCAACATAGCTGCCCAATCTAAAGCTGGGAGGCTGTGAAAGTTTGTGGGTCAAATTTATATATATCCATGGACAATTTTCTAAAAGCCTGAATAACGTAAGCAAGAATTGTTACCTCCAATTTTATATAGGCATTATGGTAGTCTCCCAGGGTCCTACATCCTAATTCCTCCCACATCTGTTTTGCATGATGGAAATACTGATCTGTAATATTCCCGTCTCTAAGTTGGCTGTAGAACTCCTTGAGAGGAGGAAGATATTTGCCATCAAATTTAGTATGGTCAGTTACATATTCATATGGATAGATCAATTTTTATCTAATATGTTTTATGCCAATGCCAGGAAATCTATTAGTTGTAATTTGGAACTGGTCATGAGATAGTTTCCTGGCAAGAGCATGCAATCCAGCAGAGAGAAGTCTCATAGAGTCCAGGATTATCATTTGAATAATTCTATTACCAGGAATCTTTACTGTTTTTCTGAGACTGATATATCTCTCCTGATTCTCTGCTAGGACTTCTATGTTCTCTGTATCATAACTGAGATGTCTAACCAAATAGTGGATATCATAGCCACTGCCATTATGAAAAATACACGGACACATTTTTCTCTCTGTATTTTGAGATTACAGCTATTACACAAAACTCCCAAATTTTCTCCAGTGAAATTACAATGGTGATAAATTTTCTTATTATCATCTGAAAAATATTAATTGCACTGTGGGCAGATCACAGTATAATCATATAATTGCTCTTCGGTAGCAGAGAATCGTACTCTTGGTTTTGACACAGATAATACCATACCAATTTTCCTCACTTCTTCCTTCATTTTTTGGAAAAACTATTTGACAGCATTAGGTCCTCTGTATATATGTATAAGGCTCACTGGATTTAATAAATTCCACCACACAACCACATAACCGTAACTAAAAACCTCATGGAGCTGATAAGGTGTAGTTGAAGAGATTTCAGGATGAGGATCTGAATAGTTGATTGGTTTAAGAAATGCCTGAAAATCTGCTATTATTTTATCTGGATGCTCCAACTGGGCCTTCTGTTGTTTGAATTTCTCAACCTCTTTTGGATTCGGCATAATTATACGTACATGCTTGTTCTCAACACAGTATTGTTTGTGGTCTTTAAGTTTCTTGCCAGGAATTTGTGGATTATTGAATGTGACATATTTATGTTGAATACGATTATCAAATGTAGTCAAACACCTATGACAGAATTTGATTTCCCCGTGATATTTAGTTATTTGACTTCTAACCAAACGAGAAAGATTACGAATAAGACAGTAATGGAAATTTTTGTCATCTGAAATAAGTTACAAATTAATGACATCAGCATTATCATCATAGTTGGCACTTATTCTGAGAGGATATACAAATTTATTATCTGTACAAACATACACATTGTTTGCCAACAATTCTTTTTGCCTGTTTCTCAAATTTTGTTATATCAGATATAGCAACAGGATATTGGATACCTAACACAGCATGCTTAAACTTTGGCTAATACTGTATATAATGATGAACTAGCTGTTGATTCCCATGAACTTGGTAAAGTTTTGCCAAGATAAGACACAGAAAACACTTACCTTTAATTTGTATATTGACTAAAGCTTTATTGTTTTAAATATCTACTGGTAGAGGGACATAGGTAGAAGTAGAGAGCGGTGAGAATTGACTTATTTTCAATTCTAGTTTGTGTGGACTCCCACATAATTTCCAACTAAATCCTTTGGTCTGAAATTCTTCATGGTTTGCGAGTAATGTGTCAATAAGGTGGTCATAAATTTGTTCCAAATTATCTATACCACTCAAATATAGAGTCTGGACATGGAACAATGGCAATGTATATGATTTGTTTCATCAGGTTTCGTATATTAAGAGGATAGAATAGTATTAAACTTCATAGATTTATTTTTAAGTTCATTTCTCAGGTGTTCTATTATTAAAGATTTTATGTTCTTCAAGATATTGTTGAAATCACAATGTGGGTCTGATTCAAAGGAGTAATCATTCAGACGACCACCAAAAGCTGTTGCACTAGGTGGGTTCAAAAATGTACTTAGTTTTGGTTCAGAACCATCAGTTGGAACTATATCTGCTTGTCTTCTTCTAGGATTGGTCTGTCTTGTTGATGGTTGAGATTCACACCTTTTCTTATGTCTGTTCGTATGAGGTATGATAATATGATTTCCACAATAAGAACAGGGTTGGGTTGGTAATATTGGATTTTTTGGTTGACCAGTGCATATTTCCCTATGACAAATTATCTTTTGGATATGTATTTACCACATTTGGACATTCAGTAATAAGATAAGGATTTACCATTGTTTTTGTTTGGTATTTATTTATATATTTTTCTGGTTATACTACAACTCTAGAGGTTGTCAATATTTCAATTTCACTTGGAGATAATATATTTAGCACAAAAACTTTAAAAAATTGAATAGAAACTAATCTTTGCTTAAGTCTACCAAGAATAGTAATTTTTTTTCGGTATAGGTTATTCTGTATAGATTTTGCTGCAGACACAAGTCTATGCCTAAATGTATCAAAATATCAAACATATTTTGGGTATTAGTGTGTGTATATATATTTTTGCTAGAGACACAAGTTTTACCTATATATATCAAAAATAGTAAAATATTTAGGGTACTAGTAGAATTTACATCAACAGCACACTTATAACTATACAAACATACATACATATTGTTATGTTCCCCGGTTTAGTCTTAATGGATCTACTTACTTTTATTCCTCGATGGCGAGGATGAGACTTATCAGTCTACTTCGAAGCCCTCAGGTTGTGGGAAATCAGATAAGGATATGTTTGCATAAACCTTACTAACTCTCGCACACAAAAAATATATTTAGATGCCAGATAATGTTAATATATTACACTTGCACTCGCAATTAAACACTTTACCACAAACACATTTGTAATAAGATCATACTTGTCCTTGATACACAAATTAACACATTCACATTTCCAAAATCACTTCCATTATCCAGCAACATTCGTAATATCTCTCACCTCACAACCCACAATGCAATGTTTCAAGGTTAGTCCATAACCATTACAGACTACCCAATTGAACAAAACAAATTACGTCATCATAGACAAGTAACATATTAAACATATTAAACATTTAAAATGATACAATAAGTTTGTGCATATCATGGCATCCTCCCACAAACAAAAGGAAAATCAACAAAATAAAAATGGAGTAAATTATCTTTGTAGTTCTTATTTACAGTCATTCTTCCACCTTCGCAGAAATTCTTCTATTATGGAAAAAGAGCAGCTACTCTTCTTTAGGTTATCATAGTTCTCTCGTCCAACCACTTCCTTAGTCCAGGGCTCCATCAGAGTTACAACGTTGTTTTTCGTTTCAGATACTAGAAACGGTCCCACAAAATACTCGAAAAATTTAGCTATTATATTTTTTTGGCTGAGCTGAGTTTACGATTCCGCTTGAGAACGAGGTCACCAGAATGCATTGAATAAGCATTGTCCTTATTTTTGAACTTATGCTTATCCTTTTTTCTCCCATTATTCTCCTGGGCTCTAAACAGTTTGGTTTCCTAACCAAGTGATTCATTTTGCTCGTTAAGGGGCCACTCTAGTTGCTCTAACAAATTAGCTGGAACTGGTATGTTGTAAAATAATTCCACAGGCGCATATCCTGTTTCCTCTGTTAGCAAAAGGTTCAGCATACAATACACTATATTTACGTATTTGTTCCCATCTCCGTGCCTTTTGCTGCAGAATGTTCTAAGTAATCTAACAATTTCTTATTGTATCGCTCTGCCAAATTACTGGCAGGATGGTGAGGAGATGTAAGCAATGGCGATATGGAATGGCCTTCTAAAAACGTCTTCCATCTATCCGAAGTGAACTGACTTCCCCGATCTGTCACGATGTATTTTGGATTCATAAAATGTGCTAGATATCCCAGCTCAAATTTATTGATAATTTCTCCTGTGCTGGCAGTCCGCAGTGGGTAGGCAATCAGGAACCTACTGCCGACATTCACCATGGTGAGCAGATAAAATCTCGACTGAATCTAGGTAACCTTCCGATCAATTTCCTTGACAGAACTTAGTGCGGAACCCTTTGAGCGGTTGTTACTTTCTCCTTCACAATACCCAATCTGTCGGGCTTATTCTTTGAACAAACTAGACATTCCCTTACACATTCAGATACGTTTCTTTTCATATTTCCCCAGACGTATCTGGACTTTATTTTATTATAGGTTTTAGTGAATCCAAAATGTCCAGTTCCGTCGTGCTCCGCATTCAAAACTTCTTGAATAAGAGATTCTGGGACTACAGTTTGATGAAATTGTTGGGAGTTTTTATTCCTTCGGAACAATAAATCCTGATGCTCCAGATACTTTTCCTTATCCTTAGTACTTTCCCTTAGATTCTTCCGTACTTTTTGACAACAGAAGTCATTATTCTGCCTTTCCCTCCACTTGTCCAATTCAACTTCATTAAAGTTATTAGGCATTATATGCCAGACATTAAACACTAAAGTGGATTCATTAGGGAGCTTCTCCTCAGGAGCGCTAGGAGGATAACGACTTAGAATATCAGCGAGTTGATTTTGTTTGTCTTGGATGTAAAGGATTCGATAATCGAACTGCTTCAGTTTTAAGGCCCACCTAGTAAGTCTGGCATTCCAAATTCTGTTGTTTTCCAGCCACGCAAGATTCTTATGGTCTGTATAAATGAGGAACTTTGTGCCATATAAATACACCTTGAAGTGTTCAATACCAAGCATAACAGCAAGACACTCTATTTCTTGAACAGTATAATTCTTTTCCGAAGTTTTAATTTCCTACTGGCGTACTGCACGATAGCAATTTCTTCTAAATTGGCAGCTTCAGACTGAACTCCTTGGAAGAGCATGGCTCCCACACCTATGAGAGAAGCATCACACATAATGCAGAAAGGTTTTGAGAAATTTGGCTGGGCCAAAGCAGGAATTTGAATTAGCTCTGTTTTCAACTTTCGGAAGCTTAACTCATGCTCAATGTTCCATTCCCAATTTTTGTTTTTACTCAGTAGTTCTTCTAACTTAGCAGTCTTTTGAGTAAGATCTCGCACAAATCTCCGCCTCCAATTTACGAGACCCAAGAATTGTTGTAAATGCGTTTTGTTCTTTGGCAATGGAAACTTCGTAATGGCTTCATCCTTCCGCGGATCTATTCGTATATATTGTCCAGAAACAAGATGTCCTAAATATTTAATTTCTACCTTTACCAAGGAACATTTCTACAATTTTACAGTAAAGCCTTCATCTTGCAACTTCCGCAAAACAAAATCAACATGTTCAAAATGAGATTGAATGAAATCATCAAATATTAGGATGTCATCAAATTATACAGTGAGAAAGCTGTATCTGGACAAAATAAATTATGCATTCCATGCACGAAAACAACAACTGCATTGGCTAAACCGAAAAGCATACGGGAAAAACAAAACGACCTACCATTGTAGTTAAAAGCAGTGTAGATTTGATGCTCGGTCTGAATGGGAATCTGTAAATATCCTGAGGCTAAATCTAAACAAGGGAAACGTCTTTTTCCTCTAAATTTTTGTAACGCTTCTTGCAACAGATGCACTGTGCTCCTGGCGGAAATGATAAGTCTATTTAACTTCCGAAAATCAATGCAGGGCCTGAACGACCCATCTGGCTTGTCTACAACCAACAAATGATTTAAACAAGGTGAGTTACACGGACGTATCACTCACCAGCCTTTCCAATTTGGTCAATTCCTATTCCAAATTCGCTCTCTTCGCCATAGGTATCAGATAAGGATGCGTATAGACTGGTTCACGAGATCCTAACACAATTTTACATTCGTAATGTTTTGCAAGTCCACGCCTGTCCGAAAAAGTATGAAGATAACTTAAAAGTAATTCGAACAACCTTTCCATTTCTTCTTGCCTTACGATTTCGGGTTCATATGCCTTCATTCTTAAAGCCTCCTCAGAAGCTACGCAATTATCGTCCACTGCATTTTTCTCACAATCAATACTATTGACCACTTTAAGTCCTTTTTCCGTTAAATCAGATTCTGAAGTGCTCTTTGGAATAAGTCCCTCATCAACAACTTGTCCATTTACAGTAAGATATAATTTATGAGATCCCGCATTTAAATTAGCTTTATATTTTTTTTGAAAAATGGGTATCCAAAAAGTAACTCAGCCTCTAAATTCCTAATGACATAGACTAAATCTTCAAAGGTAACTCCAGCTTTTGAAATCCTCCGACAACCCACAACTCGGGATCTCTTAATTCCGGCAAAGTTTCTCAACTTAACTCCTGGACACTTTCGAGGTCTCAAACCTGGGAGCTTTTCTCTTAATTTTAGCCACATTCGATAACTCATAACGGTACAATCGCTGCCGGTGTCTAAAGTACAGTTAATTTTAATCCCCAACACGTCAGCCATAATTTCAGGTTTCTTATTAGAATAATCAAATTCTTCCAAAGCTGTCAATCGAACAAAGTTCCACTGACTAGGAGCAGCATCAAGTTCTAAAAAAGGAAACCTCTAAAATTTCTTCTGTAAATAACCTATTCTCGCTCCCATAAACACCACTATCTTCATGGGTTACCGTTGTGAATCAGAGAGTTTTATTCACAACGGACGAGGGTTTAAACTCATTTTACTACTTGAAGGAACGTCTCATGGGGATGAAGGAACGTCCCATGGGGATGCTCTCGCATTAAGATCACTGGGCGTTGCTTCTCGAACAACATCAGTCTGAAGTCCAAATTCTTTGGTAAGAGTATTACTTCTATCTACAGTCCATCCTATTTGATAAAACGGGTTGTTTCTTCGATTCCAAAATGTTCTCCCTCCTCTCTGAGCATTCCTGTACTGTGGTTTCCTATTAAAGCGGTCTTTAGTAGAACTATCATTAGGATCAGGCATTTCCTGAGAGTAGGACTGGTCTCTCGAATACTTCAATTGCCGGACCCTAGCTTGTTGTGGTCTCTAACGTGGGATTGTCTGCTCTCCAGCCCTCCAGTTGCTCCGAGGCTTCATATCTTCCCAATAAACAAGTGAGTTGGTCGAAATTTTGTGGATCACGTGTAAGTACCAACTGACGCACTCGCTGTGGTAGTTGACTAATAACCAAATTCACCGCCTCGGTTTGGTCAACGTTATCAAGAAGATTACAATACGAGCCATATGTGTCCCAGCAATATTCTTCAAGTGAGAGGCCACAGCTCCTTGAATACCGTTTGTTTCTCAGCGTCTGCATTTCCCTTTGTTTGGCATCAGCAGAGGCATATTGTTTTCTAAAGGCAGCACAAAAATGTTAAAAAGTTTTCCACTTCTTCTCTTTTGCAACAAACCACGCCTCAGCCTTTCCTATCATAAGAGAGGGCAATAACTTCAATCTAAAAATCATAGGCACATTCATTAGATCCAGGTATGTCACTAGCTCTTTTAAATCCCTCTCAGCAGATACAGTATTAATCTCTCCAGTAAACTTTGAAAGAGCGTTAACATCAGACATGCAAAACGATTTGTAGGCACTATTCTTTTAGGCATTGTCACGAGATATCTCATCCTGTTTCCATTTCTCAGACTTTCCATTATTATGTCTCTTCTGGGCTTTGTAATTTTCCTAGTTTCAGTTTCCTCAGAACTAGAGGAAACTGTAGAGCAAGAACTTGACGAGTAACGATTCCTTTTCCTCATATTCACCTTGGAATCACCTCTCGTTGTTGAACCGTTGTTGAATACAGCGTCATTATTTTGAGAAGGTTCTAGAACCCGACTGCCTGCCATTAACATCTGTAGTTTTTCGACATGCTTATCTACAGATACGATTTTCTTCGTAACTTCTTCAATTTTCTTTTCTTGCCTTCTCTGATTTAGCTCTCAATTATCAAGCAATTCTGAGGAACCCTGCGTTGCTTCTGACCTTGGAATTATTTCAACACACTCTATTCGACCCCTCAATTTCATTTTCCATTTCCCTTTCTTTAGCTTCTCTAGTTGTTTTCTCCTGTGTCAAGTCCAAGTTCCACTATTCATAATCCTCCTTTAGTTTTTCTTCCAGCTTTAGTATTAATTCAGCTACTTGCTGCCTCTCACACGCAATTTCCTTTCTCAGGGTCTCCTTAATTTCTCTACATTTCTTTCGCCCCTCTTCTATTCTATAATAATAATTCTTCCTTATCTTGGCTGAGCAGCTTCATCAATTCTAATCTTTCTTCATTCCTTTTTCTCTCTTGTTCATTTCTTATCCTTTCCGGTTCCTCTTTATCTTCTCTTCTGATTCTTTCTTGTTATTTTACTATCCTTTCCTGTTCCTCTTTATCTTCTTTTCTTATTCTCTCCTGTTTCTCTTTATATTCTCTTCTTATTTTTTCTTGTTCATTTCTTATCCTTTCCTGTTCTCCTTTATCATCTCTACTGACTGTTTCTTGTTAATTTATTATCCTTTCCTGTTCCTCTTTATCTTCTCTTCTGATTCTTTCTTGTTCATTTCTTATCCCTTCCTGTTCCTCTTTATCTTCTCTTCTGATTCTTTCTTGTTCTTTTACTATCCTTTCCTGTTCCTCT